>NW_026137941.1:0-585854 GCF_019393585.1 Leptopilina boulardi | reverse complement strand
TTGAATTACACAAAATAATATCAAAATAATGAATGAAAAATTCAAATTTCTAATAAATTACACTTGCTTCTGAAAAAGTTTTATTTAATTCTTCAATTTGCGCGCATATGGTGAGGATTATTTTTAACACACACATATACATTGAACCTTGCGGAATCTTAATGGAGTTTCTGGGAGTATCCACCTCCGCAAAAGCCGTAAGATACAAGTCCGACATCTCTCAGAATATGTCCATGGTATATATATATACTGCAATTCCATATAATACAATTGCAACTGCACTCTCTCTCTCTCTCTCTCTCTCTCTCTCTCTCTCTCTCTCTCTCTCTCTCTTTCTTTCTATTTAGATCTTCTTCTCCCCCCATTGAGTGTCAGAGGTCGACAAAAGTCGCTTCTACAAAATCGAATAGCACAACTGATTTAAATCCAAACATTCCAAACTAAAGTGCTTATACCGTCTCTACGTTTCGCTAAACTAAAATCTTTCAACAATAACTTCCGCGAGTATATATAGAAGGTAGTCTTATTGAAAATGATTCAATAAAATTGCACGTGCAGAAATAAATAAATTACACCGTACCTGTAATAAAACTAAATTCAATATACAAAAACTAACTTAAATCAATTTGTATTTTTTATTGAAAATGGAAAAACGAATAAACTTTTACTACTTTAAAAGTAAAACCTAAACTGTTCGGAGTTTCTAATTTTTACTCCGAAAATAGTAAAATTGACTCCTAAAATCGAAAACTTATTCTTAAAATAGTAAATTTTACTATTTCTATAAAAATTGTCAGAAATTAGAATATAATTTTTTCAGATGGAGATGAGACAAAAAAAATCATCACTATTTCAAAAACTCGTTAGAAATTGCCTTACCAGGGCCCTAGTAGGTAATGAAACGCCACCCTTGATCAGGACCAAATCAAAGCGACCAGAAAATATGGATTTCCTAATCAGGGCCACATTAGGCGCGGCGTTTCATTCCCTAATAGAGCAGCCTAATCAGGCCCCGATCTCGGCCCTGGCAAAATTTCTGCACGGGACTCTGATCTTTCATTCTCAAGAACAATTAAATGCTGAGCGGAAAAAAAATATATATACAATATATGTCGATCTATCAGAGATATAGCAACCCACGCGAGCACCTGATTGCTCGATCATTGTGGGATGGGCCTGATGATGATGAAAAAAAAAATCTATTCTTCTGTGCACCATATATAAATTATAGTGAGGAGCGTAACACCCACCCTCATAAAAGAAAACAACACGGCAATTCATTACTAACTAAGATATAATGATTATTGATTTACCGATATCCCTCAATGGGCGGAGGATTGATTGAACTTTACATACAAAACAAATAAATTTATATAAATACATGAAAAATACAAAATTTTACTTCCGACGGAATAAGTCTCACCATCTCTAGAAAGGGAATAAAAAAACTCATTTCCATATCAAATACTTGTCTATTAATTAATTTTAAAAGAACACTAAAAATCGAAATAAAAAAGAAACCCACTTGTCATATATATATAGTAACGTTTATGACACAATAAATATTAATCCAGTTTTAAAATAAAACCGGAACAAAAAAAAAAACAGAAATCCTTCTATTCCGCGTGTTTCAAGTGTTTACATAAACTCGACCTTGCACTCTCTTGTCAATTCCAAGCAAGAAACGTGTTTATTTGCAAAAATAGAATAAGAAAATATTAAGATCGAATTCTATAATAAAATACATATATAAAACAGAAAGTAATGTCATGACTGTCCACACGTTTCGATTAGAATTAATTATTCATATTTGCAAGTCTTTCATCAAAGATATACATGAACAATTTTTTTTTTTCGTGTTTAATAGTGGAAAATGAATTGAGCAAATAGTTACTTGTTCATTTCCGTGTGGCGTTTAAATTTCATACATCAAACCAACATCATAACAATCCATCACTTTTCATTACAAATGCAGACAGAAATTATGTAACGAATGATTTTTTTTAGTAAACAGATTGCTTAGCAATGAATATGATGTAAAATATACAACTTAACTACACGTGGCTCGTGTTCTTACATCATTTTCCACAATTCTACACGATATGAAAAAATTCTAATCAATTTTTTTTTTTTTTTTTCTATGCAAGAAGAAAATTTTACAAAAAGCTAATTTTTAAAAATAAGAAACGATGTACCTGAGATCCATATGGAAAATTTTTTTTTTTTTTTTTTTTTTGAAGAAATAACTGCCAAAAACACACGCGGTTTAAAAATTTTCGATCACTCTGGAAAAATACATAAACCACTTTGTTTATAACTAATAAACACATCGATTACCGTATTACAACTGATTAACCAAATAAAATTTTCCTATAGGAATATTAATAATAAACTATAACTGAAGGTGGCTCTTTATACCTAAATGTACATAAACCCCCACCATGCCTAAATAAATAATAACAATAAGGTAACTACTGGATAAAATTTTCTAAAATATTCCCGCATCCAAAATTTTTTTCAAATTAAAATATATAATCTTCCAAGCTTAAAAAAATAATTTCAAAAATCATTTTTATACAAAATCTATTTTTACATCATGAAGATGTGTATCATTATTGATAGCTAATCTCGTATAATTAATGCATAACTCGAAGAAATGAAATTTCTGTTTACAAATTTGCGATTAGTGCCGAACAAACCCAGGCAAAGGCGCAAGGACGTTGAGCAAATTGATTCGCATAAACACTCAAGTGCAGATCGATCGAGTTGTTTGTACTGAATGTTTACATGCTTCCATTCGCTTTCAATGTCCATACACGTGCCTGTTGATCGACATAGATTAAACTGTGTGGCATCCGATATTCCTTGACAATGGATTTTGATGCACTTAATCCAAAGCACATAAATATATATCCCCTATAGATCATCATAAACACTTTATATTACAATAACATATTGTATAAATTTAATAATCATCAGCAAGCCAAGTTCATCAGAAATCTCGTAAAATACCATAAAAATAAATTTTACACGGTACTAAAATTTTTTTATAATAAAGAAGAAAAATATCATTTAAATATACTTAACGGATACTAACGTTGATAAAAGAAATTTATTCCTAATTCCGGAAAATGTTTAACATAAAAACATATTTTACGGTCCAAGTAATAAACTGTCACTTTAACACGTGAAAACTTATTAGAATTTGTTAACTTTTCACCCGCACAGTATATTTGTTATACCCAAATACCTTCACACCTTAGAAAATCTTGTTAACCTTAGTCATCTTAAAAAATTTTAATTTTAACATTTAAATTAAGTACCTTTTTAATTAATTTTCAATTTTATTAAAACCTTTCTAATTAACAGTTAGAAATTGTTTTCCAATTTTACATTGAATTGAAAAACAACTTTAAAGATTATTGATTTTTAAATTAACGAAAAAGAAGAAATTTTGTTGTGGAAGTAAAAAAAAAATTGAATTAAAACAAGAAAGAATATACAGAGAGAGAGAGAGAAAGAGAGAAAAACTGACGAGGCAAGGTGAGGTTAGGCAGAGCCTCAACCTACCTGTAATTATACGGTCTAATGAGCAAACAGTCTGGTCTACCTCTCTTGATCCTGTGCTCTGGATAGACCAATGACTCCACGCTTCTCGACCATCTCATCGCTATTCGTCGACTTCAAACAAAGTGGTTAACGAAGTTTATTGAATTAGCACCTGCCGTGGTTGTGTTTTACCAAAGATTTATTGCACAACCCCATTCGCATATATGACACAAAACCCTTCCAAAGCACACTCTGCATAAATTATTACATCACAAAAACTTCCTATCAAAATTTACCCTAAATTTTTTTTTAATCCAATCCATAAATACATTTCAAAATGATTCAGTCAATCATCAAATATCACAAAAAAATCGTTCAACAAATCTCTAATTAAAATACTTCCAATAAGTGAATAAGAAAATCTTTTCAGAAATTAATTTCACATGGATTTTTATTATTGATTTGCGAATAAAATCATATTTAACTAGATGAAATTTTGTTCGTCTCAATAACGGTAACGAAAGGATTATAAACATACACAATTTACGACACATACCCCATAATAATCGCCATAAGACATAAGATTCGTTTTTTTTTTTTTTTTTTTGCTCGTTGTATTACCACGAAATTACAGATTTTTCGAGCTCTCTCTTTCTCTCTTCTACCAAAGGTATTATAACCCTTGGAAATCACTTAAGAAAGTCTGGAGGATAAGAAGCAGATAATTTTCGACTCATTGGTAGCGCAACTGTATAGTTGTCAAAAAAGGACATAAAATCTTGAAAGAATTTGCTTGGCCTGTATATTTAAATGGATTCACAAAAAACTTGACTGTGACAGCAGCAACAGTCTTGTTATAACCAAAAGGTTCAAGTATTAATTTATATGCATCTCAAAAGAAAAACCCTAACAGAACTTTCGCGCATAAAAATATATTTTGTAAAAGAGGACAGAGAACATTTTACCTTAGAAAATTCTCTACCTAAACCTAAACTAATCTTAAACTAAACCTAAACTTAACCTAAACTTAACCTAAACTTAACCTAAACTTAACCTAAACTAAATCTAAACTAAAACAAAAACTAAAAACAACATCAATACATTAGATAAATTCTAAACGCAACCAAGGAAGAACTTAGTCGACTTCTGAAACATAAACCACCAATGGAGATTTCCTCATCAAGATTTATTTAGGTATATTAGAATACCGGGAATTTTGCTATGTGGCAAGAGCTTTGGATGAAGAACTATAGCTCTGGATTTAGGAAACAGTTGGTGTAAAAGAAAGGAAGAAGGTGATCAACGAGTCCAGCACAGGCAACACAACGTTCACAAACCCCACTTCGTCTCGCGCCACGCCCGCCATTCACCTTCAACTTGGTCTCTCTTTCTCTCTCTCTCTCACATAAACCAGTGGTCTCCTGTATATATGTATAGCATTTTCAACGGCTGGCTATACAGCAAAATAGCGAGAACCACCTCTTTCTTTTGGCTAACGGCGGCGATTCTCTCTCGATAAATACCGGAATCAAAACCAGTTCCGACAAATTGTATCGAATTAGTGTTCGGACAAAAGAAAACCTTCAACCGTACTAGTTGGCTATGTAAAAAGGGATCCTTTACCTAATCTTTTTTTAAGAAAAATTTATACACACAACAAAAAAAAATATTGTTATTAATTTTGATTTTTAAAATTGAAGAAAATGTAATTTTCGCTATATGGTGTTCATGGTCGCACAGATGTCTGTGTGTATGTGCCACGCCCAATGAACTTTAAGGTGTATATGAAGTCGTAAGTAGGAATTGCGACCTTGAGAGAACGAGCGATGCGATATAATCGTTACCACGAGTCGCTAAAGAACAAAGGCCGATACTGGTTATGTGCGCGGCTACCGCACGCTGTTCTTCTTCACATACAGACGAACATCACCACCGATGAGCGCGGTCAGTTGATGGCGCCGACTTTATATTTATACCAACAGTTCATAATTCTTCAATCTATTCCCACACAATTAACTAATAAATTATTGATCGCAATCCTTTCAATAAAGAAAAATAATACTTCATAATTATTTCAAAATTTTAATTTTTTCTATAGTAATGTTACTAATGCTAAGGAAAATAATCCTAAGTAACCGTTGATAAGGAAAGAAAATCCTTAGCTACGGTTGCTATAGTAACTGTTGTCATGGACCAAGTTACTATGGAAACAGTTGCTATGGCAACCGTACGAGTGTACAATGGACGGACGAACGGACGCCAAAGCGAAACTATAAGACTTTCAGGCCTGGGCTACGAAACCTTAAAAAAACAAAAAGAAATAAATCTAAATAGTAGCTGTCGGGATCATATCAGAAGAGGTGTTTATAGATCTCAATAAACGGTTTAAGTGACATTTAAGCATCTTAATCATTAAAAATAATAATGCTCAATACCAGAGCGGAAACAACCGTTCAATTGAGGTGAAGGCTAATACGTTTCGTATCATCACACTTATTTAACCTACACTGATGTTTAAAAAAAATGAATAAACAAAAATATATTGCATTTATAACAACACAAGTGAAAACAAGTTACCATTATTGAAAATTTATTATTTAAAACCAATTTTATACCAGAGATGGCCAATAAAATGTTTCCAAAGAATAAATTTTCAATCGAATAAAACAATCAATAAATTAATTCCTAATCAGTGAAAGTTAATGGATTTTTAATTAGAATGAAAGGTAATTTAATTGCTTAATCTTTATGGAACAAATTCCACATTCAAAAAATGAAAGGATGATACTTCGGATACATATATAAGATAATTAAGAGGAAATTTCTACAAATTGAGCCACTGTTTTTTTTTTCATCTCACACAATATAAACGATAAATTTACTATGGAGACTACTATTTTAATATGACATTTATATCTCTAATACCCAAAATGGATTTGAAGGTAAATTAATTGTGATGATGGATTAGAAACTCCAGCTACCTAACGCATTTTTCTATGGTGCGCGCGGCTCATTAATCTTACAGCATTAGATATTTTACAAGTGTCTAATATAATTTATCGTCTAGTGAAATATATGACTCAAGTTACAATTGTCATATGAGAGAAAGAAAGAGATAAACGTCACGGGTTCACTACAATCAGAAATCGGATATTACGAAAACAGTTGCTAGACACGTCTGATTAAATAGATTTATTCTATCTTGTTTCTAAGATAAATACACAGAAAATACTAAACTATTATTTTACCCATACAAAATATACCAAAATTTCGGTAAAACATTACAGTTTTTAATATTCCAAAAAATGGCTACGATAAAAAAAACATTTTTATTCCTGCTGAAAAGATGCGGAGTTTCATTTAGGGTTTACTTTGTAAATAGTATAAAAGTTACCTTATAACTTTTATAATTTTTTGTAGAATTGAAAAAAATTTGCGAATTCTCGAGTCACCCGTTGTCTGTATGTGTTAAACGCAGGCAGCGTATCATGCGACACATGAGAAGGCGTGCCTTGTCGCTCAACTGCGCAGTTTGTTGCACGCGTTATAATCGTGTGTATGTGTATATTTATATATATATATATACCATGTTACGGGCGTTACTTTAATGTAGAATGCATTTATATACACGCACGTGCACGAGGATGCACCATGAACTTGTGACGAAAGTTATCGCAACAGTATCAAAGACTAAAGTTTCCACACGCCAAAGGGTTAAGCAGTTGCATAGTCATAGATAATGAATTCCACTTTAGCTCTTGAATATATATATGATAATATCGTGAACAATAACATTCTAATAGTTGTATATATATATACATTTATTACTTCTCAACAAGTTGACAAAATCTTCACAAAAACTATTTCTATTTAAAAAAAAAAAAAAATTCTTCAAAGGAATACCATACCTAAAAAAACAAATCTGTTATTTAAAAAAATCCCTGAATTTATGTTTTTTACGAATAAATTTGCAATATAACTTTTTTTGGGGAATATATTTATAGAAAGAGAAAGAGAGAGAGAGAGAGAGAGAGAGACAAAACCGGAAAGGCCGATGACGGAAAGATGATGAGAATTTTTCTGTAAAGGTATTTAAAGCTGCTACTATGAATCGCGAAGTGGCTTTTGCTATATGGCTTTGAGAGAGTTAAGGTCCATGGTGCGTGTCGATGGTAGTAGGAGTCCCCCTAACTTCCGGCGAACCATATCCGGCAGAAGGCCTACCTATGTATATATCTCTCAACCCGACAGAGCGTGCACTCCCTTCTGTTCAAACAACCTGCACTATCACATCCCAATTGCCATGAACAATCACTGCGATTAAATTGGCTGTTTGGCCTTCGAGATTTAGATTAATCGTTTCAATCCACCTCTCCTCTATGTAGAACAATTTCTACACTTATATATTTGTTACTTTAATTGCGATCTCTGAACAATACAAAACTATCACAGGAAGTCGACAAAAAGAACAATTTATCATATCTTACTATATAATTAAAGAATCATATATTTTATAAATGTTTCTAAAAAAAGAAATTTCATTTGCAAATAATAATTGATTGAGGACAAGAGTACCGCGAGCGTTGTCGTCAATGTTTGCTACCGTTTTATTCAAGTCAAGCACTCTTTTGACCAGTTCACGCTTCGTCAGAAAACGTAGGCGATGTAATTTATTCCCGCTCACGAGTATACTTAGATCCCGCATAAGTACACGCACACGATAGACGAGCGCGACGAGATTCATCTATCAAGTGTCACATTGACAATTTTACGGAACATTGGATTCAAATTTCAAAAAAAAAAAATATATATATAAAAGGAAAATAAACCCACTCTTATTATCATTTAGAAACCTAACGGATTATAAATATAGCTAAGACAAATATCACACCGCATATTGACACAAAAAAAAAATTAATATGCAAAAAACAATCTTTTCAAGAATTCTTTCTAAACATTATTCAAAATTTTTGAAGAATTTTTCCTAAAAATATCAATGAGAGAAGAAAAAAAAAGGGCTGCTTTTCGTATCAAAAAACCGTTATCGTTTGATCGCGTGCAGATTCTATACACTCCTTCAAACAACAAGGGAATCGTCATTAAAATTAACATTTTCTGGGAAAGGAGTAACGCTCCAAGTAGTGCTATATATACAACCACACATAAACAAGAGACATCCTCTACCCTTGGACAATTAATTTAACTCCAAACTCGGAAAGAAGTCTATATTGGCAGTAACATTAATTGTCAATCGACTATAATTGAATCGTTTGTCAAGTTAGAATCTATCTCACTCTATTTTGCGTCCATAAAAGTCGCTAATTGTTTTTCATTTTCAAATTGTGAATTAAAATTTATTATCTCAAAATTTGAGACAAAATTATTTTGTAAATACTTATTGAAATAATAGTAGTCAAGTATAACCGATTATTTGAATCAAATAAGTTTTTTTATTTCATATTGTAATAATTTCACTAAAACTTTAGTAAAAAAAAAAAAATTTTCTACTCCAGTATAAAAATAAATTGATCAGACAAAAAATATCGAGAATCAAATAGAGGTGATCATTTGACAAATTAACCTGTCAAACTGTTAACGCCTCCCAGTTTCCGCACAGTGATCACTACACACGTAATACACGCAGGCTACTAATACAAAACTCAGTTGGGGGCACACTGGATTAATAAAGTGGATGAATGTTTCCGCGTGTCACACGAGAGTTATATATTTGAATCTATAGCTGAAAATCTATTGCACGCACAACAATTTATTTCCTATTCTCTTGTTTTTGTTTTGTCACATTTATGCAAGAATCTGTGATTAACAATATTTTCATTACTCTCTAAATTTGAATTAGTAAAAATTTTAACTAATTTAAATAAGTGACTCACTTATTGTTTTTGAATTAGTTAAATTTTACTAATTCATAAGCAAAAAGGAAGTCACTAATTCAAATTAGTTACAATTTTCATTAATTCAGATTACAGAAAAATTTAAATATCCAATTTAATTTATTTTGAAAGAGGGAAAAAAAAAATAAAAATTATTTTAATTAGTTTTTTGCACTTTTGAAAACATCAACTTCACGACGTAAAGCAAAACATAAAAATATGCATTATTTGTTTCTTAATCAGAACACCGATTGCAGCGTATACGATCCGACTGACGATAGACAGTGGCACTTTCTTTTACGAGCATCATGAGACGAATATAATAAATTGACATTGATCGATCTCATTCACGTTAGAGCTGACCACTACTGCATTCAATTATTATTTTTATTTACGATACAAAAAAAAAGATTCTTTTTCTCTCAAATTTATTTATTTTCTTCTTTTTTTTATGAATTTCGCGTGTTGATTTTTTGAAACATTTATAATGACCGCATATATTGGAAATGTTTACTTTTGTAATAATATGTTATATATATATATATATATATATATATATATATATATATCTCATGAGAAAGATATAATATACATTTCACGTGTAAGTCGGGGAACTGCGCGAGATTAATGCACGACCGATCGAGGTTAATGCTCGCTAAATGTTATAATTATCACGTTACTCGCATCTACATGAATAAATGTTGTAATATGCGTTTAATTATTTTTTATTGCGCCAACTATTATTATAAAATGCTTTGTTAACATTTTCTCCCGTTTATCACATCAAGTGTCACTAATTGCAACTTATTGCACTTCTTTTTCTTTATTCGTATATAGTTATGGGGATTTTTTTTTTCTAATAGAAATTTATTTCATTCAAATAATATATGTTATACTTGACTATTACCAAATAAATATTTACTTAAAACAAATAATTTTTATTTAAACCAATTAAATTTTATTTGTTTCAATTACAGAAATTATTTTTTTAAATACAGTTTATTTGCTCTCTAAATAACCAATTATTTGAATCAAATAAATTTTTTTTTCAGTATATAATTAGAAAAAAAATTAATTTCTATCTCTAAATTCAATTGATCAATGATCATATAACTTGTACCACAGGTGGTGAATTAACCGATGATTTATCGTTACGTAATTATTAAATGCAAATAATAATAATAATAATAATAATAATAATAATAATATTAATAATAATAATAATAATAATAATAATAATAATAATAATAATAATAATAATAATAATAATAATAATAACCTATTTAGAAAAAGAAATTTGTTTGAGAGAAGCAATTTTGTACATAAAAAATAAAAGCCAATAGTGACACACTGCTTTAAAAAATTTTGATATATATTATAATATTAACCATCGAATTAATGACTCTCGATTGAAAGGAATTTTTGATCCGAATTACACGCAGCTTTATCGTGACTTTCACTTATAAATCACGCCTTTCTATTTTGAATAAATAAAATGACGTAAGGTCGTACATGTGTGTGGAAATATTTGCGCTTTTTTTTCATTAAATGATACATCCTATTGATAAGAGATGGGAGTGTGATTTATAAACGTATAAGTCAAGATAGATTTACTCAAATAGAGTTTCTATAATAAAATATATGAGATTGGCTCATCGGCAATAGTAGTGCATCTCTCTTTCTCTCGTTTCATTTTCCGTCTTGGGGAGAGGAGAAAAAAAAAAAAAAAAAAAAAAAAAAAAAAAAAAAAAAAAAAAAAAACACTTGACATACCTCTTATGGTTACTGACCTTCCGATTGCCTATTTAAACTCAATTTCAATGAAGGAAACGCAATCTAAACCTGCATCTGGATGACCAATGCGTCTCTCCATATTTTACGATCTTTAGCTCACAACATCAATCGTCATTCTACAATCTCAATTTCTGTTAAATTGCCATATTTATTCTTTCATCAAATTTTTTTTTATGATTTTAAATAAATTAAAAATTGTATTTTAATTTTAAGAATTTTGAAGATTAGAAGAAAATTATACAAAAATTAACGAAAAAAAAGAGGAAAAATGTAAAAAACAAAATAAATTTATTCAAAGTGATAACAAAAAAAAAAAAAAAAAAAGAAGGTCTGCGATTGTGAGTCTCAGTCTGTTCCATTGTTATACAAGGTTTAATATTATGAGGATGTGCTGACAAGTAGCAGCTTTTGAAGCTCTCATTGTTGCTGATGCTGCGTTGTCGACACTCTCGGGTCTGGATGATCGCCTTTGGTACTAAAGCGTTGTTGGGTGTAACAGTAGACCCGAGAAGTGCTTGCACATGCAACCAGAAGCGATTAAGAGGGACCAGAACGTTGACCTCGTGCCGGTTCGCAGAGGATATAATGAGAATGCTGGGCAATGATACTACTACTTATGACGTATCTCTTTTTCTCCCTCTCCTATCTCTTTCTAACGCTCTGACTTGATGAATATCATTGAACGTTTTATTCCACTGCCATATAGCACATTTTTCATTTATTTTTTTTTTTTTTTTGCTTCTACTCCCCTTAGTAATTAACATTTATTTAAAAAAATTATCTTTCATAAATCAAAATTTTCTCAATTATCCCGACAATTTGTCCCGACTTTTTTTTCAAAAGATGATATAATTATAATTATAACTTTATTAAATATTCATCATATATATATTCCATTCTTGGGTGTTCTGTCGCATTGAAAAATCGTTGATAAAAATAATTGCTATAAAGATGAAACGCCCCAATAAAATGCCCAATGGCAAAAAAAAAAAAAAAAAAGACTTTTTGCGGCGAAAATGACATCGATCTTTATTTTGCCAATGTCGCAATCAAGAAAAAAAATGATTGAACATTGAACCATAAACAAATTATCAATAATTACTGAATGAGATTAAAATGAAATTAATACTCAATTTTGTTATCATCGTCTTTTTTTTTTTTTTTCTTCCTCTTTTCAAAAACTCCTGAGTCAATTATATTATATGCTTCAATTCGCAATCGCGGCTTCGTGCCTTTAATAATTCATCATTTTCATTCAGCTGCGCGCACTTGCAATTTTCGTGAAGTTTTTATTTTAACCAAGTTCCAATGGCTCAACTACCTCTCGTCCCATTTGTCCGTTTCGGACGACATCGTACGGAAGAAATCTTTCCGGTTTTGGTAGAGTGTAACCGGTTCTCCACCTCTTTTTTTTTTCCTCTTTTTATTTATTTTTTTTTATTATTATTATTATTATTTCAAGTTATGTTCAACGGCTCGAGTTCGCGACATTTTTAGTTGTGCCTTTTGTTGTTGTTGTTACTTTTTTTTTGTGGGTGTGGACCTCAACCAGCCACAAATATCCTACTCTAAATCCATACAGAATCCATGAGAGAAAGAAACCAGCGACTTTTGCACAAAAATTAAATGTTGCTTCAGTATTTTTCGTTATTATTAATTAATAAAAAATAAAATTATTAATTTTCGTTATTATTATTATTATTACTATTTTTGTTGTTATTATTATTATTGTTATATAAATATTTGTCTTATCCTATTTTTATAGGTAGAAATTATTATTAATGAAAAGTTAGGGACAGAAAAATAATAACTCTTCCCAATGGGAAAAATACCATTGGCGTATTAATGGCCCAATAATGGGAGCCAGGAATGCCAATATAATTCCAATAATGGCACCCAATAATGGACCATTATTGGTAAAGTCATGGGCTGTCCACGCCGATGCCAATGATTGGCAACCATCATTGGCAAATTATTGGCAACCAATAATTATCCAATATTAAAAATTTTAATAATAATTTAAAAAATCAATAATTTAAAAAAAATTTATATTTTTATTATTTTTTAATAGTTATTATTATTATTATTTTATTTTTAATAATTAAATTAAAAAAATGGTCATCAAAGTATTAGTGAAACTATTTCTTCCAAAAAAGAGTTTGTCTCAAATCCAATTAATAGGAGAGACATCGGGCAGAAAAAAATTTCGACGAGAAAAAAATTTTAGATCACTGCTTATATACCAATCAAGTGGCAACTCAACTGCGAGAAACAGTGATGTTCGCCCTCCCTTTGCGGCGTTAAGTGAACTAAAGTCCAGAGCTGAGCCATCAGCGCAGCGCGGGAACATTTGAAAAATTTGATTTTATTAGATATTTTATTTTATTTTAAATATGACAAATAATTAACTTAATAAATAATTAATGTCATTAATAATTATTAATAACATAATGTCATACTTAATAATTCGTTAATTATTATAAAATAAAATATCTAATAAAATCAAATTTTTTAAATGTTCCCGCGCTGCGCTGATGGCTCAGCTCTAGACTTTAGTTCGCTCAACGCCACAGGGAGGGCGAACATCATAACTGTTTCTCGCAGTTGAGGTGCCATTAGATTGGTATATAAGCAGTGATTGAAAATTTTTTTCTTGTCGAAATTTTTTTCTGCCCGATGTCTCTCCTATTATTTGGATTTGAGACAAACTCTTTTTTGGAAGAAATGGTTTCACTAATACTTTGATGACCATTTTTTTATTTTAATTTAATTATTAAAAATAATAATAATAATAACTATTAAAAAATAATAAAAATTTTATTTTTAAATTATTGATTTTTTAAATTATTATTAAAATTTTTAATATTGGCTAATTATTGGTTGCCAATAATTTGCCAATGATGGTTGCCAATCATTGGCATCGGCGTGGACAGCCCATGACTTTACCAATAATGGTCCATTATTGGGTGCCAATGGTTTTTTCATTGGCTCCCATCATTGGGCCAATTAATACGCCAATGGTTACTCGTGGCAGTTTCCCATTGGGATTATAAAAGTTTATTTGCAATTAACCCTTTTAATAATAAGAATCTTACCGCTAAGGAGTATTTTGTTTCGAAAGAATAGTTGTAAAAAATTAATAATCCATGCAGAATAACCAATAGTGACTGAAAGTATATATATATATATATATATATATATATATATATATATATATATATATATATATACACAAGTGTGTTAGAAGCAATATATGTTTTAATACTTCCTGTTACGACTACTTGGTTATTGTTTCTGCATTAGATATACAATTTTAGACCTATGTAATAATTTTAGAGCGCTATAAGTTTGGCAATAATTACTGTTTACGATCATATACCTATCGCTATGACAACGTCTAAAAATAGTAAAGAGAAAAGTATTGATCAAATGAAATAGTGTAATTTTAACTATCCATACATTGAAAAAAAAAATTATTTGATTCAAATAGTTACTGAAAGCGAACTAAATTATTTGGTTGTCGTAACCAAATTTTAGTTAGAACAATCATTTGGTTTATTAAACCAAACTATTTTTTAGTAACCAAATTTTAGTTTCAATTTAAAAATGTTCAAATAATTTTGTTGGCCTAAATGTTTAGTTGATTTTTTCTCCACACAGAAAATTAAAATGCATTAAAATAAGCTGCAACACTTATTATTTTAATCCATTTTGGTATTAAAATAAGAAAAATTGAATTAAAATAATAAGCATTGCAGCTTATTTTAATGGCTTTTAATTTTCTGTGCATTTGTTATAAAAATTGAGCTTCAACTTAAATGTCAAATATATTATTCAATTAAATTAAAAACCGTAACGAAAGTACATATATTTTGATGATCCCGTAATTCAGTGGCAAATCGATCATTATGCATTTGAGATATATATATATATATATATATATATATATACATATATATATATATATATATATATATATATATATATATATATATATATAATCAGGATCGCGCGGATTATGAACCCGTTATGCAAATAAAGTTGGTGGAGAATCTCGCTTATCGAAGAACGAAAAGAGAATTTAAAAGCGTTGTTTAACACGGGTGCTCAAGTTTTATTGAATCTTTGGTGAGAGAGAGAGAGAGAAAAAGAGAGTCTTGAAAAAGCAAGTTGACTTACAATGTGGCCAACAGGAATAGAAATCAGGAATATGGTGCGAGCAATTACTTTTTATTTTATGAGAAAATCATTCATACATGAAATTTATTATCGATATTCGAGTGGCTCATGTCCATTTTGAATTGCCATATATATACAATATAAATTGATAGCAAGCATTACAGAGGGACCATGCCTGATCGTAAAAGTGTCAAACTCAAATTTCTCACGCACGAAAATTTAATATATGATTTTAAATATAACGAAATAAATATTCGTCTTTTATTTATTTATTTTTTTTTTTTTATTGAATTCCTAAAAAATTTCGCCAATAAAAGGGATTTTAAACCTAATGTTTCAATGAAACATTTAATGAAGATAATATAATAATTACGATTCTTTTTATATTTAAAACGAAACCCTATTTACAAAAAAGCTATATTATAAAATTAGCATTTACTGTATTTAATACGTTTCTCCCCTGGAGTTCTTCAAGTACCTGTCTTTTGATTATTTGCATACAATGCATGCAGCAATTTATATTTTTCTCAAATTCACTATACAGAGAGCAAGATTCCACTAGAGATTTTATTACTCAAAAATTATTGCCATGTGGCGATATTCAGATAAAACGACTGGCTATAGAAAAGAAAATTGTAAAGAAACATCGCGCATTTATATTTGAAATCGCGTATATATATGGAAATATCTACGATATTCAATTTGAATGTAATAACAATTTTCAAAAAAAAGAAATTCCAATCAAAAATAAATAATAAAATAAAAAATTATTAAATTTTAAAAAACACATTTCGTTTTTTTTCCTAATAAATAAAATTTAAAAAATAGAATAATTTATGAAAAAACAAAATCCTACCCGTTATATTAACAGTTACAATTAGATCGATTATTCCAAGTATATAATGTCTTACGTGAACGAGAATTTCTTGTGACAATGGGGGCGTGTTCGCAGACGCGGTATAAAAATATCTTTAACATGTTGCATAATGACAAAACAGTTCTAGATTTTATCGGAGCTGCTTCTAAATTGAGATAATTCATTAACACAAACATGTCAAATAATAAAATTCATCGAGAATGCAATTTTTTTTCTCCTCTAATTATGAACAATATTAATGATAATCATAAATTATCAGATTTACCTACAATTTTTATTAATACAAAAATAAAAGCAACTATTATCGACAAACAAATCGAAATACTTTAACAGGTTGATTTTTATGACCTCCTAAAAATTTATTTTATTTGCATTTTTTTCCCTTTTTCAAATGGAAAAATTTTTACAGGGTCCAAAACATAAAAATCACCCTGTATATTTTCTAAAAACGAAAAGAGAATTTTCTTGTCATTGAACGATATTCTCAGAGCTGCATTCTAATCAGTTTTTGCGTATACGTCGAGACTGTGATGCACGTGTGTCTGTTTTGCCGCCCACTTGGTTGCAAATATATATATATAGAGTATCTACGTCAGAAAAACGAGAACCTACAAATGTGCAAACATTTGGCCGCGCGTGCAAATCCAAAGAAATAAAATTTATACAAAACAACATCGCAATCGCAAATTTTTTTTTTTGGAGCACAATTTTAAATCTATATAGCAAAATAATTATAAACGACATGTGGGTGTCACCGAAACGAGTTTTCTCAAAGAAAGGATATCGATTCCCTATAACCACAAACGATATACATATATATATATATCCACACACAAGACACAACATTGATTCTAGTAGCAAAGAATCAATGATTTACCGTTTAATCCATAGCTCGTAAAACCACACGGATTACGACTCCTAACGTGACCGCCGGGTAGTATTATTCACGTCATCCCATTCGTCTTTTTCATTGTCCATTTGGTTTTTTTCCATCGTATATATAGAATCTCTAATGAATAATGATGGGCGTGACAAAAGGAAGCTCCGATTGCAGAGACACGAAGTTTTATTACCCTCTTCAATCGACGATTTGATCATGTATATATATATATATATATATATATACACACCATATATCCACACATGTAGCATATCTAATGAACATCTTTGAAATGAGGAACACTTAAAACTGGAGAATAACTATCAATAAAGAAACCGGATTTTTCCTCTAAAAACCCCCTCCATCCCTGTGTGTAATTCTACCCAGCAATAAATGAATGATGAGACAGCAAAATATCTTTTATCTTTGCGATCAAAAAGACAACATCAATTGCAATTCTTTTTTTTTTTTTTTTTTTTTTTTTTTTTTTTTTTTTTTTTTTTTTTTTTTTTTTTTTTTTTTTTTTTTTTTGTATTTATCCAACTGTGAAATGCTGTGACACATATGTACTTTAAAAGTGTCACTTTTTAAAATTGAAGAATTGTCGATGGTATAGCGCGATATCGAAATTACCAATTACCAACAAAAAATGTATGTCACACAGAAACTTCCTTTAAGTACATTTTTAAACATCAAAGAGCCTCCTTATACGGTTGTGACATCGATTTGATCAATAAATTCGCTAAAGTGAAACTGCTGATTTCCAATCATAAAGTGAGATGCTCACTCTTTAGAGAGATATGCGTTTTCGAAATATATCGAGTATACAGTAATCGACGCTCTTTAATAAATCAAATGATGGTGGTCACATGTTACAAATATATATATATATATATATATATATATATATATATATATCTGACACAAATTTATCATTATGCTCGAAATTTGTCAAATTTACACGCTACTGTTATGACCAAGTTGAAAAAGGTGTTAATTAAAATTATACGACAGAAATAACCAAAATAAACGAATACGAAACTACCAATAATAATTAGTAAAGTAACGAAATGTTTTGTATAGAAAATTGAAAAATATTCGATCCTTGGAAGGAATAAAATAACATACAAATTTATATTATCGTTTTAATTTAATTAATAATAATAATAGTCTACTAAGAAAGGAATATTTTATAAAAAAAAAAAAAAGATTTTCTGATAAAAATTAGTATTCTTTATGAAGAAGGAGGGAAAAAAAGCAATGGCAAGGTGTTGTTACAGTGCGTAATTACGATAAAGAAACATGCTCGAAAAGGGCACTATACGGAAACACTTTCCGATATATATTATAAACTCGTTCACTCGAGCAGTTTGTAAATTACTATGTTCGAGATTATATTTCAAACTTAGACGATTATCTATTTACCGTGTAGGTGAATTCCGGTAACACACAAGTTATCATATTTAATTTCAAAAATTATAACAAATTTTCTCAAAAAGAACATTAATTTTTCCATCAAAATTTTCTCAAAAAAAAAAAAAATAATAAAAATCTTTATCTGGAACAACCACCCCTCTTTTGAATGAAATCCAAAATCTACATTTGCATTCCGAAATTATTAATGAAATGCCAGCGAAATACAGATTTGTATATACAGCACGAAGACATTACAATATTAAATTCAATGTTAAATACATACATGCTAATTAGACTCTGCATGTGGTGATGCGAGAACATTAACAAAGTTTAAAAAATATAATAAATTGCAAATAATATATTAAATGCAAATTATAAATCACTTATGAAAATTAAAAAACAAAATCTACGCATATGTTAATCCACCAAAGAATCTACCTTTAACCTCTTTAAAGAATATTTTCTACTTTATATTCAAAGATATCAAAATCCTCTTTCTGAACATCAATTGGATAATCATACACGACTCTCATCTCAATAATCAAGTTAGTTATCAATTTATCAATTTTTGTACAATAATTAACTACCGTACAAACATGTATCATCAAGATATGTACATGTTTCATCGCAAAGCATATTTTCTTTAGGTCATATGTATATATATATATTGTAAAAAATTAATTTACCGCTCAATGTGATAAGCATCTTGTGGAAAAAAAAGATAATTTCGTCAACGGGCCACGTATAACGTGAAAAGATATCTGAACCTGATAAAAAAGAATAAGACTCTGTATATAAGCTCTCGTCGAATGTCTACCGCAAGATATGCGCGCGCGCTTTTTTTCTTCTTCTTTTTTACGACTGGTTTTGTATACATGATATTCTATATAACTTTTCTTTTTTTTTCCTTTATACATATATATGTATCTTGCAATACGAGACGAGAATTTAACGTACTCGCCACACCCGCCTAAAGATTATATATGAATGATTATTAATGTCCTCTACTGACTGACCTCTCGACCCATCAACTCTTAAAAGACTCATATTGGATTTTGGAACACCCACCGAGAATCTGGCACACAACTCATCCTAAATTTAAAAGACTCTAATCAACGTATTCGATTCAAAAAAAAAGTACTTCACATATCTTTTAAGTCCCTTTTCACATAGTAAATTTAAATGTGATGAATATGTCAACAATCAGTTTCGAAAATATTTTTACATTAATAAAAACCATTTTTTAGATTTTTAATACATTAATTAATTCATATTAACTAATTAATAATTAATTCACATTAATTAATAATTAATAAAATTAAAAAAATAGTATCAGCATTAGAAAAAAAGAGATAAATTCTTTTTGAAAAGAAATCTGGCGCCGTAATTATTTTAAATACGCAATGTTAATAAAAACCAAATCAAATGAATTACTGATTTTCTTAATGTTGCGGATATATGATATGAAACAAATTACGAGTTCATTTACTTATAAATTTACACGCGATATTACCTTCATAAATATTCATTAAAGTGTGCTAATCCGGTTTTCAAGTTCGTGTAACTTATACTTTTCTATATAGCATTTCAAGATTAAAAAAATATATATTAACAATATCTAAATAAGTCCAATACGATAAGCAGTTCATTATATGAAAAAATTAACGTTACTAATGTTACTAACATTACTAATGTTACTAAAGTTAGTACCTATAAAAAAATTAAGAGTTTCTAAAATATATTTTCACAGAAAGTTTGACACTACTTTCCCATTACCACTTTCACTTCCACTTAAACTTTTTATAATTTTCATTCCCATTTCCACTTATACTTTTTCTAATTCTCATTCGCACTTCCATTTTCACTTCTACTCTTTCTAATTCTCATTCCCACTTCACTTCCACTTTTTCTAATTTTCATTCCCATTCCTATTTTCACTTCCAGTTTTTTATATTCATTGCCACTACCACTTTTTCTAATTCTCATTCCCACTTTCACTTCCACTTCCACTTGTTCCAATTTTTATTCCCATTTTCACTTCCACTTTTTTATATTCATTGCCACTTTAACTTTTTCTAATTGTAATTAAAAAAAGTGGAAATGGTTGTGTGAATCGAAATTAGAAAGAGTTTTAGTCGAAATGGCAACACCTAATGAAAATTAGAAGTGGAAAAAATGGGAGTAGAAGTGGGAATGAAAATTAGAAAAAGTGGAAGTTTAAGTGGTAATGAAAATAAAAAAGTGAAAATGGGGATGAAAATTAGAAAAGTGAAAGTGGAAATGAGAATTAGAAAGAGTGAAAGTGGGAATGGAAGTGCGAATGAGAATTAGAAAGAGTGAAAGTGGGAATGGAAGTGCGAATGAGAATTAGAAAAAGTGGAAGTGGTAATGTAAATAAAAAAGTGAAAGTGAAAATGGGCATGAAAATTATAAAAAGTGGAAGTGAAAATGGGAATGAGAATTAGAAAAAGTGAAAGTGGAAACGGTAATGAAAATAAAAAAGTGGAAGTGATAATAGAAATGAAAATTATAAAAAGTGCGGGTAAGAACATTAAATACTTCCTGGTGGTCGATTTTCGACAAGTTTCTGCAAAAATACAATTTAGAAACAGTTTCTTAATTTTTTTATAGGTACTAACGTTAGTAACATTAGTAATATTAGTAACGTTAGTAATGTTAATTTTCCTACATGGGATATTCAACGAGTATTAGATTTAAAAGTATTTTCTCAAATCGAGAACAGGGATGAGGGGCAATAAAATTTTCTAAAAAAGAAATTAACACTAAAATAATACTACTAATTAAAAACAGTTTAATTGACTCACCATGAAAACCATGAACCTTGATTGCAGGTTGGCGCTTCTGAAGTAAGTCAGCGTTTCCAGCCACACCGCTCCGTTTCAGAGTCTATTTCCTTTCTCCAATTCAGAAGATTTAACCCCCTTTTCAATTCTTAGCACCGATATAATGAATATTTATCAAAAAAATTTGAAATTGTACTTGTTCATTAAACTATCAAAAAACACAGATGATTCACAATAACAAAAAAGAAAAAAAAAACACACAATTATCTTGTCCACTGTCCACGATTTTAAACTTATTGAGTCTGATTTTTTTCTATACAAATCATCTATATAACTAAAGAAAAAGAATAAAACAAACTTCCCCCAATAACTTATTAACTGGCTAATTTTACGATACTGGCCTAACTACTGGCATCTGATTATCGTACTGGCATGAATACTGGCCCGTTCATTCGGGTATATATATCTGCAACAAATAATATTAATGTTTCATTATTAATTGGAATGTCTTATACATAAATGTGTAATTAATCAAATAAAATTTAAAGCCTAACGGTAATTGTAATTGATGATATATAAAAAAAAAACACCAACTGGTTGACATTCTTTCTGATCGTATATATATACGTATTCAATTAATTTACATATATTGAAAATTAATTTTTGAAATCAAAAAATTAAAAATTGCGCAATTTTTTTTTTTTTTTTTGAAAAAAATTGATTTATTATTTATTTTAATATATAACTACACCGAAAAAAAATTTATTTGATTCAAATACTCGATTACTTGACAATCAAATAAAATATTTATTTGTAAATAATTACAATTTGCAATAGTATTTGTTGCAAATACAGAAATTATTGGTTCAAATAGAATTTATTTAATTTGAAATAAAAATTATTTGATTCAAATATTTATTTAACTGTCAATTAATCGAGTATTTGAATCAAATAAATTTTTTTAATGTACTGTTTTCACAATTATTTTTTTTTTTTTTGTACATTTTTATGTATATCTATATATTTAACAGACATTTTGAAATCTGTTGTTTGTAAATTAATGTGAGGAACAATCACAACATAAAATGCGCTTAATGACAGTCAAGTACTACTATCTCTGCAATAGGTAAGGAGGTCAGGACCAGTGCACACTGCGAGGCCAAGCCTTGACTGTCTTTATAAACGAATGTCGAATGGTGAGTGTTAAGAAATTAGAAGCAAATTATGCAATAAAAAAAAAAATCAGGTCTAACTAAATTCAATTAACAGTAGTGTTAAAAACACTAAATTACTGTTAGTGAACTATTTAGTAAAATATTAGCCTAAGAAAACTAAAGACATTTTTGTTTCTTATGTTCTGTGTGTTTTAAACCCTAAAGAATTAAAAAATTCACACATCTATTTTATAATAATTTGTGCAAATTAATTTTTAATAAGATCTTTCATTATATATATATATATTTTTTTTTTAATAATTGACCTCTCCAATATTATCGGTTATTTCCAGAAGCTTTTAAGAAATACCTTTAATTATGCACATTTACATAAAAAAAATAAGTAATTTTCCAATAACCAATTTATCGATTTTAATATTTTGCATTCATTATAAACGAATGAGTTGAACTATTTTCGACGGAAATCATCGATAATGAAATTATATCTATTTTGAGAGTATAAAAAAGAGGTCAATAAACCAGTATAAACATATATATTTATAAAACGAAAACAAAATTTTATCAAATGATAATTTTTTTTCTAAAAAAAAATTGTTCGAATTTTCCTTTACTAAACTCAGCTATTGAATATTTATGTGACAAAAAATATGACTAATTACGCAGAGAGGCAATGATTCCAGCAATATATAACGGCGCCGCTCGAATAACCATATCAGTAGCAGTTGGGTGCATTAAAGACCTGAAAATGCCCCGGGTAGTATATAAGCCTCTCGTTCTTTAACAATGCAACAAGATTCAATCCTGATTACTGTGTCGTAATTTTAGTAATAGCTTATATGATACCAGGGTACAAACACAAAATAAAAAAAAATAAAAAAAAAACCACTATCATAGAGGCGCCGCCATACGAACCCATTTATCGCAATCATGTTTTTTGTACAAAAATACACTATATGGTCAAACAGTCACTAATCTTGAAATGGATACATTAAAATATTCCGAATGTTTTCTTATTTATATAGCAACAATATATATGTTGTAATATAGTTAAGCTATTTAGAGCAATCTAATTTGTTTATAGTATGTATCAGAATTAAATAAAGAGAGAAATTTTACCATAAAGGAGAGAGAGAGAGAAAGACATAAACCACAAAGATCACTTGACATGTATATATAAGCGAACTTAACTTTTTATGTATACGTATCGAAATAGCCAATCTTGTTAATCTATTTTTTTGTCCACACACAAGTAACCATGACGATCGGGTGGTAATAATTTATAGATTGTTATCGCGTCAAATAAGACTTTTCTATAAGCGTATAATGAAATAGTTATTACATAATATGTTCAACGTGAATATATATATATAAACACAAACACACACAATTACACAAAAGCGTATAAACATTATATGATTATCGCCACGATCTCAACCACAAATTTCAAAGAGCTCTTAAAAATATGATGTCTCTTTAAATGCATCTTGGGAGGATTATTATATGAAATCAAATCGTAAAATAGTTTTGCAAATATTTCAATTATCTACAAAAAATAAATCAAATGAGACTGATGAATAAAACCTACATTGAAGATAAATTTGCACTGTAAAAAGAAAGTACTAAAACAATACCGATTTTAGGTATCAAAATAGAACCAAATGACAATTTAGTACCTGAAGTCGGTATTAAATTAATACCTTTCTTTTTACAGTGTGATTTCTAACTAACAGAAACTGAAATCATCTTTAATGGAAAATATTAATTTTTCAAATATGACTAAAATATATACAGTGATACGAACCTATATCTCCGACAAATTAGATAAACTAAAAACTTTTCTCTTGAGTTTTATTACACTTATTCTATGTTGTCTTGCACCCGATATAAAAGTCGCGAAATAAATGAAAGCCTTTTTAATATATCTCAGGTGTTGACAAATGTAACCAACAATTTTTAAGTCCATCCAGTTACAACCAGTATACTGTCTTTGCATAAGAATTAATACTACGTATTATATTGTTTTAACTTGACTCACATATATAAGCAAATTTCTAGTTCATAAATAATTACTAATATATTTAATATACATGATGATTTTTATATTCCGAACTCCATTTTTTTTTTAAAAAACGAAAAAAGATATTAAAAAAATAGTAGGGGGCCAGGAACATAAAAATTACCCTATATAATTATAATAATTTACTACTAATATTGTAATAAACTCTCTAAATCTGAAATTAGTAAAAATGTTTACTAATTTGAATTAGTGACTCACTTTTTGCTTCTGAATTAGTAAAATTTTACTAATTATTAGTAACTTTTACTAACAATTAGTAAAATTTAACTAATTCTAAAGCAAAAAGTGAGTCACTAATTTAAATTAGTAAACATTTTTACTAATTCAGATTTAGAGAGAAGAGTTAATTGAAAAAAACCTAGTACAATAATAGAAAAAAAAATTGCTTATAAATGAACCACATAATAACGAGTTTTTAATGACAAGAGTAAATTGTTATACCGACGATAGACTTTCATTCATTGACAAAAATCGATAGATAAATCTGATTAGGCTACTAATTCGAAATAGACAAGTTTCATCTAATACACAGACAACTCAACCGAATCGAGATCTCTCTCTCTCTCTCTCTCTCTCTCCAAGGTGTGGACAGCAATTAACTAATCGATCTCGATCCTAAATCTCCACGATCCACTGACCGTTGGCTGCTGACAATCGGCTTTCCAAACGATCGCCTTAAGCTTATATGTATGTGTTATACGCGCCGTGGTTCTTGACAGTTAATTGATATAGGTTACGTAACTAACTATATATATATATACACGCACGCAAAACGTTTAGCGGTATTACCCAGTCGTTAAATTGAACTACGCGCCCGTCTTTCGCACGGTAATAATAAATGCATTTTTAACCCCTCAACATCAAGCTCGCTAAATTACTCTTTTTTACTATCGAAACAAATAACTATAATTTTTCCCTCCAAGTTACTCTATTTTAAAAATATTTACTTCAAATTACAAAAATTCCACTATTAAGTTTTAAAACAATCAACAATATATGTTTCCAAATGCTCGCATCAAATGAAATTTATTCACACGGAAAAAAATCTTTAACTGGAACAGCGATAAGTTTCATTGGAACAGAGATATGTTTCACTAAAACAGAGAAAGTTTTCTTTATTCTAGAGAAATATATAACTGTTCCAGATAAAGATTTTTTTCCTTGCAGAATGTACATGTGAACGAGACCTTAGCTCCAAAAAGCTTTTAGGTTATGTTTACTGAAACTTTTACCTTTAGTTTTAATTATTCAAAATCAGTTTGAATTGAATATTTTGTATCTAATGAAGACTTAAACTTTTAACTTTTAAAAAACACAAACATAACCTAAAATTTATTTGGAGCTAAGATCCCTTTCACCTTGGAGCATCACATATATTCCAAAAAAATCAATTGACCATTTTTTATTTCGACAAATTCAATAAGCGATTTATAAATGTTTATCATAATTATATATCATATAATTAATTATTATTAATTAATAAATTAATCAATTAATTAGAATATTTTTAAATAATTTAAAAAATTTATTTTATTCCTATTTTTTATATTAATTTTTAAAAAATGTATATATTTGCATCAATTATTAAAATTTTTTATTATAATCCTATTTTTATTGTTAGTGTTTTTTTTTCAAAACATGAATTCAACATAAACTATATTGAAATATTAAATTTTCTTCTGGGGGATATTGTGGAATGATGGTATTATACGCTCCATAGATTTATGAATGGACGAGAACACGTGCGCTATATAGGTACTGCGGAACAATCTGCTCTATAGCGAAAGTGAGCAGGAATAGTCATATTAGATATCTGAACGTATATATATATATATATATATATATATATATATATATATATATATATATATATATATATATATATATATATACATGCGAACGCGCCACACATTTTATATAAAAACATCTGGAATGAAAAATATCTTCCGATAATGGAACAACGTGGAAAATGTCACCAAAGAGAGAGAGAAAAAAAATATTTCTATATATAATCAAACATTTTTCTTTAATTAATGAAAATTATTTTAATAATGAACTGTGAATTCAATGGAAAAACGAAAAAACTTTATTTCCAACTGTAACATTATTCTACTAGTCTTAATTAAAACCAATTTGAAACTACAATTGAATATTTTAAACTACCATAAATTATTATCAATTCTAAATTATTACGGGAAAAAAAATCTTTATCCTGAAACAGCGATATGTTTCTCTAGAATAGCGAAAACTTTCGCTGTTTTATAGTGAAACATATCGCTGAAAATTTTTTTCCATACATGAGAACATTTTTTTTCAGTGTATAATTATTATTTCTAATCACATCAGTCTGAAAGCAACGTAAAATTGTTTACAGCACAGAAAATTAAAAGGCATTAAAATAAGCTGCAACGCTTATTATTTTAATACAATTTTGCTTATTTCAATACCAAAATGGATTAAAATAAACAAAATTGGATTAAAATAATAAGCGTTGCAGCTGATTTTAATGTCTTTTAATTTTCTGTGAGAATGAAACATATATTGACAAGCAAAAAAGAGAATCCAATTTCGTTCTGCACTTTATCTCCTAATACAAATTTGACATTACAATGAATGTTTTTTTTTCTCAAGATAGAGAGAGAGAGAGCGCGAGAAGGATTATAATAAACTCTTTATTCGCAAATGTTCGCAAGGGCTTGACATTAATTTGAAACCAGTCCAATTGAGAGATCTTATCGATTATTTCGAAATGTCGTGTCCGAGAGCTGGGCATTTGCTGTTCAGCAACAACGCTTAGACACGAATGCAACTAGCTCACGATACACAACCTGCGGAGATATATAAGTTCGAGCTGGTAATTGGCAACGCAATCTTCGCACCTTGCTTTACCTCTCATATATATATACAATTCAACTATATATGAACTACATGTCTGTTCGGCTTCTGTTACACGCGCGTAGATTGGACCTCTAAGTTATAAAATATATACTCCCTATATAGATATATATATATATATATATATATACAAAACCAACATCTTGTGTATATATATCACACGAGATTCGCGTGTATGCTTATTTTTACGCATTACGCTAGTCGATCTAAACAAAACTAAAATTCAACTGTTTTACAAGCTTACATTATACTGAACGTCATTTATTTTAGATTTTATCTCTAAGCCTATATTGCAATTTCCAAGCAGCACGTAATATTATCTTAATATCAAGGTAATATTACATCTAAAATTAGTAATATTTCAGAAATCTTAAAATGTCCGCTTCGAGGTAATATTACATGTAATATTAAGGGAATATTACGAGGTAATATTGATGTAATATTGATGTAATATTGAAGGAATATTACATTGTAATATTAAGGTAACATACAAGCAATATTAAGGTATAATATTCAAATAATATTACATGCTGCACTGAGAGACTTTTTATTTGATGAAAAAATATTAACGCGACGGGAATCGAACACAGGACCTAAAGCACATCAGTCGAGAGTCTTAACCAACAGACCAAATTGTACTTCAAGTATGATTAGACGTTTGACAAATAACTTGAATATTACCTTAATATTACAATATTAATTAAATTAATTAATTTAAATAATTACTACTTCAACATTACGATGTAATATTCCATTAATATTCCCAAATATTACCTTGATATTAAGATATTACGTGCTGGCTGGTGGGAAAAAAATGAAAATTAATGATTTAGGTTAATTGAAAAAATAGAAAATTGCGTCGATTGAAATTTCTAATTGAAAATGAAACGTCAGATGGGGCGTTAACAGAAGGAATTATATACTCGTGTTGAGCAAAATACAAGCTATTATATATATGAAAGACACACAAGAGGAGGATCAAAAAGGGTACCATATATACATCCTTCAGAAATCTATGAATCCCATTAGCCGTTTTCTGTATTTGACTTCTATAATAAAAACCGGTTGTCAAGACTCTGATTAGCCTTTCACTCAAAAACGTAAACGAATGTCTGATTGCATCAACGCAACACGAAAAAACACAACTCTTAGATATAATTGGCTTCAGAATTATTTTAAGATGAAGTAATCTCTATATGTTTATCTGTTAAATAAATAATTTATTTATTAAACAATTCCTGTCATCTGCCACTACATATTATCATTTTATTACTATTATATTATTATTTTAATTAACTATAAATACTAAAATAAATTTTGAAAAAAATATTTTAATTAGAGTCGAAATTGACAACTGGAATAATCATAAAAAATTAGATATTCTGATAATTATATAACTACTTTAATTTTATGGAAAAACAAGTGTGGATTCAAATGATTTAGATCATCAGCAGAAAGGTATAACGTTCGAGTAAACATTTATATGCATATATTAGCCTTGCTTCATTGACACTAGTGAACTGTTTTTCTTTTTCTTTTTTTTCACAATGCCATTGGCGACATCGAAACTTCCGCCGATTCTCGCTAAATACAAACGCGTTTCTAACTGTTCCGTTATATACTATTACCCAGGCAACCTGATCGTTTTATTTGTCCCACACGTTACAGTGCCATTCACTCAAGGTCTCCACCTTATCGCGTTGTGTAATACTTAACTCAGATGTTAGAACGAAAACACTACCCGCTAACTTATATATATATATAGGTATATTGTATAGTTGCCTTCAATTTGGAAATTACATTTTTAATTTTAATTCAACGGAATCTATGTTTAAAGTTTTATTATATTTATTTATATATGCATTTAATTTTATTTTTAATTAAGTTATAATTAAATTATAATAAATTTATAATTAATTATTAAATTATACTAATTATAATTAACATAAATAATTAAAATAGCTATCATTAATTAATACCACTATAAATTAAATGAACCGCACTGACTTTCGATTACACCATTGATTGGTATCATCATTTTTTGGAACCGATAATTTTTTTTAATAATAACAATAATAATTATTATTATTTTTATAATAATTATTAGCATTTTTATTATTATTATTTATTCCCGTGTAGAAATTGCCCTACCAGGGCCCTAGTATGAAATGAAACGCCACACCTGGTCAGGGCGAAATCAGGACAAACAGAAAATGTGAAGTTCCTAATCAGGGCCACATCAGGCGCGGCGTTTCATTCCCTAATAGGGCAGCCTAATACGACCCCGATCTGGGCCCAAGCAAAATTTCTACACGGGTTATTATTTATTATTACTTATTATTATTATCATCATTGTTATTATAATTATAATTATAATTATAATTATAATTATAATTATTATTATTATTATTATTATTATTATTATTATTATTATTATTATTATAAATATGAGAATTATGTCAGAAAAAGCACATAGCAAAGACATTTGCAAAAATGATTTATAATAGAAACAATTTTAGAATATTAAGAGACAGTGTATCTCTGTATAAAGGGATAAATGTCAGAATATGGAGTCATATATATATATATTCTTAATAAAGCATAAAGAATCGATTTGCGTCAATGTCGAAAATGACACAAGAGAACTCTTTGTGGCACCTGACATTTTGGACGCACAAGATAAAAAAAAAAAAAAAAAAATGATTGGTTAATTGATCTTGAAATCTTCTTTTAAAAAAACAAAAACTATACCTATGAATGGTTCTATTGTCTTTTTCACGACATTGAAATAGCATTATTTATTCATTGGGATCAATGTATGATAATATAGACTTCGTCATTCACCAGAAAACATGTACGGAAATAATTGAAAACAATAAATCATTGTTGTTAATTGCTCAAAAAGGGTATACGGAAATATATACATAAAAAAAAATATACTATATTTAAAGAGAAAAATTACAACTTAATCATGCGCAATATGAGTATAAATCAAATTAATGTTTCTTTTGTTTTGTAATAATTATAATATTAACCAATTGTTAAATAACTTCCATTATCCGGTTAGAAATTATAATATAATAAATTAAATAATAATAATTAATAATTCAATAGTAATAATAATAATAATAATAATATAAATAAATATTAATAATAAAATAATTACACGGAAAAAAATCTTTATCTAGAACAACGATATGTTTCTCTAGTATATCGAAAACTTTAGCTGTTTTAGTGAAAAATATCGCTGTTCCAGTGAAACTTATCGCTGTTTCAGATGAAGATTTTTTTTCCGTGTATAATAAAAAAAAAAAAAAAAAATTCGATAAGTTAAAATTTGTCTAATTCTACGATTTTCGCTATTTTCACGCACGAAAGAGAAAGAACAATAAAGAATAATTTTCACGCGGTTTATATATGTATATGGGACATTGTTGTGTTTAACGATGCACAACGAATCAGGCGATGAATATATATATATATATATATAGAGAGAGAGAGAGAGGAGGAACAACTAAAAGGAGAGAAATCTTACGCAATCGGGACATAACCAATTTAATATTAGCGTGACAGCCCTCTTGAGGGGTGAGTGGGATGGGTATAGCACAAGTATTGAACGGTAGTCGTCAGTGCACGATCCCATTAGCCCACATTGTATGGTAATGAGCTCTTGTCGCGTGTGATCCTGCTTATATATATCGCGTTCTATCGCCGCCGACAGAGATTCTCAATTCTCTTCATATATTTTCCATTGTCCCCCAAAAGAATCGATAAAATAAACAACAACACGCAAAAACCTATGCTAAAAATATATAAAAGTTTTTTTAATTTAAAAAAAAAATATTTTTATATCAAGAGAATTTTTCTTGAAAGAAAATTTATTTATTTGGAGAGAGAGAAAATATACATTTTAAAACTAAATCAAGAAGAAAAATATCCAGAAAAAGCGAGAGACCAAAGAGTCGTTTTTTTTCAAGCAGAATGACAAATAGAATCAGAATATATAGCGAAACACTTGGAATGGAAGATAGGATCTTCTTTCAGAGTCACTTTGAATCGCGTGACAAGCAAATTCTCAACGAGTGCGTGGGTCGAAGAATTCCTTTGCACGAATCACCGGAACTGTTGAATTCGAGTGCACATACACACACATATATATATATATATACATTGATTGTGCGAAAGACAAGGCAAACGCTTGAGAACCTTGTAAAGACTGTGAAAGTAGATCCTTTAACCAATTTGTTACAACCAAACTAACTTTAAATATACATATATATATAGTGTATATATATGTGTGTGTACCATGCGAAAACTAAAGGAGCTTCTCTTAAAATTCTGGAATCCTGTTTCAACCGAGAAGGACGCCTGGGTGTGGTCCAGCGCATAGATTTCGTCAGTTCCAAGAACTTCCTTTAATCTCTCACAAACCGGACACACATTGAACCTCAATTTTTCTAAAAAAAAAAAATTATAATTAATTTATAACACAAGTTTTCCCTCTAATTCAATTTTCGTCTATTATTTCAAAATACATAAACAATTTATAGAAATCAAAATCGTCTTTTCGATAAAGAGAAATTTTACATATATATACATTTCTCTAAAAAGAAAGAAGTAAATTTTAGGAATTTTTCGAAAGTCTCTTTCGAATATTGAGAGTTAAAGAAAAAAATTGAAGAGAAATTTATTGAATAAGAAACGACTTTTTAATCGAGAATATTTTGATAGTAATATATCTAATAACAAAACTAACTTAAACCATCATCAATATATTTCTTATCCAAAATAATATTATTTTTCTTCGTGGACAGTTATTACATATAAAAAAAAATTTATTTTTGATTCAAATACTCGATTATTTGACTATTATTAAATATTTATTTGTATCAAATAATTATTTAATTAAATAGTATAATTATTTCAATAAAATAATATTTGTTTCAAATACAGAAATAATTGATTCAAATTTACTTTATTTAATTGAAATAAAAATTATTTGATTCAAGTGTAAATATATTTATTTGACTGTCAAGTTATTGAGTATTTGAATGAAATAAATTTTTTTTTTTCACTGTATCAAAAGAATCGCCAAAATATTTTTTAGACAATAAAAATGAATTCTAACAAATATATTATACAACTTTTCAGGCATGGATAAAAACGATTTTATTTCTGCTGAAACCGGATTTTCACGTGCAACCCGCATGGTCGACCGCATTTGCGCGAGTCGATTGCAACGCAACGTTATTGTGATCGATACCAAAGCAAGACAAACTCACTTCGCTTTTCAAAACTTTATTATTTATTTATTTTTTTTTAATTGACAAAAAGAACATTAAAAATGTTAATTAAGCACTTTTGAAAATTATAATTCATTGACACAATTACAAATGGTTGTTGTATAAGAAATTATTATATGCAGTAAAGTACACTGAAAAAAAAAATTTATTTGATTCAAATAATTATTATTTGAGTCAATTAAATGGAATTTGTTGCAAATACATAAATTATTGGTTCAAATACAATTTATTTAATTTAAATAAAAATTATTTTGCTCAAGTATAAATGTCAAGTTATCGAGTATTTGAAACAAATAAATTTTTTTTCAGTGTATAATTTATTTTCAATTAAAAAATGGTAACCCGCAATTAAAAATATTTCATTAGATAATAAATTTATATATAAATCAAGAAAAAATTTTCAATTTATTAATAAATTCAAAAATAGTATATTATCAATAATAATTTTCTAAACGATGAAATCTTGTCATCTCAATAGATTGTTAAAACGAAAATTTTGAATTAGCATACAAGATTAAAATATCAAAAAATCTCGGTAATACACTTTATTTTTTTTACGAAACAGAAGCTAAAAAAAAATCAGAAATGTCAGAACATTGTCAGACAATTTTAAATATAAGCCTGATATGATCCACGATGGCATTAATAATTCTACTTTATATATATACACTTAGGTAGATAAAGCGATATAACCGAGTTACCGTTTAAGCTCTTTGGAAGGCATAAATAATCCTATTAAATGTGTCATTGGCTATGTCAACGGTCCAACACTGTCGCTCAATGTATACATAAACATCATGTTCTTGAAATTTAAAAAAAAAAAAAAAAAAGATAATTTCACGAAACTACGCTAAAAATCAAATCAAAAATATAATTTTTTTCTTTCATTCTTTTTACGATAAAACATTCAAGATAACAAGTGCCTATTTTTCTATATATATCTATAATGTTTAAGCTATAAAATTCAGCGACTAAAATAAAAAAAAAAAAAAAAACGAACCGTAATGTTTATTTAACGCCTGTCGCACTGATTAACAAATGTCTAATCAAGATGATCCAAATATTAAATGATAAAAACATTTTTTTTTTTCTAAATTTCGAATTGTCAGGTATAAAATCTTATACGTGAGTTTGATGATTCGAGAAATGGATAAAAATCGCGCATAAAGAATATACTTAAGGATTCCGAATCAAAATTTCTCTCTCTCTCTCCCTTTCTTACGAGGAACCATGAAAAATAAAAATCCTATCTACATCTCACAGACAAAAATAAAGATCTACATTTTCAAACATCTGACCTTTGACAAAAATGTAAAATTATATACTGAACAGAAAAAAATACAATAAGAAAAACTACCGTAAACATTCAAAAAATGAAAAACATTTTTTCAAAAATATACTTTATACTTTTTTTCAGTGTTCATCAAGGGAAAAAAAGTTAATTGCATACCTAAAACGATTTCATTATGCAGTTCCATTAAAAGAACATTTTGAAGATACTTTCATTTCCTTCACACCTCTCTGAAGCAAGTATATATAGCGTTGAGATAAAAAAAAAGAAAAAAACTAAAAATTATGCCTTATTCTCTCGAAAGATTTGACAGATAGAAGAGAGTCTTTTACACTTAAAAGAGTCAACCATAATTCATTCTCATGCCCCTGAGAAAGCCACGGCTAATTAAGAAGTACAGAGCGCCCGGATACCCGCTTAGCATTTCTTTTATACATAATATGAGAGGAAAAAAAAAATATGTGCTCACTTTTCTTCGCTTAAATGGTCACAGATATTAGATAATTTGCATAAAAGTGTTGCACGCTTTAAAACAGACTTGATACGACTTTAGGAAGTCTTTTTTTCATATTTACCTCGTAATCAGTTTTTAAAGAAAAAAAAAAATCTACAAAACAGCTCATTATCATTAAACTAATTAATGACTCTACAATATTGATTTTTCAGAAAAAAAAGAAAACATTAAATTAAGAAAAAAATGTTAAATTACCACGTTGAAAAAAAATTTATTTGATTCAAATAATCGGTTACTTATGACTAAAAAATCTTTCTCTGGAACAACAATATATTTTTCTAGAATAGCAAAAGCTTTCGCTGTTTCAGTGAAACTTATCGCTGTTCCAGGTGTTTCCGTATATCAAATAAATAATTACTGAAACTAAATAATTTTTAATTAAATTATATAAACTTTATTTGAACCAATAATTTATGTATTAGCAACAAATATTATTTAATTGAAATAATTACTATTTAATTAATAATTATTTGATAAAAATAAATACTTATTTGATACACGGAAAAAAATCTTTACCTGAAACAGTGATAAATTTCACTGGAACAGCGATATGTTTCATTAAAACAGTGAAAGTTTTCCCTATTCTGGAGAAACATATCGCTGTTCCAGATAAAAAAATTTTTCCGTATACAAATAAATATTTATTTGATAATAGTCAAGTAATCGATTATTTGAATCAAATAAATTTTTTTTCAGTGGCATAAATAATAAATTAAACTTGAAAATACGAGTGATTCTAATTTAATCTAAATTGAATTAAAATAATCTACAATTTTATAAAAAAAAAAGTTGAATTATATCTCACACTTTTTTGCGATCATTTAGTGATAATTTCACTCAAAATTAAATCCACCTAATTAAAAACTAAAATATTCTCTGGACTCGCTTTTTTCTGTATTAAATAACCTTAAATACACCGAAAACACTATTCCTGATTTTCTTTTTTTTTTTTTTTTTTTTTTTTGAAATCTAGTTTGAAAGACAAATTTCATCTAATAGGAAATTTGTAAAGATTTTGTGAGTGGGTGTTGGAATAACTTTTGTTTGCAAGGTGAATCAAGGTAAGTCACAAGTGCCACGTTTGGTGTCAGGTGCCTCCGCCGCTCAAGGCAAATGCATGAAAATGCAATGTAAACTATTAAAGCGTCGAATAAGGAGGCAGCCTGGTACGTGTGCCATGAGTATATAGGTACTAGGAATACGCCCAAGATCGATCAAAGTTCGTCGACTCCCAACCTCTGTCTGATAACTCTTCAAGCTTGGTGTAAAACTTCCGAGCGTGACGATATACTATATATATATATATATATATATATATAGACTAGACGCACGATATTATTTTCATTATTTCTCATATTCACAAAACTGTATTTACAATAAAAGTAAAACTTTTTCAATTTTAACTTGATTGCGGGACATATGTAAATAAAGGATTTATTTCCAAAACTATAATATAAACTCGAATATTTGTTCAATCTAGTTTTCATAAAATAAGCAATATTTTTAAAAAGAGAATTTCAAAAGTGAATCGGACAAACAATCAAAACAAAAGTTTGTCCAACTTTATTTTTCGGAATTTTTATGTACAAAGAAAAAAAAAGATTTTTAATTCTGAATGAAAACAAAAACTAAAAAAAAAATTTAACTAGCAGATAAAGACTACAAAATCACTGTAAAAAAAACGGTTTAAATGCAATTAAATTTTCTATTAATTTCTAATTAAATTTTCTAAATTGAGATTTACTAACATCTTATTTTTATTCAAAAATTCTAGTTTAAATTAGAAAATTTTTCAAATTTTTTAATTTCTAGAAAATACTAGGCATTTTCCTGTTTTCCAGAGTTCCCTATAACAAATTTCCGTCATTTTCTAGATTTTCCGATTTTCTCTAAGACTTGAAATATTTTGAAATACTTTTAAAGAATTTTAAACCTTTTTTTAATGCTTTAAAGCATTTTGAAATTTTTTCCTATTTTCTTTCTGTGCATATTTAAAAATTTAGTATTTACCAAAAAACAATTTTTTTTAATGATAGTAAAGTTTACAACATTGATTAAATTAAAAGAAAAAAATTTTGGACAAAAAGAATTAAAATTTTCCATCTAAAAAATTTTTTTTTTTTTAATCGTTCATCATAAAAATTGATAAAACAGTAGCATTAAAAAAACAAAATTCTAAGATTCTAAAATAATGCAAAAAACTCACTGAAGCTGTGCTTTTCGGTTTTTAGCTGTGTCCTCTCTCTCTCTCTCTCTCTCCCTCTTTTTTTTCAACTACTTGTATTTAATCCTCAGGTCGTTAAACCACCGATTATCGCTAAAATTCCATTCTCGCAAGGCTGTCGTAATGTCAACACGTCATCAAGATAAACAGACACTTCACTACGAACACAATTCAAGATTCTCCACTGTTTATCGCTAAATTACGTCCGACAATTTTCCCGATAGTCACTAGAAACTCAAAAGGAACTCAATGATTGCGACACTAAACAAAAAAAAAACACCATCGAAATGTCTGGAAAAAAGATCACAAGAGAAAAGAATCGTCCACTGTCTATTTTTCTGCACAATCAACAAAAAATAATTAAACAATGTTCGGAAAAAATAAACATCAATCTAATTGAGTTTCAATGATTCACGCTAATTATAAACATTTATTTAAATCAATCATTCCGAGTAACAAAAAAAAAATATATATATATATATGTATATGTGTAACATAAAGCACAATCACTCTTCGTGTGAAGGTTGTGTTTACGATTGCGCTCGACTTTACACGTGACACCAAGCACCGGTTCCTTGTCAAACGATCCAATAATTAAACAAATTAACTAATCAATTAAAACTTAAAAATCATTTTCAAAAAAAGATTTTTGCCTTCAGTCTGTTGAAAATTTTCCAAAAACCGGCTTTGATAATTGACACGTGTCATGCGATATAACAAAAAAAAAAAAATTACTTGCTCCAAAAAAAATGATTCGAATTTTTTTTTTCTTTTTTTTTTATTTCAGCGCGATGCAGACAGACAGAACTCGTCCGTCCGTCCAATGTCGCGTTCACAGCATATTTTCAAACTGATAAGTGTTCGAGGAAACACACTGATATTGATACTTGGTCCAGAATAGAAGTATGAGATGACAATGACTCGAGGATGTTTTTATAAAAAAAAAAAAAAAACAAGCACCGTTTAACACTTGTCAGTGTGTAAAAAATGACATTTACACATGGATCAGCTGATCACTTATGTATAATAAATAAAGAAACAAAAACAAAGGGCGGGGGGACTTCAAGTGTTAATTTGTTGAATTAGAGCATCGAGAATTGTATATAGCAATTCAATTATATAAAAAAATGATCCTTATCAAATCGAGTATAGGGGAGTTTTTGAAATTATTAAGCGTGACTAATATAGAATGAAATAAAATAAAAACAAGAATAAAAATATCTTGTTTTAATAATAATACACGAAACGCAGACACGTCACACGATGATTTTTTGTGATATATATATATATATTGGTCCTTGCGTTATTTAACACTGTTGACAACACGCTGACAATAACCGAAGACTTATTTATTGATATGAGAGAATGAAAATCACAGACAGGGTTATATGCGAGCGACCCGCTCCTGTCGGCAGCCAGGCGTGCACTGCTTGCTTGACTCCGTAGCTCGCGCTTCTCGACAAGCTCCACCGCCTTCATACACCGCGAAACACAATATTCTGTTACCGCGAGCCACCGTCTTCAAAATATTATACTTTAAACATTAAAATTCAAAATTTACATTTCCAAAAAGTTCAAAATTTTTCCAAAACTTCGATTTTCTAATTTAGAAATACAAAAGAAATTCAGAATCTAATAAAAATTCCTAAATTTTCGAAAATTAAAAAAAAAACAATATAATTGCTCAATTTTTGTTTCAAAGTTTTACTCACGGAAAAAAAAATTCCCAAAGCTGTGATAACGAAACATCCAAAAGAACATCTTCTTCCTGACGCGTGATGCTGTTCACTGATTCCTTTTCCTATATTAAAGAAAAAATAATAATTATATAACATATAATAAAAATATAAAAACAAAGTTAAAAACGTTAACAAAAATCGTTATATACTTTAAAGAGCATAAAAATGAATTTACTTTTTATAAATAAAAATACTATTACATACCACAATATTACAACCTGAAAGTAATAATTAATTAAATACAAAACAATATTTCATAAAGGGAAATCAAAGCCTACAGTAAAATTTGAAACATAGTGACGTGAAAAAAAAATTACTGTACCACATATACTCATACAAAAAAAAAAACCGATTTTCCTACCTAGCGATATTAAAAACGAAAAAAATCACTCATACCAAAAAAAAAGCTATCCTCCCTAATTATATATACCTGAAAATAAATCCTACTTTATTAAAACATAACCCACGGAACTCTCATACCGCCCAGGTGCCAAAGACCTACACTAGGGTTCACGTCCCGGGACGCAACCGTCACCTGAACTCAAAATTACACTCAACACACTCATCACATACACCACTAAAAAATACATTGACAAAATTATTAATCATGCATTACTTTTTTTTTACTAATTGAATAATTTTTTGTATAATAAAAATTTATATAATAATTAATAATTAACAATTAATAATTAATTTATACAATAGAAAATTTTTTATCGGAAAAAAATGAAATAAAAAATTATTAATTTTGTCAATGCTGTCACTATGTTGGGGAAAAAAATTTCTAAAAAAAATATTATTAAAACTCTTTTTTTCATTGACTCATCGATCGGCGAATCCCACGTCGGAGCAAAATTGATTATGCCCTTAATATTCTTCCTCCAAATGGGCCACTCACGAGATCCCTGCATGTTTTGTGCACTTCTGCGCAGGTCGTGAGCTATGCTGGGGTGCAAAAAAAAAAAAATGTAAAAAAATAGTCTATATTTGGGATTAATGGAACCCCAGCATACTGGGGCCGCTTTTCTTCGTCCACATCCTTCCTGTCTTTCAAATTGTTCTTTGAACTGAAAAATTAAACAAAAAAATTAATTCCCAAACGCTAATAATTATTGACTATTAATAATTATCAAGAATTATAAGAGAAATAGATAAAAGCTACAGTTTTTATTGATCGTGAAAAAATAACTAAATCGAATTAAAAATTTATTTTTATATTTAAATAATTTCAAAAACAATTTTTAATAATTTATAACTTATGTTAACAATTAAAAAAAAAGACTCACTATTTTTGCTCTTATGCGTCGTGGTAGAGATACGATGACAGCAAACAACTTCTTTTTTAAACAAGCGAATTTCCCTTTCTCTGGACCAACAGACTGAAAATTAAAAAAAAAATATATACTACATTTATTAAATGACACTTTTTAAAACGCTATATTAAAAAAATTCGCTGTTTAAAAGAATTTTTTTTCCCCATAAAAAAAATCCTTTTTTATCAGACAAAAAAAGCTTATAAAAGATTAAAAATTCCATCAATAGAAAAAATTAAAAACTCTTAAAACTTAACATTTTTTCAGTGAAAGGAGAAAAAAAAAATTACTCAAACTTTTAATATAGACTCAGACCGCAATAAAAACTTCTTTCTCGCATCAGACAAGTATAAGAAGTCTTAAAGAACTCACTCAAGTCCTTAAAGAAAAAGAAAAAAAAAAAAAAAAAAAGAATTGCGGCAGTTTTTAAGCCCTATATACAGAGTATATATAGCTACTGTCTTATATATATACACACATTCTATATAATTTGGATCGAAACGATAGTCATCTTTGCTCTTAGGAATAGGATAGCAAAACCATAATTAGTCTGTCGACTTTTCTCATAAAGACATTAACTCACAGACAGTCACTTTCTTATCTATTCTTCGCGTCTACTGTACCACAGGTACAATCATATTCTTCAACTGTTATTTAGTACCAACTTCCCCTTTCAGTAAATATATAAGATATACTAGTCAAAGAGAGAAAGAGATTTTTCCTCATATGTGGAACAAAAATGATCTTTGGAAAAATACTTTACAACATACAATTTACATCTAGAAAAAAAGTTTTTGTTGTTTCAAATAAAACATCTGCGGCAATATTGAGAAAATTGCGGAAATAATGTCAATATTATTAAAATTTAAGATGCTGTAAAGATTTTTTACTTTGAACAGAATTTACTTGAATTAAAAGAATATTTTTTGAAAAAAATAAATAAAAGTTAAAAAAAAAAGGTTTTTTTTAAAGCAACAAAAACTTTTTTTGGGGTTTGTTTTTTAATTTACCTTTCAATCTGCAATTTCTGGGCCATATAATTCTTTCACATAGTGGCAGCATTGTTCTTAGATTTTTGTGAAGACCCTTTAAGCCATTTAAATACTTATAGATGTTGAAAGGTACCACAAGAAGTATCGTTATTGTAACTTCCTTTTGTCTAAACTGCGCCTTCTGAAAAATAAAAAAAAATATATATATTCTCAACAGTTTTTTGCGGTCAACAATTGTTTTTTTTTTTGGAAAGAAATAAAATTTTAACTTTGTTGTTTTTACTTCAATAAATTTTACTACACAAAAAAAGTAATTAAAATATATATTTTATAAGATTTTTATTTAGTATTTATTTTGTGCTAAAAACACACTGAAAAAAAAATTTATTTGATTCAAATACTTGATTACTTGACTATTATCAAAATAAATATTTACCTGGACCAAATATATTTTATTTGATACAAATAAATATTTATTTGATAATGCTCAAGTAACCGATTATTTGAATAAAATAAATTTTTTTTCGAGTTCGAGAAATCTATTTTCAATTAAATCAAAGTAAACGGATAGGGTAGGCATGAGAAATTCGATCTAACTATCTAAATCCTAGAATATTATGAGTCCATTTGATCAACTTGTTCCATCATCCTGGAATATAAAACCCCAGATGGGCAACACCCATAGAGAAAGTTATAGCCATAAGTTTTTATTCTTTATATTTTTAATAGTATGTCGAACTTTATTTACAACGGTAAATAATATATTAAATTAATATTTATTATTAATAGATCAATAAATTTTCAATATAATAAAAAATAAAATATAATAAAATTAATTTAAAAAATAATCAAAAAATAATAAATAATTTAATATAAAAAAAATTGTTTCAAAAAAAAAACAAAATTTAGTTATTTATTTAAAAAGTAATATAGGATAAAATAAAATTCACCTTATTATGGAAAAATGCGTCCAATTTGAAACGAAATTCACTGTTTTTAAGTAGAAAAAGGTTGATGTGTCAGACGCCACACACACAACTTTTTCTACTTATAACGTGAATTTCGTTCAGTGACTTCTTTTTATTTGCGATAAACGAATTTTGTATGAAACAATTTTATCAAACTTATGTAAAAAATATATTTTGTCAAACTTGCACTGATTTCTTTCTTTTTTTAATAACAAAACAATCGAAATTGTCACAATTACAGTTTTTTTTTGTAATTTTTTGTTGTCTATTCAAGCATAAACAAATATTTCAATTTAATAGTGATATTCTTTTTAATAGAAGACAAATTTTCATATATCAGATAACTTTTCATATATTTAAATATTTTACATTTACATTTATTAAATAAATGAAAAATTTAATCCAATACTTTCTCCTCTAAAAATATTAATTTCATCCATTTCGTTAATTTTCTTTCCGTCAATTAAAATAGTAGAAACAAAAAATGCAAATTATTGTAAAATTTTTTATTAACTCACCTCTGCAGTTCCATAGTTTTTTCCAATTCACAAATTAAATCCCTTCATCACTGCTCATTTTCAACTCTCCTGCATTGTCCCATAATATTCTGAAAAAAAAAGAAAATTCACAAAATTAATATAAAAATATACAGAAAATGGTAAATTTAATAAATTATATTATGGTAAAATATTTATTTCAATTTATCAGAAATCCTAGTAATTTTTTTTTTTTAACATCTAAAATAAAATGTTCAACTAAAAAAAAAAAAATTGGAACAATTTTTTTTCATATTAAAATAAATGTATTAAATTTGTTATTTTCATATTTTGAATTTATTAAATTTCAAGGAAATTTATCAAGTGTTGACTATTTATCACACCATAAATTGATTAAAAACGAAACTTGTTTAATTACAAGTTTGATGATATATATATGTTTTTGAGAAAAATTAAAAGCGACTTGCAATGCATACTAAAACGTGAAAATAAAATCATTTAACTTTATATGATCGTTTTACGATGAGAAATTAGTACTCGCCATTGCGACATTATAATTTAGGTCCAAATGGTTTTAACATGTCCAGATATAAATGTTAATACAAGCATTTTATATGCGGAATGCAGTCGCGAAACTCAGTCGCTTTTTTAAACCGTTCAGTACGTATATGGTCGAAATATGTTGAAACGTAACAGAGCAGTGTTGGTTTGTGCATGCCTCCCAGTATTAAAGATCGTGACTGTCGTACAGATTTTCGTTTTCCATGCTTCTCTATAACTTCAAAATTCAAGAGCGTTACTCTTTATACCGGCGCGCAAAAAGCTCTTTTAAACAAATTACAATATAACTAAAAAAGCCCCATATATAGTCAACAACTATAAGGATATTCTATACTTTCATGAATAAAATATTACAATATAAATAAAAAAAAATGAAAAAAATAAAAAAAAAATTATTCTTTTATTTAAATTTACTATAATCGATTGAGAAAAGCTTTTTTAAAATTAAATAGAATATTGAATCAGTAGTGTCATCTCTCAAGTATGAAAGCAACTAATTCTGCTTTGACGATAATGCATAGAAGCAAATCGTGTTGCATACAAAAAGGAGAAATTAAATTTATGAAAATAACAATTTTTTTTAACGTTAATAGAAATTAACAATTTTAAACAAAAATCAAAATGCAAAAAAACTTTTGTTTTTTTTCTTTTTTCATTAAAAATTTTTGATTAAAATTATTTTCTATTTTCTTCATTAGCAGAAAGTTTGTAATTAATTCAAAGAACATTTTACAATAAAAATTGTATATAAATAAATATTATAAATCAACAATAATTATAAAAATTATTCTTTTATGGTAATAATTAATAAACTTCAAAATAGAATATTGTATTTGAATCAAACATTTTATTTATTTTCAATACATTTTACATTTATAAAATTTATAATTGTAAAATTTTCAATACTATTATAATACAATAACGGAAAAAAATATTTGACTTTGATAAAAATACATTTGATATTTAATATATATATATATATATATTTGTGGAAGAAAACTCGTTTTATTTATTATTAATTATAAAATTAATAAATAAAAAGATTTTATTACACAATCAATCAAATGTTTAGTTGTCAAAGTAAAATATTAATAATAAATTATATTATATAAATCGACTAAAACACCATAAAAATAGAATACGAATAAATGATAACATCAACCACATCAACAAACAAAATGCCGCAGTTACTATCGTATAATGAGCAATTTTCAATCTAAAGAAACCAAAATAAAAATATTAATTACTATAAATAATTAAAAATTTATAATTTTAATAATAATTTAAAATAAAAATTATTAATTACCTTCTGTAATAAATTTGCCCTTCCTTAATTGATTCCATCGTATCTTTAAAAATAAAAACACGAATTCCTCTTACATGATAACAAATATAATCCTCCCAATCTAAATTATTCAAATTAAAATCAAATTTTTTACGATCAACAGAATTTAATTTTTTATATAAAGCTTGATTAGCATCACTATGAAAATTCCATTCTTGACTCGAGAAATATGAAATTACGCCCATGAATTTGTGAATTTTTTTATAAGCTGTCCATAACCTGTAAATTTTTTTTTTTTTTTTTGAAAAAATTAATTCAAATCATTTTTATTATCACATTTTATGTACTTACATTGGTTTTTTTCCCATAAGATACAAAATACAATCGACTATTGCTGCTGGTAAAAAATGTAAAAATAGTATACAAAAATTATGTAACCATAAATTTTTGTTTAAAATCATTACATTATACCAAATAGTTTTTTTACTTGGTAATTCAAATCCATAACTTTTATTTAAATCCATAAATCTACCCCAAGTAATAGGTTTTAAATTTGATGATATACAATTAAAAACCGGTGGTTCTTCCTCAATAATTAATTTTTCATTCCTGATGAAAAAAAAAAATGTTTTAATATTAATAAAAAAAATAATAATTAAAATTTAATAATTTTATAATTATTAATTAATAGAAAATTAAAAAAAATTAAATTATAAATATTTAAAACCATTGTTGAGCAATATCCCAAGCAGCAACGACAACATTATTGATAACTATATCGGCTGGTATTATTTCTGCGACATTATTTGGCACACAGTGAAGTGTGCGAAGTAATCCAATTCCAGAACCCACAACAACACCTGTGGCTCCATAAAGATTGTTTGTCCATCCAGCGATTGGTTCCTTCCATGTTGACACGACTATCGATGGACGAACGACACAAATTGGAATTCCAGTCGAATATCTTTTTGCTGCTTCTTCAGCCATTGCCTTTGAAAAAGCATAAGAATTTGGCCACTTTCCCAAAAAGCTAAAACATTATTTATATATATTTTTTTTAATACAATAGTTTATATTTTTCAATTAGAAAATTATTTATCTATTTCTTACAGAGGTGTTAAATGTTCCAATTGTTGATCGTCCAACAAATCCACAAGACTCAAAAGTTTATCCACTTCCATTGGTGAGGGATAGAATTTTTCCTTAATATCTTTTGAAATACAATGTGAAAATGCCGTCGATATGTGTACAAATGCCTGAAATATAAATATTAAATTGAAAAGAAAAATTGAAATATAATTAATTTTATTTATTTTTAAAGAAAAACATAATATTAGTTAATAAATAATAAATTAAATACAAAATAATTTAAATAGAATAATTTTAAAGTAATTTTAGATTAATTTACCTTAAGATTTTTCATCTCCTTGGCAAGTTGGAGCATTAATTGTAAACCTCTCACGTTAATATTTACAGCTTGGCGAAGTTTCTCATCAAATCTAACAGTGGCTGCCCCATGAAAAATTATGTGAGTATTTTTGCAAATTAGTTCACGATCATCGCTCGATAAACCCAAATCAAATTTTCCAGTGTCACCTTCGATTATAAAAATTTTTGACGCAAAATCCGGTTGTTCTTGCTTTAATCTTTCATACAACTGAAAAAAAAAGAAAAATTATTAATAAAAATAGTAAATTTTTAACAAATTAAAAATTATTTTATTTATTATTCAATATAATAAATTATAATAAATAATTTTACATACAGGATCGTCAAAGTGTTCTTTGAAACGTTCCTCTGGAGATTTTCCCTTTTTAGGCCGTAACATCATGTACAATTTACCCATATCAGGAAAACATCTTTAAAAAAAAAAAAAATTAGATCTTTATTTATCTACAATTGTAAATTTATATATTTAATAAAGATTCATGAATCCTTATATTAGTCAATGAATGATTAAAATATATTATCACAAATTAGATATTTAAATCACAGACTTTTTGGAAATTTAATATTTTCACCGCAGGAAAGAATCATTTGAAAATTCTATTTTAATGGCTTGATTTGAATTAATGTAAATTTTTATCATTGTTTTTAAAATAATACATCCGGTGACTAAAAAGATTGGATACATATATATTGCCCTTAATCGAATTGTTTTTATATACATATTCTTTAGAATAATATATTCGAAACATTCTTGAATACATTTAGGAAATTCATGAATACTTCATTTATAATAAAACATATAATTATTTTTTTCAATATTATATATATTAAATATTGAATTTTGTTGAATGAAATTTAGAATAATTTTAAAAAATTCTAGATAATAAAAACAATATTGAAAAATATTTTACATAATACTGTAAAATAAAAATGTTAAAAAATTTACTTTCATTCTTTAAAATTTCAATATTCATTAACTAAATAATTAAATGGAAAATTAAAAAAAAATATTTTCAAAATACTAATTAAAGCAAACAAAATACTTACCGTAAAAGTTTTTCCAAAAGTAATTTTCCAATAAAACCAGATCCACCAGTCACAAAAATATTACAATTTGTAAAAAAATCGGTAACTTCACTTTTTTCAGTCACAATTTCATTTGTGTCTTTTGACATACTTATCATTTCATCAATATAATCTTGACTTGTTTTTTGAACTGACATTTTAATAATTTTTTTCTTTACAGTTATCAGTAAAATAATTGATGAAAAAATTATTTAAATGTTGTATTCAATAAAACATAGTCTGTTAATTTTTATAATTTTAAGGGATAAAAAAAAGTAATTCAATATTTCTTTAGTAAAGTAATGTTTGTCGCTATTTTTTCTTCGATAAAATGCATTTATTTTGAAAATAAGAATTTTGAAAATCGAGCCAACAGCAAATTGAACAACCACTTTCTGTGGGCTTTCTGTTGTCAATGATGACTCGAAAAAGAAGTGGAAGCTAAGCGAAAGGCGAAAGGTAGAGGAATATGAATTACATGAATTACTATCATTGATATAATTTATATTTTAATTTAAAAAATAAAAAAAATTTGCAAAACAAATTTTAATCGTAACGAACAATTTTATCTTTATATTATTATGTAATTTAAATTTTGCTACGAAATATGTAAATATTTTTTGAAATGTCATTTTTTTCTTCAAAAAATATTATTTATGTTACAATAAATATTAATTTAATGTAAATAAAGTTTTAATGTTAATATACTAACACTTTTATTTTCAATTAAGTCCTTAAATTATTCGCAGTAAAAATATAATTATAATTATTGTTTCTTTGATTAAAACGGAAAATAAACATTGGATAGAATACAATTTTTGGATTGTGTGGTTTTTTTTCAATTTCTCTATTATAATTACTACCATAAAAGCTATAAATATTTATTCATAGAAAATATTTCTGAAAATAAAAATAAATGGCAAATTTTGATAAAAAGAAATGTGGGCAAAAAGCGAGAAAATGCAATCTTTTTTTCCCACTAAAATCTTTGAAGAAGATCCATAAACATGGCCCAAATTATTCATCGGATCATTTTTTTTTTAAATATCAAAAAAATTTCCAAAATTTTTTAATATTTATTAACTAATAATTAAAAGATTTTTACCAAATATTCACGATGGGGACAAATCAAAACATTGAGGATGTGGTCGACGGTCAATGACGTGATGATAACATAATGAGCTCATAATTCCACCGAATAATTAAAAAAAAAAACTTTTTTCACTGACTCTACACGCGAAAATAATTAAAACATGAACCTCTAAAACCCGATGCTTACTTAATTTAATCAAAATTTAACTTAATTAATGCGATATTTACAATTTTCAGAGACGCGAATACATTATGCATCTGTATAATACTTTGCAACGCCGCAATATGGCTGATGGCGATAGCAGAAGTGACTACGTTAAACAGATTAGTCACTTTCCATAAAAAATTAAAAATTTACGTTAATTTCAAAAAATTGATAAAAAATATCAAAATATTTATGCAAATTTGTTCAAAAATTTTATTTAATTATTAAAAATGTATGAAATAACGATAATATTGCACATTTTCAACATTTTTCTAGAGAAAATTAAAAATTTCGAAAAGTTGCTAATGCGCATGCGCAGCTATACATTCCCGAAATTCACGCAATGCATTATAAAAAAATTTCGAAAATTTTATTATTTATTCATTAAATAATTAAAGATTTTTACCATATATTCACGATAGGAAAAAATAAATACATCAAAACTGATGTAAAAATGACGATGTGGGCGATGGCGAACGATGCAATGATGAGGTGACGCCATGACTAAATAGCTCATATTTCTTTAAAAAACCTTGTTTCACTGATTTTAAATGAAAAATATTTAAGATCTAACATTCTAAAACCCGATGCTTACTTAATTTAAGCAAAATTTAACTTGATTTAAGCGATATTCGCAATTTTCAGGGAGCGTCTCAACAGTTCACGGTAACGAAGCAATATGGTGGCGCATGCGCAGTCACGCCAACAATGTATAATCATAACCCCCATTTATTAACCGATATATAAAAATAATTTTCATAATTTTACCATTTATTCATTAAACAATTAAAGATTTTTACCATATATTCACGATGAGAACAAGTAAATACATCAAAACTGATGTAAAAATGACGATGTGGGCGATGGCGAATGATGCAATGATGAGGTGACGCCATGACTAAATAGCTCATATTTCTTTAAAAAACCTTGTTTCACTGATTTTAAATGAAAAATATTTAAGATCTAACATTCTAAAACTCGATGCTTACTTAATTTAAGCAAAATTCAACTTGATTTACACGATATTTGCAATTTTCAGGTAGCCAACTATAGAGAGCGTCTCTACAGTTCACGGCAACGAAGCAATATGGCGGTGCATGCGCAGTCACGCCAACAATGCATAATCATAACCCCCATTTATTAACCGATATATAAAAATAATTTTCATAATTTTACCATTTATTCATTAAATAATTAAAGATTTTTACCATATATTCACGATGAGAACAAGTAAATACATCAAAACTGATGTAAAATTGACGATGTGGTCGATGGCGAACGATGCAATGATGAGGTGACGCCATGACTAAATAGCTCATATTTCTTCAAAAAACCTTGTTTCACTGATTTTAAATAAAAAATAATTGAGAAATAACATACTAAAAGCTGATGCTGACTTAATTTAAGCGAAATTCAACTTGATTTACGCGATATTTGCAAATTTTCAGGGAGCCAACAGCAGGGACGTCTTCACAGTTCTCTGCAATAATGCAAAATGGCGGACGGTAATGAAATTTTGCGGATGTGACTAACGTAAATCACGTAGTCACTTCGGTATAAATTTGAAAATCTATATTTATATTAAAATATTAATGCAAATATCAAAATAATTATGCAAAACTGATTAAAAACTTGATCTGATCATAGAAAATGTTGAAAATAACGATTATATAACCTTTTTTAAAGGTTTTTTTAGGAAATATTAAAAAAAAATACGGAAAGTTGTTAATGCGCATGCGTTGTTACTTGTTATGGCGGGAGTTAAATTCAAATTTGAATTTTCTTGAAATGCACACAGCTGTAAATAATTTTTAATATAATAAACAAATATGATTTAAAAGTATAATTAAAAATTGTAATTGTATTTAAAATTATAATTCAAAAAATTCTAATAATAGAAAATAGAAAATGTATAAATATATTGTTGATATTAATAAATTAAATAAATTTATTTATGAATAATTGTGAAATAATATTTTAAACTCTTAACTTTGGCTTATAATTTGGATCTTATGTTTTACGTGTTTTAAAGTCAACAACCCAAACAAAGATATAAAATCCGAGTCGATGACTCTGTTCGAATTAAATATTCTTAAGTCAAATGCGCTTTGACCTGTTGCATTCTTTTACAGTGAAAGAAGATTTATTAAGATAAAATTAATATTACTACTAAGAAATTTTCCTGAATTTTCATGTTTTACTGATTTTAATTTATATTTTATTAAGAAAAAAATTTGTTTTTTTTTCAATAAAATTTTAATAATTAAATTTAATTAATTAAATTTAACTAATTGAAAATAAATAATTTTGTAAAATAAAATTTCCATCGAAAATTCAAATCGAGATCTATTCTAAAAGGAAAATATTTATTTTAGAGCGTAAATAAAGAATAAAAATGTAAATAGAATCAATAATAATTTAAATAAATTAGTGAATATAAAACAATGTGAATATTAAAATAAGTGTAAGAAATAAAATGATTCCAATAAAATACATTAATACAATATGTAATTTCACAAATTGAACATACAAACGATAACATTTATATTCTTTAAATACTCTCATTCACTAATATTATTATATCATAATATATATATATTTTTTTTTTTGTATAATTGATTTCATATTTACATAGACGATAATAATAAATTGATATCATCGAATAACATTACCATCCAGAATAATTTTTATTTACAATGAATTTAAATTTTTATATTTGTCCACCTTTATTAAACATTTGTTAAAATTTTATAATATCTAATTCAAATTAGAAATTATAAAATTGAAACTAATTTAATCATTTAATTTAAATTTAGTTGATATTTTCCTCTTTTCTTTCAAAATAAATTTCATTAAAAACAAAATATAACAATAAATCAAAAATTATAAAAAATAAAAAATAATCTCTCTTTTTTTTTAAAAAAAAACAATTTTCTTTGAGTAAATTTGATTAGAAAAAAAATTATGTATAAATAATAAAAAATAATATTGCACAGCGCGCACCGTGTTTATGATAAGACTAAACTTTGGAAAAAAAAATCAATAACAAAATAAAGAATTTTTTTTAATTAATTAAAATATTCATTAACGACAGTATTTCAGTACAAAATTATTTTAAGAAATTTAACAAAATTTAAAGGAATGTAATTTATTTTTCATATATATTATTTTTTCTTCTCTTTAAAAATTATTCAAATTTTTCAAAATAATTGAACACTGTCGATGATGAAACAATTTTAATTTTTCAAAAAAAAACTCCTTTTCAAAATTATTAATACTTATTGCGGAATTGAATTTTGAATATTTCACTGATAACAAAAAAGAAAAACAAATCTATTTGGACTAATCATCTTGAAGCATACTTAAGGGATCTTCAATTATCTGCTCAGCAGTTTTTTTTAAATCCCTTTTGATAACTTTTTTAACAGCATTATGGCTTTCCTTATTTTTTGATAATGATGAAGACGTCTTTCCAAAGATACCATTATTATCATCATCAGTATCGTCATCATCATCATCAAACAAGGATTTACTCTCAACAGTAGATTTCTTTGATATCGGTTTCTTAAAAGCAAAAATATCTTCTTCTCCACTCGATTGATCGCCAAAGATATCATTTAAATTAGATTTCTTTTTATTTATATCAGCAACATCATTTGGAATTGTTGCTCGTGTTCCATCGGAGAACAAATGTTCATCACTGTCACTTTCAAAAATATTTTTCTCACCAGTTGAACTTTGTGACTCGACAATATCCAATTTTTTAGCTTCATTTCCATCTTCACTCTTCTTTATTGTCGATGAACCAAATAAACTTTCATCATCATCAAATAAATTAATTTTTGTATCCTTGAGCAATTTTTTATTATTTTTTCCAATTGTCGTGGAAAATAAATCACCATCATCATCGTCAAATAGTGAATCCATTTTTTTACTCGTTGATTTTTCGTTTATTGTTGTTGTTTTTTTATTCGATACACTAGAAAAGAGACTGTCATCTTCATGAAATAAAAGTGCCTTTCCCTTCTCAGGCGATGGGGTTTTTGTGACAAATGCAAAAAGTTGACTTGGATCTTTCAAAGGATCAAGATCTTTATTTCGCAATGGATCAAGCGGTGACTCTTTATTTTCTTTCTCTGATGAAAACACATCTTTGGAATCTGGTTCTGTGCTTTTTGTTACAACGGTACTTTCAAGTTTTTGATCCGGTTTCAATTCTTTTTCCACTTTATCGACACTTTTAATCGATTCTTTATTGATTCTGTCAGCTTTCAATTTAGCGACAGATGTGGTGGCAGTATTTATTTTTACAGACTTAATTTCTTCTCTCGTTACAACAACATTGTCGTTATCGTCGTCGTCATCATCATCGTCGATTGGCGATAAAATAGGTGCTCTACCAAACAAAGAATCCTCTTTAAATGGATCTTCTGGCAAATCGGGTGGAACATCGAACAAATCTTCTTCGTCAGTCGATGGTGAGAGAAGAGTATTTTTATTTGTACTCTCTTTACTCAATGTGCGTTCCGATTTATCGTCAATTGTCAATGAAAGATTTAATTCTGTATTTCTTACATTATCGGATTTTATTGACAATAGTCTCTCGCTACTTAAATTCATATCATTAATATTGTCAACAATAAAAATGTGATCTTTTATTTTAATATCGTCGTCGAGATCCTGCATTGAGTCTACAGCATCAAAATCTATTCCACTTTGACGCAATGCAATTTGACGTGCTTGTCTGCTTTGTGGGCGACGTTTCACTTGAATTCTTGCACGACTCTGAAATTTAAGGAAATAAAATTTAAAAAATTTTTAATTTAAAACTATTTTAACAACTCGAATTAGATTATTTTTGTTTTTAAATATGTTTTCTATTTTATAAAAGTAAAAAAGAAGACATATTAATTTAATTTGTTAAATAAATGAATTTATTAATTTTAGTTATTTATTATTTACCTTTGAAGCGTTGATTAACGTTTCAACGTGTACAGGTTCATCGAAACTTATCGCTTTTTCCGTATTTATCTCATCTGTTAACATTGAATCAGAAGAATCCTTCCTTGGCCTATCTTCCGCTGTGAAAAAATACAAATGATTTAATTTTTAATTATTTGAAAAACGGTTTTACAAATTACGAATAAAAAATTTATTTAAAATTAAACCTATAACAAACAAAATATAAATTTATAAATAATAAATAAAATAAAAAAAATCGAATTATTAATTTTAATAATTTTTATAATATACATAATAATTAATATAAAGAAAAAAATTTCATATTTCTCACGATTGGAAAATTTTTTACAAAACATTGAAAACAAAATAATATTTTCATTAATATCATATTTAGCAAAATATTTTCTATTAACAACAAATTTTCAAATTTAAAGTGTTAGGGAAAAATTATAAATATTATACACTGTCTGTTATTGACAATAATTTCATAATAAATTGCAATTATTATTTTTTTTTATTATAGATGAAAATCAATAAGTCACGTCAATTATTATTTATTAATCGTAATAATAGAGATAACTTAGCGCCAATTAAATATTCCACTAGAAAAGTAGCAGTGAGTAAGATAAGATTTTTAATTATATAATAGACGTAAATAAAATTCTATTACAAAGTAAAATATTTCAATTAATTTTTCTTACGTAACGTAAAATTTCAATTTAACTGGTATCGGAAATAATTGTTTTTAAAATTAATTAATTAATATTAATTTTATTTTATTAAATTAATTAATTAATTTTTGTTAATATTTTAATTATATAATTATTTTAAATTTATATTTTAAATTATTAAATATTAACATACCACTAATACTTGTTTCCTTGCCAGAACTCGTTATACTTAAACTTCCTCCGTCCTCACTGTCACATTCCAAAGATTCTTCCTCATCATTTTTCTCCTCGTGTTTCCTTAAAACAGGTGGTGTATCAGTGGGCGAGAGAATTTTTAAATCACCCATTTTTCCCAAAAGATTTTTAATTTTTCCCGAAACTGCCCTTCGTGGTGGTTCCTTTCCATCATCGAGCGCTGATAACGATCGAATATTTAAAGTATTTGGTGGATCACTTTTTGAAATACAACAACCATCGACAACATTTTCCATTTTATTCCCCGTCTCTTGTATTGCATTTCCTTTAGTTTTTAAACTATCGGGTTTTTGTGGTATAATTGGTGGCATTTTTTTCGATTCAATATTTGACACTTTCGCCTCAATTGACAATTCTTTTGACTCAATAATTTCGGAAGTTGTCTGTTTCATAATGGCACTATCTTCAGACTTTGTTTTATTGGAGTCTTTAAAAGACAATGGAGTTTTATGCCCAAAAAGATCATCGTCATCCATTTCGTCATCAAATAAAGCACTTTTATTTGTTTGAAAAATATTCGACAAATCACTTGCTTTATTTAAAGGTTCGATATTATTAATTTTTTCCTTATTTGTATCTTTTTCCTCTAAAATTGATTTTAATGAATCAATATCACTAGAATCATCAAATATACTTGAGACTTTAGTTCCCTTTTTTGGTAAAATGGAACCAAATAAATCATCGTCCTCGTCACTATCATAAAAAATGGATTTATTTATTAAACTCGTAGCAGGAGGTTTTTTAACAACTCTTGGTGATTCATTTTGTCCTGATTCGCCAAATAAATCGGAAGATAAATCGGAAGTTTTTCGTGTCGATGATTCATTAGCTGTTAAATTCAATGGTTTTGTATCAATAGAGAAAATATCAACATCTGGAGAATCATTGACGGCAAAAATATCATCATCATTATCTTCATCATCATCATCATCATCAAAAATACTTATATTCTTAGTTATTTTTGGTTTTTCTTGACTCTGTAATTTCTTCAAGTCGACAATTTTTTGTGAATGATGTTTTGGAATTGCACTGGCAAAAAGTTCATCATCAGTATCTGAATCATCAAAGAGGGAAATCACTTTTGATTTTTCATTAGCTTTTGGCAATGGAGGTGGACCAAAAACATCATCCTCATCATCGAAAATATCATCTTGCGTAATGTTTTCTTGCACTCGCGTTGTTGTTGTAAATAAACTATCACTTGCAATTTTTTCACGATTACGTTCTTCCGATTTCAATCGGTTAGACGTCATCTGTGGCTGAAAATCCGCTCTGAAATCAAATTAAATATTCAATAATTCATATAAATAATAAATAATAGTATTAAACATTTAATTACAATCTATTAAAATAATAATTATTATTTAAATTATTAATTATTAAAATTTTATAAAAGTAACAAAATTTTTAAATCGAAAAAAAAATTCTCTCAAATATATTAGAAATAATCCAAGAAATATTAAAATGGTATTTAAATTTGAAATTTGTAAATTAAAATTCAGGAACTATGAGGAAAAAAAAACCTGATAAATGAAATTCTCCATTAATCTTATTAGGGTTGTAAATCCATTATATGTGTAGAAAGAAAAATTGTTTACACTATACTATAGTTATTTTCACACTTAAACTGTTTCCCAAAGGAATTTATTAATTCTGTTGGAGTGTCTAACGGAATGACATTATGCGCACTTTCCTTTCAACAGTGAGAATTCACTAACTGCTAGTCAGTTAGAATGAATTTTCCAGGTGAAAGGCGTGCAGAAATTCGTATCGCATTGGCTAAAATAGCAGACCTAATTCTTTTGGCAAAGATTTCTAACTCTTATCTCTCTTTTTAAATAAAATAAACAAAAAATTTGTTTCCTTTCACGAACATTAAAAAAAAAATTGAAAGGAGAAAATTTTCGTTTACTTTCATTAAAAAAAAAAAAAAAAAGTTTGTGCAGAAATTATTATAATTGACTGATACAGTTAATTTATAAAAAGGCAAACATTTATAAATCTGAAAATATTAAATTTTTTGTCTATTTTGTGTAGAACGTAATTTTTGCGTTTAATTTAATAATATTATTATTATTATTAAAAGAGAATAACAAATTCATGAATGGAAAATAAAAGTTATTGTTATTAAAATATCTCAACAAAGTGGTAAATAAAATTTCTTTATCTATTTTACATAATTAAATGTTTTTTTTATTATCAGCGGGGGTCTATCTAATTGTAAATATTTTTTTATTATTAAAATTCTGTCGCATTTATTCATATATAAAGTCAGAATCTTCAGGATGTTGTTAATAAATCAATTGGAACCATTAATGTTCCGATTTTGTTACTTATTGAGTATAAAGTAATAATTTTTTTTTTTACTATGAAGACATTTTTTTGGTTTTTCTTTTTTACGTTACTAACGTTTTCTTCAGCTCTTTGTAAGTAAAGAAAAATTAAATTCACTTTTTACAGTAACTACTCTTAAATTTATTTTTGAATTTTTTCATTATTCCAATAATTGAATAATTTAATTTTTAAACTAAATTTTTTTAAAGTTTCAGCAAAAATTTGCAAATATAAAGGACGACAAATGACACCAGGACAAGAAAATATTGATTGTTTCACAAAAGCAACATGCATGACAAATGGAAAAATAAAGAAAGTACAATCGTAAGTATGTCATTGACGAAAAAAATTAGAAAATATCAAATTTTGTATATTTAACGTTCTTAAAAAATCAAATTCAAATCAAAATTTTCTTTAAATAAATTAATACTTACATAAAATTTTAAAAATTAATTATTGAAACAAATTTTATTAAAAAAATTAATAATTTAATCACTTTTTTTTGTTAAAGATGCCCAAGGTATTTCTGTTTGCCAAAAAGCAAAGTAACAGGGTACCAAAAATTTGATCCAAAAGAAACATTTCCACATTGTTGTGGTGGAGAATTATGTGAAGAAAAGTACAAGAGTTATTGGTAGACAATTAGAAATCCTTTTTTCTAAGAAAAAAATAAGCAAGAGAAGATATTCAGTATTACTAATGATAATTATGTACAAAACTATTGGATACAATTATTACATTGAAAGAAAACTTTCAATATCTTTATAGTTATCAATATTTTATCGACTATAATCTTTAATTTTTTTATTATTATCATGAATCAAGTATTATTTAATAATACACCAACGTTAACTACTTGTAAATATTATTACCATTTTCATGTGACATTTAAATTCTCAATTTAAATATTTAAACGTTTTACATTTATGAATATTTAATATCTACATTCCAAATTTTAATGTGTATTAAATAAATTTCTTAAGTTTCGACATTTAAAAAACATGTTATTTGTAAATTATATTTTTTCTATAAAAAATAATTTATAATAAAATAAGTTCAAATTACTAATTTTATAAATTGTAAAATTTATTATATAAATTTAGATTATTTAACATTATTAGATAATTATTCAAGTTGAATTAATTTAAATTTATTTATTTTGTAAATAAAAATTTCAAACAAAGACGGTGTATAAAATGGCGTTACGTTATTTCTGCGTAATAGAAACAAAAAAGATGTAGATTATGCAAAGAAGTTAAAAGAAAAAATAAATAAATGAAACAAGAATAAAATAGAGGAAAAGATTTGCCAAACATTTAAAATAAATTACTCTTACCTCCATATTTAAAAAATGAATATCAATTGTTATGAGCGTAACGAACGCAATTATATATATATGCTTTTACTTTAAGAGATGTATCAGACTATTTGTGCTGGTTGAGAAATTCTCACATGCAAAGACTGTTCAAGATGCTTGCCTTGCAAATTACGTGACTAATGCATAGAACATCTTTAGTTTATGGTAATGTAATATTACAGATTTTTCTTCTTACAAAAAAGACAACCATTATCTTTCATTGAAATTCCTTTAAACATTTTTCTCTTTATCATTTTTAAAAAGTGAATAAATAATCATTTTTTACAATCTTTTCCAAATTTTCCAAATTATTTAAATTTTAATTGAATATAATTTGTTTCTCAATTTAATTAATTTATTGACATTGTTTTTGTTACCTTCCTAATTGTCTGCATTATAGTTTTCTTCTCTTTGTTTATCTTCAAATATAATTTACGCAAAATGTATTTTTTCTTCTAATCTATCCTGCACATTTTTATCTTGAATATTAATCACTATTTTCGTATATTAAATATATTTGTTACTCAAATTATTTCCGCTGTTTTCTTCTGCTTTCTTAAACTGTATCGCCATTCTGCCTATTTTTACTTTTAGCTTTTCTATTTTTGTATCTCCTAGTATATACACTGTACAATTTAATGTTCAACCTTGAGGTCCAGTTAAGATATGATTTCTGAGTTTCCTCTCGCAAAATATTAATTTTCACTTGAATATTTTATAACTAATGATTTTACTTGAGAGAATTTTTTTTTTTAATTTACATATTTGTCAATTTTTTTTTTAAATAAATTAATTGTATATTAAAAAAATTAATTATAAAAAATAATAAAATTAATTAATATTTATAAAAAATATGACTTACCCTAAATCAACAGTTTTTGTGCTGGAAGATTGTTTTGAAATTCCGCAGCCATCGATGGTAGTTTCTAAGTTAGATTTAGAATTTTCAGCACTTCTTTCATCCAAAGTTGAACTTAAATTTTTCGAAATTCCAAAATCCGATTTGCTCTCAACAGTGTCAGAATTCTCACTCTCACTACCTGAAGAATCCGAGGAACTTTGACGAAATATTTTCGTTGACAACTTCGAAGATCGAAAATCCATTCCATGGAGAACTGAAACTCCTCCAATTGGTTTCTAGAATTAAAAAATTTAATTAGTACAATAAATAATCACAAAAATAGAAAAATACAAATTAGTGATATATATATATAAAATATATAAATAAGTAAAGATACAAAAATATGAGAAAGAAGAAATAATTTAAAAACTACTTTTTGAGTGCTGTTATCCACAGGTGTTGTATCAATGCGACTTTGTGCTTTAGATGTATTAAAAAGATCATCTTCGTCGATTTCCTCATCAGCAAAGAGATCCTCAACATCTTCATGTATTTCTGGCACGTTTGTTGACATATTTCCAATATTTTCCATAAAATCGCTATTCAAGAATTTTTTATTCGTTCCCTCCTTCACAGAATTATCATTCGAAAAAATATTTTTCTTTGTATTCTTCGTTGAGAAAATATCATCAGAATCGTCGGAATCTGCATCTCCAAATAAATCATCAAAAGCAGATTTTGCTTTTGTTGCTGAAAAAAAAGAATAATATTTTTTTTTTTTTTTGAAAAAGAAATTTAAATTTAATTTTTTTAATAATTACATGTAGAACTTATTGGCGGTGGTACATCGATACTCGAAGGAATTATATTTGTTTTCACAGCTTTTGGAAGAGATTTATTCCATTTTGGCGGCACATCGTCGTCAAATAATCCACTTCCTCCTTCTTCATTGAATAAATTTTCCGATTTACTACTGAAAACATCTTCATCGTCTTCTTGTGAAAATAAATCATCTTGAAACAGAAAGTTTTTTGTTTTCAAAAAAAAAATCTCATTTTTAAATTAAATGGAAAATAATTTCAATACCTTTCGCACGATTTATAGAAGGATCGTGAGCTTCCTGTGTGATCACTGTTTTTTGAATAGGAAGAACACTTCCCAAACGTTTAGCTAATTCCTCTGCAAAACTTGGTGGACCACTATTGATATTTTGACTCTAAAATAAAGAAAAATTTCATAAAATTTTTTTATTTAAAAATAATAAATTACAAAAATCAAAAGAAAAATATACCTTTGGTAATACACTAGTTGGCGTGAGAGGTTCAGATTCAATATTCAATGTATCTTGACTCTTAGCCCTGAGACTTCCATTATTAGTGTCTCTTGTACTGTTACTATCTAAATTATAATCATTAGATTCACTTGAAGAAGATAATTGTGAGCCTAATGTTGTTTGACGATTAGTTACATTTAATAAATCCATTCCTTTATTTTCTCCATCGCTCGACGATTCCTCCTCATCCTCCTCCATTTGCTCTGATTCACTGCTACTTGATTCTAAACCTATTTTGATCGATGATTTCCACTTTTCCGTGCCAATCACATACGGCAAGGGACGATCTTGATATGGATCTTTTGCACGCAAAATTACACTGTAATTTAAGGTAAAAAAAAATTATTATTTTGTGAAAATTTTTTTTAAAAAAAAGTCGTAAAACGCCATTTACCTTGGCAATATATTTTCACCCTCATCTTCACTATCACTGGCAACAACATCAACTTTATCGTATTTTTCATCTATTATTCGTAAACCTTCTTTTATACTTTCATTTACAATAGCTATAATGTCCGCTGGATTTAATTCCTGATCATTTGTATTCTGTGTACAAATCAAAAAAATAATTAAAATAATAAATAAAATAATTAAACGTTAATATCAATTTTGTCGAATAAATTGTTCGTAAAAAGAATTTAAATTACTTTTTCAATTTGATCAGTAGATTTGTCGATTTCAACATCATCATCCTCTTGAACTCGACTTTCAATAAATTGTGTATTGGCCAAAGCTAATGATGTATTGGTAAGATTATCTACAAATATAGCAGTTTCATTTAAACGATTCGTCAATGAATCCAAGGCCTCTGTTGTTTCATTAGCTTTTGTCGTTAAATTCTGGAAAAAAAATCACTTTATCAGCAATGAGATAAAAAAAAATGAATTTCACATAAATACAAAAGATCGTGTAAAAAAAAACATTTTTTTTAAATATAAGAATGTAAAATTAAATAAAATACAAATACCAAAACTTTAAATACTAAATTACTAAATAGTAAATACTAAATAGTGTAACAGAATACTAAAATACACAGAATAGAAATCAAACATAACGGTAAATAAAATCTAAATAACCAAATTAAATAAAAAAGAATTCAAATAATAAATAAAATATTACTTCGGAAAAGCGTTGAAGATGTTTTAAAAGTCCAGCATCACCAGCAAGATTCCATTCTCTTCTTTTATTTCTCATTTCTTCTGTACACCAAGGATGATCCCATGATTTCTCATTGCCATCAGAGCCAGTCGAACCATCCTGATAAGAAAATAAAATATGAATTATCTGATATTAAATTTCATAAATGTTTATCAATGTTTACCAGGTTAGAAAAATTGTCTAGAAAAATTATTTCTTGTGCTGATTGGGCACAAAGTATTATAGAAAACAATTTTGTTTACATCGTTCACGGAAATTTTTTTTTTTTTTTTTTTTTATTATTTCAAAACCGTCACCAAAAAACTGACCATATTAACATCCATGACTATATAAGGCAAGTATTGTCCCTGCCGTTGATTTCTTCCGTGTCATAAATAAACGAGAAATGATATTTTTTTAATGAATAATTGAATTAGAACAATCACTATTTTTCACTAAAAAAAAAAACACTTTACTGTGGAGCAGGTTAGGAGGTTTTAAATCGCAACTCTCGATTATACAGGGGCGGCATTTGACATTTATTAGATTTAATAAACCATAATCTATATGACAGGAAAATTATTTCTTAAAAATAGTAATATTTACATAACATTGAATTTACGATAAGAATTTATAATTTATTTATGAATTATATTTCATATTTTATTATGATAAAGAAGTGGTACTTGTTACGGCACTGATTTACGAAGTGAAGTTAGTCGAGTCAGCAAATATTTGAGGTTATGTTGTCATTATTATGACAGTTCTCTCCTTTATCAATTGTTCTGTTATTATTGAAAGGGCTATAAAACCCATAATGGAATAATTATCTGTCTACGTTTCACATTTTATTGTTAGAATTCCATGGTTTTGCTCCATTGACCGACAAGAAAATGGTGTAGGTTGTTTGTCAATATTTTTTTTTTTTATTGAGATTGTGCTTTCCTTTTTGCCCAAAAAATATTGTAAATCAAAGAATTACACCTACAAATTTTGATTTACAACTCTATTCTAAATTAATTATCAAAAACAATTGTTTCTGACCGTGGGTAATATTGATATATTGCGTAGGCGTGTTTATTTGTTCAGAAAAGTTTGCATACGCATTTTTGATATTGGTAAAATTTCGTCAAAAAAAAAAAGGTAAGTTCTTATCTTTATTTAAAAATAAGTATTAAAGATCTTTTAACTGGAGAGAATTGTTACATCTTCTAGAATTGTATTTTTAATAATTGTTTCGCAATTTATAAATTTTTTTTACAATCACAATTTTTACTGGTAAAAAATATTTTGGAGCAATTATTTTAATTTACATTATTTATTTCCTATAGGAGGAAGGCACAATTTACCCGTGATTTTAAAATAATAAAATTTGGTGCTATTAGTATTTTATCGAATAGGATCCATGATTTGTAAGTAGGAATAAAATTTTTTGTTTTTCAATTAATTTGTAATTCATTTTTTTTTTTTTTATTTTAGTTATCAATTGATTTATTGTAATTTGGATTGAATTTAATATTATTATTATTTTTATTCTTTTTAGATAAAAAAAGTAAAGAAAATGTTGAAGCAGAAAATCTTATGGTTGATGAAAGGGGAGTCTTCTGAGAATGAAGAGTCATTTAGGGGAAATTGCATTCTATTTAGTTGATGCAGAAGAGAGCGTCGTAGATTATTTTTATTTTTCTTTATTGAAAATTATTATTATTAATATTATTATTATTGTTAGTGAAGCTCATTCTGAGCTTTGTCATTGTTCAAAATCACCAAGTGTTCAAAAAACCACTTTTAATGAAGCTAAAGTGGCGCGCGTGGGGGCAAGCTCTCTTCTGAGAACGTTCAGCGTCGTAAAATTGACTTCGATGAACAATGAACCATTCGGGAAGCGGAAAACGTCAGGCGAAGGTTTTGGAAGAAAACTATTGGGATTGCAGTGTTTGCACCTATAGAAATACAGCAGAAGCATTCAAGTGCCTCATGTGTGACGTCCGTAAAGGAACTTCTACGCGGAAGCCCCGCATCAACCCTCAATTGGTGGCTCAGCAGGTCAGCAATATTTTATTTAAAAAAAAAAATTATAAATTGATGCTGTAAATTAAAAATAAATTAAATTTTAGGTTGCTCAGCAACAGTACGTGCCACTATTAAAGCCAGGTAAAAAGGAAGGTGGAAGTGGAGGAAGTACGACAAGTAGCGGAAAGGAAAGAGAACGCAAACTGGATAAACCAAGGCGTAAGAATCGACATCCTCCTAGACTTAAAAATATAGATAGAAGTACTGCCCAAACAAATGAGGTGACAGTTAATAATGTTACTGTCGTTATTACGGAATATAAGCCAAAAGTGAAAAAAAGTTCCGATCAATCGGGCCTATCAAGTAGTGCATCGTCCGAGAATGGTAGTCAACATGACTCCAATCAAGATTCAAGAAGTTTGGACATAGGAACTGACGCTTAATTGCGATTCTTGTGTGTCAAAAAAAAAATCGTCTACGAAATATTATAACTAATATATTATATAATGTATGTCAACGTTGTCTATTATCGTGCAACATGTGGACAAAAAGGTGTTCTATCTGCGTTAAATTTGAATAAAAAAAAAAAGACATTTTATTCTAATAATGAATAACATAAATTCTTCTTAATCATTATTAGTATAATTTGTTCTAATTATAACTTGCAATTTTGTGAAACAACCACTGCCAGAGAGCAAATATATTATTTAAATACTTAAGAAAAAAAAAATTATTAGTTAATTATAATTAGTACGTATTTCCCTTATAGTGATTGGCTTTTAATTAAAATGAATAATATTATATTCATTTTAGTGAATATCTCTGTTAGTAAAAATCAATTTTTTTTAAAAAAAAAATTAAAGTAAAAAGAATTAAATTTTATAATTTTCAGAAAGTGTGTATGAATGAAATAATGTAATGTGTTTTAAGAAAAAAAAAGCGAATGAAACTCAATATTACTAATGATGTTTTTTTCTCAATAATTTGACAAAAAGACTATACGACATTTTTTAGAATATAATTATTATAATGTCGATTGTTCTTTATAATGCGCTCAATCAAATTTTGCAATTGTATCAAATTATTTGTTTCTTTTTTTGTTTTTTTTTTAGTGAATAATATTTTTTTTTTCTATATCTTTCACAATTTCAGTGAAACTAGAAGATGCGTTTTATGTAATGTTTAATGAAACCTATATTAAAAGATAAGTTTTGTTCTTGTGACAATTAATTTTTACACTACACAATACTTATATGTATTTGAATTCTGAAATTCTATGTACAATAAATTTATACCGTCACTGAAAATCTAATTGAATTTTTCCAATTTATTTTTTAACTACATAATAAAGAGAAACTATTATATAATAGAAAAAAAGTACTTTAATAAGTTCATAAAATTGAAATTTAAACATTAAAAATGTTTACTTTGAATTATTTACATTACCTAACTTTTAAAGTTTAGTTTTCGTTCTTTCCTTTCTTCTTTTTTTTGCGCATTTTTTTCGCGGATAAATCGAGATTTATTTGTCCAATCTCTTCAGTCACATCCATCATTTCTTCATCTTGTTTTGCCGTCTCGTTAGATTCCATTTTTATTAATTCTCGTTCATTAAATCTTTCAGATACTAAAAATATTTTTTAAAAAATTAATTTTTAAATACTTTTACTAGTAAATTATTATTGTTAAAAAGAAAAATGATGATTCATCTCACCTGATGTTATTTGGGAAAAATCGAATATTTTGTAATTATTAGATTTATTATCACCTCCAACGGAGAAAACAAATGGATTTTCTGGATTTGAATCGAGACAGAGAATTTTTCCTAAATTTGTTTTCTTTTCCCAAATTAATTGCGGTTCATTAAGATTAATTACGTCCCAAACTTTCATAGTGTCATCGTCAGATGTTGTTACCAATAAACCAGGACAAGAAGAACTCATCGATAAACCTTAGAAAAAAAAGAAAAAGGAAAATTTATTCAAATAAAAGAAATGAAAATTATTCTAAGGAAAAATTAAATTAAAAAATTTACCTGTTATAGCACCTTCGTGAACATTTTGCTTCCATAATGGTATTGTTTTCCTAACGTCAATACATTGAATAAAACCATTATCAGTAGAAGCCTGCAAAAGATTCAAAAAATTATAATTTTTAAATTTTTCAAATATAAAATATTGATACTCACGAAACAAATATTAGAATCAAAATTATTCCACAATATACGTTCGACTTCTCCAGGACTTTCCCACGATAGTGTTTCGAATTTTTCCTCTGTTCTAAAGTCGTGTAATCTTACAAATCTGAAAATAATTTCAACCACATTCATAAATTATATTGAATTTCATTCAATAAAATTTTCCTAACATTTTTAATTATACTCACTTGTCAATTGAACCTGTCAATAAATGATGAGCATTTATTGGATGCCATTGAATTGTTTGCACTGCATCATTAAATAATGATAATTTCGTGACTGGTGTTCCATTTTCTAAATCCCATAATAAAACAGTCTTATCCACTGAACCACTTGCCAATATATGTCTACGAGAAAAATTAAATTCAAATACATACATACATACAAAAAGAAATGAAAATTTAAATTAATAAATAGAAAAATTGATTACATACGTAAAATTTTTATTCCATGATAAATCTAAAACCGATTTTTTGTGACCAATTCGTTTAATTTTTTTCTTTTTATTCTCTTTACGTCCCAATTTAAATGCTGGCTCTAAACAATCAACGAGATCCAAATCCCAAACTTTAATTATTGGTGTAAAATCACCAATTGCGCACAAATTGCCTAAAATAAAGGATTATATCAGAAAAGTGTAAAAAAAAAAAATTAATACAGACGTGATAAAATAATTCATCGAATTTATTTACCTGGTTTAGCATCACTGGGATCATAATTAAGCCACTCGAGACACAAAGGCTGTGAAGGTAATAAAATATCATGATGACAATAAAATGATCCTTCTTCTTCATTATACACTGAAAAAATATTTTTATTTCCCTCACGTTAGTATATTCAAATAAATTATCAAAATGCAATTTATAAATATAAAATATTGCTTTAAAAATTGTAATATATTCTGTATTTGCAATATTTACCGAATATTTCTAAAATACTGGCATCCTCTTCGATGTGTCCCATTAAAACAAGATTATCATTAGGTTTAATAATATCGTCTTCTTTCTCAGAATCATTGTCATCATCATCCTTAACTGTTATCAATGGATCTTCTTCAAAATCTGCTATATTATTAATATAACAATGAATATTGCCAGCTGTAAAATTGAAATTAATTAATTAAAAGTAAACAATGTTTTCGTAGTTAAAAAAAAACAATTCCATTTACATTCATCATCGTAATTTTCAAAATTAAATTCATCTTGATCTCCTGCATTTTTAATTGTAACATTTTCTTCTTCCTCATCAGTATCATCATTTTCGTCTTTATTTGATTCTTTTTTAACTTTCACTTGTTTCTTTTCATTAACTTTTGATGATGATGGTTCATTTTCACTATCTGAATCTTCCTCAAGATCACTGAAAAATTTGATATAATTTCACAAATAAATTAATTAACGTCGAAATATATAAAAAAAATATTTTCTTCAAAATCTTGTTTCTACATATTCTTTCTAAATTAAATGAATTTTCAAATTGTGATGAAACTGTCAAAGTGACATTTACAATTTTAATATATAAACTTACTCTAAAGCTGTTTTAGTTTCTTGTATAATATTTTTTAATTCCTCTGGACTTAATTGTACCTAAAATTATAAATTTTTATTTAATTGTTTCTGTAATTGAGATAAAATAAATATTTTTGAAAACCTAACCTTATCGGGTACAGCTGCTGCAACACCTCTTTTCACCCACGTTGTACACAATATTGCGCTCTTTGTTTCCATTCTTTTAAATCAATAATTTGTCTCCAATTTTGTGTAACTTAAATAAATAAATATACTCTCTCTTTTTTTTTATTTAAAATGAAAGTATAATTAAATGCACAAAATTTAAAACACGTGCAATAAAAACACGACCACGTTGTTTTCTGTCAAATTGCGCATGTGTAAATCTAACCAATCAAAATTAACAATTTAAATATGTAGCCGAAATTAATTTTTAAAATTCTTTTTTATTTAAATATTTTTCTTACACTAATAATTAAATAAAACAATTAAAAATTACCGAAAAATATTATTTATAATTTTCAGTAAAAAGTGAAAACAAAAAATAAATATAGAAAAAAATTTTAAATAAAAGAATTTATTTATAAAATTAAATTTTAAATTAATAATAATAATTTTTATCATATCCCATAATTGTTTGCTTCTTTGGCGTTAATTTTAATGAAAAATAAAAACAAACTCTAACAATATTATAGTGATAATTATATATTTTTTTTAAATTCAAAAATTCTATTTCTTACTAAAATTTGCAAAAAATTTTTATTATTTTTAAACAATTTTAAACATATATTACATAATAACATGTATATAAATATATTTACCTTTTTTTTAAAGATATATAATAATTTATGTTACGTAAAATAAAACTCTAAAATTATTTATCGTATGATACTTGATCAAAGTCTAAAAAAATGTTCATTATAACTTGCAGTCAAATTATGTGTAATAAATTGTACATTTTAAATCACTGATAAGATGGACACCATGTATATAAGTTCGAGGTGAGGATAAATGAATTCCCCTCTCGAACGTATTGTACATTTATATCTAATTTGGAAGCGCTACTAAAAGCAGTATAGCAAAAAAAAAAAAAAAACCTTATCTCTGATGATATAAAAATGTTATAATTGTTGAAAATTATAATTTTGTTAATTCTTTCTAACAAAGCAAACAAAAATGGGATTGATAAAAACTGGAATTCTTGGATTATTTATAGTTTATATTACTTCCTTGTATTTGAGATCAGGTAAAAATGATTATGAAAAATTTCCAAATACCTGGTGGGGACCTGGAAAAGAAAATAAAGAAGTTGATCAAAGTATTCGACCATTTAAAGTAGTTTTCAAAGATAAGGTAAGATTCTGATATATTATTTTAAACTTATTTAGTTATATACTTTTTTTTTATTCATCAATTTTTTATTAGTAAATTGTAAATTGAATAATTCAAGGCCAACAATAAATATTCTATATCAATTTAGAAAACTGTAGTCAAACTGTATTAAATTCGATATATTTAGAAAAGTTTTGAAAATAAAAATTAAAAAATTAATTTTACTAATTCGAATTGAATTTTTTTAGGATATTGAAGATCTAAAGTTTCGATTAAAAAATACACGACTTTCAAAACCTGGATTAGAAGGAGCTGCTTGGACTTATGGTGTACCTAGTCAGGCTTTGCCAAAAATAATTGACTACTGGCAAAATAAATATAATTTTAAAACAAGAGAAACCTATATGAATAAATATTCGCAATTCGTAACAAATATTCAAGGTAAATGATTGATAAAATCCATTATAATAGATACTATAAACAATTCTATTTTTAAAATTATATAAGTCTCAATGATTTGCATAATTTTCACAAAGTAAATTTTTTAATAACTTTTTGTATATTTCTCAATTTTCTAGAAAATTCTAAAATTTTTTTTTTACTGAATAATAACCAAATATTGAAATTGAATTGTCTATTTTGTAAATTTTGTTTTGCTAAAATATTGTAATTATTGTCAGGTTTGGATATTCATTTTTTGCATGTGAAGCCAAAAAATGCTAAAGGCAAAAAAGTCCTTCCACTATTGTTACAACATGGATGGCCAGGATCAGTTTTGGAATTTTATAAAATAATTCCACTTCTCACAAATACAAAACCTGAATATGATTTTGTTTTTGAAATCATTGCTCCTTCTTTACCAGGATTTGGATTTTCTGATCCAGCCATTAGACCAGGTCTTGGGGGCAATGAAATAGCAGTGGTACTTAAAAATTTAATGCTGCGATTAGGATTTAATAAGTTTTACACTCAAGGAGGTGATTGGGGTGCTATTATTACATCCAATTTGGCTGCCATGTTTCCTCAACAGTAAAATTTATTTTTAATTATTTTTTTCTATTTGTTAATTGAGTATAGGTACTAAATTTTATCTCACCATTTTTTCTTTTTCAGTGTACTAGGAATGCACTCGAACATGTGCATTGTTTCATCTCCTTGGAGTTTTTTGAAAACTTATTTCTTTAGTTTCTTTCCATCTCTTTTGCTTCCCGAAGAAGATCATCATTTAATGTATCCACTTGGTAAACACTGGGCCAGTAAACTTGAAGAATCAGGATATTTTCACATTCAAGCCACGAAACCTGACACTATTGGTATGGATAAAAAAAATAAGTTTGTTTAAAAAAAACGTTCAATATACAAAAAAATATGTATATAAAAAAAAATCATTAAAAAAAATTCTTTTTATAAAAAAAAAAAAATAATCGAATAATTAAATTAATTTTATAGGTGTTGCTCACAGTGATTCTCCAATTGGTTTGGCGGCATATATTCTTGAAAAATTCTCAACTGCCACAAATCCCGATTATAGAATGAAAGACGATGGTGGTCTTTTTGAGAAACATACTCCTGATGAACTCATTGACAATTTAATGTATTATTGGATACCAAACACAATGACAACAGCCGTGAGAATTTATGCTGAAACGTTTAATAAAAAATATTTACAACCTGGACCACACAGGTATGCATATTAGTTTTTTTTCAAATACACTTCAACTCGTATTTATTGAGTTAAATATTGCTAAATTAATAATTAGTTTATATTATTTTAATAATTAAATTTACCATTATAGAGCGCCCATAAATGTACCAAGTGCCTGTGCTCAATTTCGTTATGAAATTTCATATCAGCCTGAATGTTTACTTAAAGAACGTTATAAAAATTTACTTCGAGCCACAAAATTCCCCAAAGGTGGACATTTTGCAGCGATGGAAGAACCACAACTTTTGGCCGAAGATATTTGGGCTTCAGTGAAACTTTTCGAAGAAGCTAAAAAGAAAGAAAGTTCTTGAAAATTTATATTTACTTTTTCCAAATAGAATATTAAAATCAAACAATTTTTTCATATAAATTTTGTTATTTAATGTGCGTGACTTCATTTTTGCAACAAAATTACAGTTTCGATAAAATACACACGTCGAAAATGCAATTGCAAATCATGATAGAGATGAAATTATAAAAATGCAACATCACTTTATAAAATGACCTTCAACACGTAGGCACTCCTCTTATGTAAAGTGAATAATAATTTTCAATGATGACTGTGCAAATAAAAACCTGTTAACTCTACTATATGTATAAATTATATGAATTTTGAAGATAATCGAACAAATTTATGTCATAAAAATTAAACAAATTAAAAATGTTTTATTTAAAAAATGTATTAAAACATTTTTTTATAAATATATTCATAATAAATATTTTGTTAAAGAAAAACTTTTTTTTCAATAAAAAAAAAAATTGGAAATGCTCAATATTTTAATGAGACCTATTTGAAAAAGCAATTGTTCAAAGTACAGTAGAAAATAATGTCCCATAAAGAGGGGATAAAAAAAAATGAACACAATCTTTGTCGTAAATTATCATAAGTCATATAACTACTGCCACTCATGACATTCGAACATTCATAAAAGTTTTCTTTTATACTTTTCCATATACGCTACTATGAGAGTATTCGAAGATGCATTTCTAACTGTATTTTCGACAAACTTAATTTTATCTGGGAGGAAAAAAAATTAGAAATTCCTTAAGTTTACAGTTTCTTCAATGAAAAACGGTACCTTATTTCAAAAAGAAATTTAGTTTTTATTATTTTAATATAATATATTAAATTAACGCTTTGTCTATTTCTTTGCAAATTTTCTTCAGCTTGAAAGAATTACACTCATAAAACTGACCAACAAATTGTACTCTATGTTAATTCTAAGAAAATATTTATACAGAAAAAAATGAATCAAAAAAAGAAATTAAATAAAATTTTTTAAATATTTTCAATTGAATGTAAATTTTTACGAAAATTATTTAATAATTTTTTTATTATTAAAAAAATATTAGAATTTATTGTTATTTAAATATAATTTTAAGTGTATTGAAAAGAATAGTTATTTTTAAACATTACCTTTTAAGATTAAATTTTATCATTATAAATGCATGGTTTTAAAAAACCACAATATTGATTATAATGTTAAAGAAATGATAAAAAATTTTTTTTTAATTTAAAAGAAAAATACGTACTCTTGTAGTGAAGGAAGGGGTATATTCGAAAGCTATAGCTACGGTAGTCTTCTTGGTTGTTTTGATAGCTAAGCTATCAGTACTCGGTTCTCATCAGTTCCAGACACTTCTTGAAAAGGTGTGCGCAATGTGGAAAGCGGTTCCTCCAATTTTCATCCTCACAGCAGGATTAGCGTATTACATCAAGTAAGTTTTCTTGAAAACTATAAACAATCGTAATTTAATTTATATTTTAATTGATATATTTCCCTAATTGTTAATTGAATATGGTTAAACTAATTTAAATAAAGAATTAATTTTTCTAATGATAATCATAGTTCCCAGCAATCTGATCCAGAAATACCAAAGCTTCCAGAAACATTTTGGGGACCAAAAGAAAAAATCGGTAAAGAGGATACGAGTATAAGAGAATTTAAAATCGACATTTCACAAAAGGTAAAACAATTAATTATTTATGTTTGTTAAAGTCACGAAAAATAGAGATAATTTTCTAATTGATAATTAATACATAATAATAATATAAATAATAATAAATATAAAATAATAAATATAATTAACGTATCTATATTTACAATTAGAAAATTAATTATAATTATGAATTAAAATTTATTAATTTAACTGAGAATTAATAACAATAATTAATTAAGATTTGCGTAATTTAAAATTCAATTAAAATTTTCAATACTAATAAGATTCTATAAGTATAAAAAATTATACAATATCATCATGAATTATTATTTCACTGACATGCAAATTTTTTCTATTTATAAGTAATATAGAAACTATTTTAGATTTACCATTAAGTTTTAAAAATATTTTTAAATTATACAATTACGTAAGGTTTGATGATAATGTTTATCTTTTTTTGTTTAAAGATAATAGACGACCTTCATGAACGATTGGATAAATATTTCAATACTGCGAATTTAAGACCAAAAATTTCACCCTTAGAAGATGCTGAATGGACCTATGGACTTAATTTTCAATATTTGCAAAATGTACTTCGCTACTGGAGAGATAATTATAATTGGAAAAAAAGACAAGAACTACTTAACAAATATCCTCAATTCAAGACCAACATTCAAGGTAAAATAAAAATTTAATAAAATAAAAAAGAAAAAAAATAGATAAATAAAATAAAAAATAAATAAAATAGAAAAGAAAGTAAAATCTTTTTTTTATATAAAAAGTGGTTTCTAAAAAAATTTGTTTTTTTTATTAGGATTGGATATTCACTTTTATCGAGTGAAACCGACTTTGCCAAAGAATAAAAAAATAAAAGTTTTACCTCTACTTATGGTCCACGGATGGCCTGGATCGGTAGTTGAATTCCAAAAGATTATTCCAATGTTGACAACTCCTCGAGCAGATAAAGATTTTGTTTTCGAAATAATTGCACCTTCTCTACCGGGTTATGGATTTTCGGATCCTGCTGTTCGTCCTGGATTAGGCGCCACACAGGTATTTCTTTTTATTTTCAATTTATTAATTATTTCATCATGAATTTTTCCATTATAAATTTACATATTTTTACCGTTACCTGTAAATCGTATAAAGATATTAAAAGTCACTTTCATATTTGAACTACTTAACCATTTATTTATTTTTAAAAATAATTAAATAGAAAAACAAAACAATTTATATCTCGATTTACTTTCAGATTGCTGTGGTATTTAAAAATTTAATGGCTCGATTGGGATATAATGAATTCTACACACAAGGTGGAGATTGGGGGAGTATAATTACCTCCAATCTTGCGACTCTATTTCCCGAAAAGTAAAGATTTTTTTAATTGAAATATCATTATTAATAGCTATATAATATTTTTAATTTAAATTTTGTAAAGTGTACTATAAAAAAAAACAATCGTACATAAGTTTATATAGCATAATAGTAAAATAATTAACCTTTTTTCAGAGTAATTGGAGCTCACTTGAATATGTGTGGCATAAATACGCCATCATCATTATTTTGGACTCTGCTTGGAACATATTTACCTTCGGTCGTCGTTGATAAGGAACATGCCTCCAGAATGTATCCCATGAGTCATCATTTTAGCAGATTGTTAGAGGAAAGTGGATATTTCCATCTTCAAGCGACAAAACCAGACACTATTGGTAAATAATTCAAAATTAAAAACAAAATCAATAAAAAAAAATTAATTTTAATTGTAATTTAATTAACTACATTATTTAATTTCGATTAATTTATAATGAATAATTTCTACAATTTATTACTTTTTATTTTTTAATAAAAAAAATATTAATGTATTTTTAAAATATTCAATATAAAATAAATACCTTTTGTTTTAGGTTCTGCATTGTCAGATACTCCAGCTGGTTTGGCAGTTTATATTTTAGAAAAATTCAGCACCTGGACAAATCCGAAGTATAGATTTCGAGCCGATGGTGGTTTACTGGAAAAATTCAAAATGGATGAGTTGTTGGATAATTTAATGTTGTACTGGGTTACAAATTCAATAACAACTAGTCAGAGACTTTATGCCGAAAGTTTCAGTAAAGCTCACTTGGCATTAAACATGGATAGGTAAAATTCGCTATAATTTATTATATACAACGATTTTATGATTATATAATTTAATTAATTATTTAATTATCTCTACTTTAACTGAATTTTTTAAAAATATTTATAATTTACTTTTTAGAGTGCCATCTCATAAACCGACTGCTTGTGCAATGTTTCCTAATGAACTTGTTTATCAATCTGAATCACTTCTTAAATCAAAATACAGGAATTTAATTCAATTCAATCATTTACCACGTGGAGGTCATTTTGCTGCTATGGAGGAACCAAAACTTCTTGCTGATGATGTCTATTCTTTCGTGGAGAAAGTGAAAAATTTGTCAAAGTCCAAAGAGTAAATGAAAAAAAAAAATTTATTTAAAAATCTTTAATAGGTTTTTATAAAAGAGCTGTGAAACATATTTTTTTAATTTTTTGTAAAAACACCGTTTGTTGAATTATTGTTTTTATTTCTAAATAAATATTAATTTTTATATAGAAATCGATTTTTTGTTTTTGTCTTTATAATATATGAAAATGTACATCACAGTTTAAATAATTGTTCTAGTCAATTTTATATTATGCAAAAGTTGTGTAATTTAAAAAAAAAGAAATTGTAAATAAAAATTGTTTCTAAAAGTATTTTTTCACAAAACGAAAATTTTACTAATTATTTAATTTAAAAGTAAAATACATACATTCTATTATTGAATTAATCGAATATGAAATAAAAAATGAAAATCTATAGAACAAAATGAATTGTGAAAGAAATTAAATAAAAATATTTTCATGTTCAATTTTTCTTAATTTTCTATTTTTTGTAAATTGTTAAAATAGAAACAATTTTTATGACTGTCATATAGATTATTGATTCTGATTATAAAAAATTAAATTTGTATAATTAAAATAATATTAAAAAAGTCTATTTTTATTTAAATTTTAATGTGTAATTTCTTTGTCAAATCATTTTTTTCTAAATAAAATGATTAAAAAGTTATTAAAATAAAATTATTTTTTTTTTATCTTCTTTTTTGTAATATACCTGTAATTTTTTTTTCGACATGAACTAACTTATGATCTTCATATATAACGAGCGCCTGAAGATGTGTTTCTCAATCAGGTATAGTTGTTTTGCTAGCAACCTGCCGTTGTTGTCAGTTACAAACAGTTCTGAAAACGGTGTGCACGATGTGGAAAGCAGTACCTCCAATTTTAATCCTCACAGTAGGAATAGCGCATTATTTTAAGTAAGTTCTAAAAAAAAGAAAAATAATTCAATATTGAAAATCAATTTCAAGTTTCAAGAAACAAACATTTTTTTTCTTATTAAAATTCTTAACATTCAGAGCATCGAACTATAGTATACAGTGTTCTCATTATATTGTGAGCTTCATTGACCGTTTGGTATCCGGTTTAATAAAAATTATTAATGCGAAGTATATATCTTTAGAACCTTTAACCTGCTCTGTTTATGTATATGTAAAACTGCAAACTATTTTCGAAATTAATTATTTAACTTTTTTATAGAACAATAATTATGTATTAATTTGATTATTTCTGATAGAATTAATTATACTTGTTTTTTATATTTAATTTTTTCTATAAATTTGGTATTAATTTGAATTTTTTCTTTCATTTCTTAAAAGTTAAAAATTGTTTATATTTTATAGATTTAGTAAATTTACATTTCTGTTGAGTTATTTCACGAATTGTTGCTTAAATTTTATTAAACTTAAATTCATAATTAATTTATGAAAAAAATAATTTATAAAATATTCATTTAGATACCAGCAAGCAGAACCAGAAGTACCAAAGATTCCAGAAACATTTTGGGGACCAAAAGAAAAACTCGGTAATCAAGATACGAGTATAAGAGAATTTAAAATCGATATTTCAGAAAAGGTAAAACTATCAATTATTTTTCCTCGTTAAAGTCATAGAAAATGCGATAATACGCTAAAGATTAATGATAATATTTTTTCTTGTGTTTAAAGATAATAGACGACCTTCATGAACGATTGGACAAATATTTTAATACGGCCAATTTGAGACCTAAAATTTCACCCCTAGAAGATGCTGAATGGACTTATGGAGTTAGTTTTCAATATATTCAAAATGTACTTCGTTATTGGAGAGATAATTATAATTGGAAAAAGAGACAAGAAGTACTTAACAAATATCCTCAATTCAAGACCAACATTCAAGGTAAAATAAAAATTTAATAAAATAAAAAAGAAAAAAAATAACTAAATAAAACAGAAAAGAAAATAAAATCTTATAGATTTTTTTATATAAAAAGTAGTTTTTAAAAAAATTTGTTTTTATCAGGTTTGGATATTCACTTTTATCGAGTGAAACCGACATTGCCAAAGAATAAAAAAATTAGAGTTTTACCGCTACTTATGGTCCATGGATGGCCTGGATCGGTAGTTGAATTCCAAAAGATTATTCCAATGTTGACAACTCCACAAGATGATAAAGATTTCGTTTTTGAAATAATTGCACCTTCTCTACCCGGTTATGGATTTTCGGATCCTGCAGTTCGTCCTGGATTAGGCGCCACACAGGTATTAATTTCTCCAAATTTATAAATTTTGCTTTCGAATTTATTAGTTTTATGCTTATCAGTTTTTCATCATTAACATAAAGTAATATTTTATTTTATACCCGTTATCTGTAAATCGAAAGAAGATTTTAAATATTACTTTCATATTTGCACTACTTATTTTTTTTTTCATCTTTAATTAAATAGAAAAACAAAATTTAAAAATCTCGAATTACTTTCAGATTGCAGTGATATTTAAAAATCTAATGACTCGATTGGGATACGATAAATTCTACACACAAGGAGGAGATTGGGGAAGCTTCATCACTGCCACAATTGCAACTCTCTATCCAGAAAAGTAAAAAATGAAAAAAATATTTAAATTTTTACAATTAAAAAATTGATTTAAAATTTTTAATTTTTTAAATTTTTTGTATGATTTCAAATTTTTTAATTTTATTTTACAAAAAATTAAAAAATCACTCATTGCTTTGTAAAACAATAAAATTAATCATCTTTTTCAGAGTAATTGGAGTTCATTTGAATATGTGTAGCATAAGTACACCATCATCATTATTTTGGAGCTTGATTGGAACATATTTACCATCGTTTGTCGTTGATAAGGAACATGCCTCCAGAATGTATCCTTTGGGTCCTCATTATAGCAGATTATTAGAAGAAAGTGGATATTTCCATATTCAATCGACAAAACCAGACACTATTGGTAAATAATTCAAAATTAAAAACAAAATCAATAAAAAAAAAATTAATTTTAATTGTAATTTAATTAACTACATTATTTAATTTCGATTAATTTATAATTAATAATTTCTACAATTTATTACTTTTTATTTTTTAATAAAAAAAATATTAATGTATTTTTAAAATATTCAATATAAAATAAATACCTTTTGTTTCAGGTTCTGCATTGTCAGATACTCCAGCTGGTTTGGCAGTTTATATTTTAGAAAAATTCAGTACCTGGACAAATCCGGAGTATAGATTCCGAGCCGATGGTGGTTTACTGGAGAAATTCAAAATGGATGAGTTGTTGGATAATTTAATGTTGTACTGGGTTACAAATTCAATAACAACTAGTCAGAGACTTTATGCCGAAAGTTTCAGCAAAGCTCACATAGCATTAAAAATCGAAAGGTAAAATCCGCTGTTATTCATTGATTATAAATTGATAAAGTAATTATTAAACTTTTTTCTTGAATATTAATATTTCAACAGTAATTTTTCCTGATAATGAATATTATTGTGCAATTATTTAATTATTTAATTACCTGTGTTTTAACTCAACGTTTCTGCAAATTATGGTAATTTATACTTTTAGTTTGCCAGTCAAAAAACCAGTTGGTTGTGCGATTTTTCCGCATGAACTTCTCTATCAGCCTGAATCAATTCTTCAATCGAGATATCCAAATATAATTCAATTCAATCATTTGTCACGTGGAGGTCATTTTGCTGCCATGGAGGAACCTCAACTTCTTGCCAATGATATCTATTCTTTTGTGGAGAAAGTCGAGAAGAAGCTGAAAGAAGAAAAAATATCCAAAGAGAAAATAGAAAAAAACAAAAAATAAAATATTTAGAAAAACCTTTAATGGATTTTTGTAAAAGAGCTGTGAAAGATATTTTTTTTTGTAAAAACTCCGTTTATCTTTAATTAAATTATATATAAATATATATTATTCCGGACAGTCAAATTTCCGGAATTTGTTAAATTATTGTTTTATTTTTAAATAAATATTGATATTTAATATAAAAATTTATTTCATTTTATTTTTGTCATTTATAATTTATATTTATTATTTTCTAATTTAAATTCTTTTATTTTAGCAGAAATATTTTCCAACATTTTGACCTAGACTTACATTTTTTATATTTCTTTTTAAAGACAGAAATAATGGAAATTTTCTTATAAAGATTTATAGGAATATTATTTTTTTTAAGTTTGATTTCTTTATATCAATTTATTTATTCTGTTGTAGAGTTAAAAAATTAAACAAATTTTTTTTTTAATCTGCTCTTTTAAAATATACCTGTATCTTTTTTTCTTTAAAACGAACTCATCATCTTCATACATAACCAGCGCCTGATGTTATGTTTCTCAATGTGGTATAGTTATTTTCCAAGCATGCTGCAAGTTGTCAGTTACACGCAGTTCTCGAAACAGTGTGCACGATGTGGAAAGCAGTTCCTCCAATTTTAATCCTCACCGTAGGAATAGCGCATTATCTCAAGTAAGTTCTTCTGGAAAATAATAATTCAATTGTAGTAAATTAATAGTTTCAAAAAAAAAAGTTATTTTTCTCATTTGATATAAATTCTTAACATGGATTCAAAAAATATCGATCTATAGCATAATATTGTGTTATCATTATATTGTAAGCTTTATTGATGGTTCACTTTGTTTTATTAAAATTTATTAGTCCAGAGTTTATCTTTAAAACCTTTAATCAGCTCTGTTTGTGTATGTAAAAGAAAAAAAAATTCTATAATTTCAAAATATTTTCAAAATTATTTAATTCAAATTCTGAAACACATACATTCTTTTTACTTTATATATTAATTTTATTTATGTTATTTCACTAATTGTTCTTTAAATATTTTCTATTCAGAATTATTTTAATTTAACGATGAATTCCTAGATACCAACAAGCAGAACCAGAGGCACCAAAGCTTCCAGAAACATTCTGGGGACCAAAGGAAAAACTCGGTAAAGAGGATACAAGTATAAGAGAGTTTAAAATCGACATTTCACAAAAGGTAAAAAAATAAATTCATTAAAATTTTTAAAGTCCCAAAACATACAGTTGATAATTTTCTAACAGATAATTAATATATTGTAAAATATTACATTTATATTTAAAATTAGAAAATTATTGCACTTGTAAATTAATTTTAATTAATGTTAATAATGATTTAAGAAATCTATTTTAAATTACAATTGAAATTTTGCTATGATATGCAATTTAAATCTTCAAGTACAAAAAATTATACAAACTCATCGTGAGTTCTTATTCCATACAGTTATTATCTCAAACATTTATCATGTTTTTTTAGACTTACATTTATATAAAAAAAAAATAAAAAAAAACCAAACTCATTCACAAGGAAAAAATTATTTATAACTTAATGAAAAAAATTTTAATCGCAAATAAACATTTTCTAGCATATACTTGAGTAATAAAAATTATTATGGATTTACCTTAATGTTATTGTAGGTATATGTTTAAATTATACAGTTGCGTAAGGTTTGTAGATAATATTCATCTTTCATTTTAAAGATAATAGACGACCTTCATGAACGATTGGATAGATATTTCAATACTGCGAATTTGAGACCAAAAACTTCACCCTTAGAAGATGCTGAATGGACTTATGGAGTTAATTTCCAATATTTGCAAAATGTACTTCGCTACTGGAAAGATAACTACAACTGGAAAAAGAGACAAGAACTACTTAACAAATATCCTCAATTCAAGACCAACATTCAAGGTAAAATAAAAATTTAATAAAATAAAAAAGAAAAAAAATAGCTAAATAAAACAGAAAAGAAAATAAAATCTTATAGATTTTTTGATATAAAAAGTAGTTTTTAAAAAAATTTGTTTTTATCAGGTTTGGATATTCACTTTTATCGAGTGAAACCGACTTTGCCAAAGAATAAAAAAATAAAAGTTTTACCTCTACTTATGGTCCATGGATGGCCTGGATCGGTAGTTGAATTCCAAAAGATTATTCCAATGTTGACAACACCTCAAGCTGATAAAGATTTTGTTTTCGAAATAATTGCACCTTCTCTACCGGGTTATGGTTTTTCGGATCCTGCAGTTCGTCCTGGACTTGGACCCTCACAGGTATTAATATCTTCTGAATTTATTAATTTATTCATAAATTAAAAATCTCAATTTACTTTTTAGATTGCTGTAATATTTAAAAATCTAATGGCTCGATTGGGATACAATGAATTCTACACCCAAGGTGGAGATTGGGGAAGTGTTGTTACTTCTACCCTTGCGACCCTTTATCCCGAAAAGTGAGAACAGAAAATTTTTTTTTTATATTTAAAAAATTGTTGATTAAATTAATTTTTTGTGATTAATTACGAAAAAGAGTTTTTAAACAAAAATTTTGATTCTACAGTAATTTCAAAATTTGTTCTTCCGTATTGTTAAAAGTAAAACTTAATCGCTTATAACTTTATAAAAAAAACAAAATAATAAAATTAATAACCTCTTTCAGAGTAATTGGAGTTCATTTAAATATGTGTGCCGTTATAAGCTCGCCAATGTCATTATTTTGGAGTCTGGTTGGATCATATCTACCTTCGGTTGTCGTCGATAAGGAATATGAATCCAGAATGTATCCTTTGAGTCACCATTATGGTAGAATGTTAGAAGAAAGTGGATATTTCCATCTTCAAGCGACAAAACCAGACACTATTGGTAAATAAATCAAAATTAAAAACAAAATCAATAAAAAAAAATTTAATTTTAATTGTAATTTAATTAACTACATTATTTAATTTCGATTAATTTATAATGAATAATTTCTACAACTTATTACTTTTTATTTTTTAATAAAAAAAATATTAATGTATTTTTAAAATATTCAATATAAAATAAATACCTTTTGTTTCAGGTTCTGCATTGTCAGATACTCCAGCTGGTTTGGCAGTTTATATTTTAGAAAAATTCAGCACTTGGACAAATCCGGAGTATAGATTCCGAGCCGATGGTGGTTTACTGGAAAAATTCCAAATGGATGAGTTGTTGGATAATTTAATGTTGTACTGGGTTACAAATTCAATAACAACTAGTCAGAGACTTTATGCTGAAAATTTCAGTAAAGCTCACATGTCATTAAAAATTGAAAGGTGAAATCCACGAAAATTATATTATTCATGTAACAATTGTTATTTATTTATTTATTTATTAATTAGTTAATTAGTTATTTGATTCATTTAATTTATTCGATTCAATTAAAAAATATTTTAATTACCTTGTGAATTTTTTGAAAAATATTGTTATTTTTCTTTTTAGTGTGCCACTACATAAACCCGTTGCCTGTGCAATTTTCCCATATGAAATTTTTTATCAATCTCAATCACTTCTTCAATCGCGATATCCAAATATAATTCAATTCAATCATTTGCCACGTGGTGGTCATTTTGCTGCCATGGAAGAACCACAACTTCTTGCCGATGATGTCTATTTATTCGTGGAAAAAGTGGAAAAACAGCTGAAAGAAGAACAATTTAAGTCCAAAGAGGAAATGAAAAAAAATAAGAAGAAAAATAATTAAAACATTTTCAATGTGTTTATAAAAGAGCTGTGAAAGATATTTTTTTTTTTGAATGAATTTTTAATTATAATTTTATTCCGGACAGTGAAATTTCCGGAATTTTTGTTGTTTATTTTTCTAAATAAATACCGAATATTTCTATTAAATTTGATTTTATTTCACTTTTATTTTTGTCTTTATAAAAATAATATATGATAAAAACTTTTATCACAGTTTTTATATTTATAGTAGTTTTATTTATTAATAGTATAATTTTAATAATTTAGTGGGAATTGATTGGTAATATATTTTCTGAATTTCAAATAATAATTTTTTATAAAATTGTTCTAGTCAATTAATATAATGTAAATTTATGTAATATATTTTATGTAATATATAAATTATTATTTCTTTTATTTTCTTGTTATTTTTCTCAATGCAAAAATAAAGAGCCAAAATTTAACAAAATTTCCTCGCATATTATATTTTGTGTTACTTTATTCTTTATCAATTCAATTTATTCTTTTCAGTTACGGAATTAGTTTTTAATAATCTGCTTTTTTAAAATATACCTGTATCATTTTTTTTTCAAAACGAACTCATCATCTTTATACATAACCAGCGCCTGAAGTTATGTTTCTCGGTGAGGTTTAGTTGTTTTCCTAGCAAGCTGCCAAAGTTGTCAGTTACATGCAGTTCGTGAAACTGTGCGTGCACGATGTGGAAAGCGGTTCCTCCAATTTTAATCCTCACAGTAGGAATAGCTCATTATCTCAAGTAAGTTCTAAAAAAAACATACAAATTATTTAATTCTAAATTAATTTCAAATTTCAAGATAGAAACCTTCCTTTTTTCATTCAAATTCTTAATATCGAAGAAACTTCGACCTATAGTATACATTGTTATCATATTGTGAGTTTTATTGACCATTTAACCGGTTTAATCAAAATTATTAGTAGAGTTTATCTTTAGAACCTTTAACCTACTCTGTTTATGTATGTATATTTAAAAGAAAAAAAAATATAATCTTTTCCGATAATTAACTAACAATTTTACTTTATAGCTATTAAATTGTTTATATTTCCATCGAATTATTTCACTAATTGTTTTTTGATTAATTAATTTTTATTAATTATTAAATTCAGAATTCACTAATTGTTCTTTGATTATTAAATTTTTATTAATTATTTAATTCAGAATTACTTTAATTTAACAATGAAAACAGATACCAACAACCAGTACCAGAAGCACCAAAACTTCCAGAAACATTCTGGGGACCAAAGGAAAAAGTCGAAAAAGAGGATACGAGTATAAGAGAATTTAAAATCGACATTTCACAAAAGGTAAAAACAATTAATTATTTATGTTTCTTATTAGTCCGAAAAGTTAATAATTTTCTAGATTGTTTTCTTTTTTTTCACGAAATATTTAGATAATAGAATTTATTATGAATTTGTCTCTAACTTTTGTGAAAAAAATGTTTAAATTATACAATTACGTAAGGTTTTACAGATATAATATTTATCTTTTTTTGTTCAAAGATAATAGACGACCTTCATGAACGATTGGACAAATATTTTAATACTGCCAATCTGAGACCTAAAATTTTACCCCTAGAAGATTCTGAATGGACCTATGGAGTTAATTTTCAATATATTCAAAATGTACTTCATTACTGGAGGGACAATTACAATTGGAAAAAGAGACAAGAATTACTCAATAAATATACTCAATTCAAAACCAACATTCAAAGGTTAAAATTTTACTCACAGACAATTTTTAGGTACAATCGTACCTACTACTCGAATTATTTAATATATCAGTGGAGATTCTCTTAAATGGACAATTGAGTTTCATATAGTTATAACTATATGATGCAGTTATATATAACTGTATCATTGTGTATATTTAATAAGTAATTTCTATTCTAGATTAAATTAAAGAAATTAAAAATAAAAGATATTCGAAATCTAAAAAAGAAAGTAAAAAATATAGTTTTTAAATAGAAAAAGTTTCTAAAAAAATTTGTTTTTATCAGGATTGGATATTCACTTTTATCGAGTGAAACCGACATTGCCAAAGAATAAAAAAATTAGAGTTTTACCTCTGCTTATGGTCCATGGATGGCCTGGATCAGTAGTTGAATTCCAAAAGATTATTCCAATGTTGACAACTCCTCAAGCTGATAAAGATTTCGTTTTCGAAATAATTGCACCTTCTATACCGGGTTATGGATTTTCTGATCCAGCAGTTCGTCCTGGACTTGGAGTCGCACAGGTATTTTTGCTTACAAATTTATTGGTTCTTCATCATTAACATAAAGTACCTAATATTTTATTTTGTACCCGTTATCTGTAAATCAAAAGAAAATTTTATAAATTACTTTAATATTCAAACTACTTATATTACTTTCTTTATGAAATTGAATTAAAAAGAAAAAAAAAATTAAAAATCTCGATTTAATTTCAGATTGCAGTAGTATTTAAAAATCTAATGTCACGATTGGGTTATGATAAATTCTACACACAAGGTGGAGATTGGGGAAGTTTAATCACTTCCTACCTTGCAACTCTTTATCCCGAAAAGTAAATACAATGAAATATTTTAATTATTGTTATAAATAGTCATGAGTTATTTTAAAATTACATTTTTGTTGTTAATAATTTTGAAAAATATACTGTCAAAAAGAAAACAAATCGTAGTTTATAAAGATTGAAAAAAAAAATTTACCTTTTTTCAGAGTAATTGGAGTTCACTTGAATATGTGCGCCGTTATAAGTTCGCCATCGACATTATTTTGGACCCTTGTTGGATCATATCTTCCTTCGGTCGTCGTTGATAAGGAACATGCCACTAGAATGTATCCCTTAAGTCACCATTACAGCAGAGTGTTAGAGGAAACTGGATATTTACACATTCAGGCGACAAAACCCGATACTATTGGTAGATAATTTAAATTAAAAATTATTTTTTTATAATTTCAAATTTATTTTTTAAATTTTTCTTTAAAAAAAAATTACCCTTTTTAGGCTCAGCATTGTCAGATACTCCAGCTGGTTTGGCAGTTTATATTTTAGAAAAATTCAGCACCTGGACTAATCCGGAGTATAGATTCCGAGCCGATGGTGGTTTACTGGAAAAATACAATATGGATGAGTTGTTGGATAATTTAATGTTATACTGGGTTACAAATTCAATAACAACTAGTCAGAGACTTTATGCTGAAAATTTCAGTAAATCTCACATGGCATTAAAAATCGAAAGGTAAAATACACTAAAATTATATTATTCATTTAATTTGTAAAAGTTATGAATATTTTATTTATTTAATTAATTCGATTCAATTAAAAAATATTTTAATTACCTTGTGAATTTTTTGAAAAATATTGTTATTTTTCTTTTTAGTGTGCCACTACATAAACCCGTTGCCTGTGCAATTTTCCCACATGAACTATTTTATCAATCTCAATCACTTCTTCAATCGAGATATACGAATATAATACAATTCAATCATTTGTCACGTGGTGGTCATTATGCTGCTATGGAGGAACCACAACTTCTTGCCAATGATGTCTATTCTTTTGTGGAGAAAGTCGAAAAAATGCTGAAAGAAGAAAACTTGTCAAAATCCAAAAAGGAGAAAGAAGAAGAGAAAAAAAAGAATAGAAGATATGTTTAAAAACTTTAAATGAGTTTTAGAAAAAGAGCTGTGAATTTTTTTTATTACCGTTTATCTTATATATTATATTATTCCAGACTGTCAAATTTCCGGGATTTTGTTGTTTAATTTTCTAAATAAATATCGAATATTTCTATAAAAATTTTTATTTATTTATTAACTTGAAAAAAAAATTGATCTAGTCAATTAATATTATGTAACTTGTGTAATATATTGTAATAGAAATATTTTCCCTATAAAATCCTGACCTAGATTTACTATTTCTAAATATATTTTTATTTTTTTTATTCTTCGAAAAAAAAACCCGAATCCTTGTTATTTTTCTCAATACAAGGGATAACAGCTGCAATCTTATACAGGAACACAAAACTCCCCCGCCTCTGTTACATTTTGCGTCAATTTATTATAGTTCAAAAATCCTTCTTTCAGGATATAATGGTACATTGAATATCCTTAACGCCCATTCTTTTCTCAATGAAAGAAAAAGTTCCTTTTCAAGAATCACTTTTACTTAACTTTTTGCTTTTATTCTCCTGTTTACTTTGAAAACACTCAACAAAAATACCTCAAAACTTGATTTTTTTTCTGAAGTATCATAATTAGATCTTCCTTCTGAATATTAGTTTTTTTTATGTTTGAATTAAATATTCGCTTATTTTTTTGCTATTATTCGCGATTAAATTAATTTTGTAATTTTATAACTTTACCAAATAGAATAATAATAACTAGATAAAATGATTCACTTTGAAAGTTTAAAGTCATTGAAACTATGAACTTTAAACGGAATGTATTTTTATAGAAAGTATTTTCTTGCATGATTATTATCAGTTTTTCAATAATAATTATTTTCTATGAATATTATATTCCCTCTGATGAACAATACAAGTAAATTAAAAAAAAAAATTTGCAAATAAAAAGTAATTTTTTCAGAAATAAAAATTGATTAATAGTATATATATATATATATATATATATATATATAAAATTGTAAACTAATTTTTTTTTCGCAATAGAATTAGAAGAAAATTCTCGAAATACACTTTTTGTCTGATATAGATATTTTTTTTCGATCCCTTCTCCAAGGACTTTTTATAGATGGATAAATGGAAAATCTTTAAGAATATCATTGTGAGTTGAATGATTTCAAAGAAAAGTGCAAGAAACTTTAAGACTAAAGCCGCATATGGTTCTTGTAGCTTCGACGCTTATAATACTCCTCGTGGGAGAATCGTTCATTTCACATTGTCAGTCGTGCTTTGGCTGTCGAAGCGGAAGGTATTTCGTTGGGAGTGTTGTTCCTTTAAAAAAAAAAAAAAAAATTAAAAAAAAAATAAAGGGCACGATGATCTTGCCATAAAACCGGTTCGTGACACAGGTCATTGTAATTTCACGGACGTCACATGAAAAAACGTCATTTGCCATTAGTCAAATGTTAATCCCTCAATATCAATGTACCTTCAATCAGGTGGTGATTTTGTGATATCAATGATGCTGCGAGAAATGTTTCGCGAAATTGTTAGATAACGGTGGTGAATTTTTTTTTGTCATTTAATTTCTTACCTCTTTTTTTTTTTTTTTTTCTCTTTGAAATTGCCTCCGAAAAATGAAGGATACAACGTTTATCACACATGCCGATGTTTATCTCGTCGAGGAATCTCCTGGGACTTCTGATAGGTGGGTGTCACTTCCAGTAGCCAACAAAAATTAAATACCTTCGCGATTTATTTGTCATCACTTTTTATACAGCTCACAATTCATCCACCTGTATATGCAATAAATTCAATTAATTATTATATTTCAAAATTTTGTGCTGACGAGCCTTTTTTTTAGATTTAAAAGTACAAAAGCAAAAATCTAATTATAAAAACATTAAACTTTACTGAAAATTGAAGTCAATTTTTAAAAAAATTAATTAGAAAATTAATTTTAAAAAAACATTTAAAAATGAATTAAGAAAAAATTAATGTAATAATCAGAGTTAATGTTTAATGAAGAAAATATTAATTAAATAATAAAAGAGAAAATTCTAATATTTAATTATAATTAGGATATTTTAGTCATTTAAAGAAATGGATCAACATATTTAAATTCTTTTTGAAATGAAATTTTACGGTCTCTTTCTTTCTGTATTTTATTTTTTCTTTTTTTTTTTATGGAAATATGCAAGAAATTTCTATTCAGATTTATTCAAATGAGAATTTACTCATGTGATTTAGAATTCACAAATCGGAAATAAATAATTAGTGTTTACACATTTAATTATAATACTGAGCAAATGTCATTTCCGAGGTGCGCTTTATTTTTCTGATGAAATTATTTTGCTTATTATTTTGATTAAAGCCTTAGAAATTAAATTCCTTATATTTCGTTAGATTTATTTGAAACAATAACAATAATAATAAAAATTAATAGTTTATCGAAAAATTTGAACCCTGGTAAATAAAACAAGATACATAATTAATTAATGACTTGGAAGATGATCTCTTTCAGCTCTATTTTTTTTTTTTAAGGAACAAAATGCATGCGAAAGCATCAAGAATAAAATGGCTTCATGTTTCGTATAAAAAGAAGGTTTCCGACGAAACTTGATCACGAATATAAAAATAAAAAACCGGAAGAAACATAATGTGCAACTTTTGTCAAAAAAAAAAAAAAAAAAAAAGAAAAGAAATTATCGTATATGGTTTCAATTCTTGCAAGTACCAACAAAAATATTAAAAATACATTGCAAAAAAAATGTTTATTAAATTTAATATCAAGTCACGTAAGGAATTTAATAACAAATTTATTATATTTTGTAAATTCATCATAAATAAATGATAAAAATATAAATATATGTATAAAAATTCTTATGACAAAAAAAAAATGGATTTTCTGTACACAAAAAATTTGCTTCTTCGCAAAAGAAATAACAGTTATTATTTTAAAGGAATTTGACGTTCTCGGGGAAAATGAAATAGATAAAATATCAAGAGAAAGATTGTCTTGTATATATGTGAAATATTTCATTGTTTTCGCGGAGAAACAGTAAAACATACATTTACGAGAAAAACTTGCAATATCCTATATACTTCAAGAGCTCTCTTTGTAATTTGTAAGGCAATACTTTTGTGAGAAGACGTCGGTATGAGAGTTTGATTTTTTTTTTTATTTTTCTTTTTTTTTTGTCTTTTTATTCTTGAGAACCGGTTTCTTATATCGACCATGTTTTACGTGCAGTGATAAAAAAAAGGACAATAATTTTGGTGCGGGGGCGAAGAGAGTCACTCGACAAAATTTGCACAATTTCTTGCTCTAGAATTAAAGAAAAATTGAAACAAAAATTCAAATTAAAAATAAAATATTTAAATTTTATTTTTGAAATAGAAAAAAGGGGATAGAGATTGAAATGAAAGAAAAGTTTTATTCAAATCAAATTAAAATTGATAAAAATAAATTTTTCTTTCATTAAAATAGGAAAATTTTCATGAAAGAAGAAAACACAATAAAATCGCACATATATATATGCTTCATGCTTCAATAATTTTCATAGAATCTTTGAAATATATGGTATTCTCGTCGAGCATTTGTGTCGCGTCGCATATGAGTCAACAATTCAAAAAGTGCCGAAAAATTTCTAGGAATTCAGAAATCCAAACCATCTGCTCAAACATTACAATATTTCTTATACGAATTGAATATTAATATTATCAAATACTGTTCTATTTTTTTTATTTTGATTAAAGTTTTCAAAAAAGAAAAAAAAAATATATTTTTCATATTCGATTTCTTTAAAAAAAAAAATAGAAATCAATTAACAATGATAAATGATGTTTATAAATGAGTTGAGGTAAAAAATTATAAAATCCTAGTTTATGTTAATAAATATAATTATATATATTTAAATTAATTAATTGTCTATTGACAATGCAAAATTAATGAAAATTCTCTCTGTTAAATAAATTAGGTCACGTACTTAATCATTAAATATAAATTAAAAATCAAATCATTAAAAAAACATTAAAGTATATATAAAGGAGTTGTATATACATAGATCCATATAAGTACCGTCTCTGCGACTTAATGAAAGGAAAGTTTCAGTACAAAAATGGAAACTGGTACTAAGTTCACCAAAACGTTGAAGAAAAATTATTTATACTCGAGGTAAATTAAATATTTAATTTCAAATATTTTACTTGAAATCTCTTTCTTCGACGCAGTCTTTTCTCTTTTGCTTTTTTTTTTCGTTAAATAATAATTGTTCTCAAATATTGAAGTTTACTAAAGATATTATTTCAAATACGTGGAGAATAAAAAAAAATATACAAAAAATTTTTTTTTTTAAATTAATGTGCAATAAATTTAAAAAATAATTTTGTGCCTTCATTGAAAAAAAGATAGCAGGAGGTTTGTTGTTTGTTAATGAGAGCGGAAACAAACTGAGTTAACCCACACAATATTAAAATGACGAGAGCAAGAATGATTCTTTGTACTTAACGAATTAACACTTGTAAACGTAACATGAGATTTAGTTTGCGATTTACGCTCACAAGTCGAATGACCTATAATGTGAAAAACTTTTTTTAAGTGTCTAAAAAATCTCTACTATTTTATTGACATTACTGTTTTATTAATGAGATGAACAAAAAAAATTAATTTCATTAATAACGAGAGAGAGAGAGAGAGAGAGAGAGAGAGATATTAAAAAGAAAAAAGAATAAAATTCTTATGAAATATTGATGATATAAAAATTAAATACTTTGTCTCAATTTTTAAATTATCTGAGATAATATGGTAATCATTTTATACTATCAAAAGTATGAAAAAAGATATTGACCTATAAATAAATTATAAACATACTAGGATCTGACACTTATTTAAATAATGATTCTCGAGTTTCTCAAGATGGGAGGTTCTCAGTTTTGCGAGCGAAGAAAAAATTGAAAGATACTTAAAAACGAGATCAATATTTTCGAAGATAAAAAGAAATATTTTATCACATCTTTCAAATTTCAAATTTTGCGAATAATAATAATTATTATTAGTTATTGTTCCAAGGTTTGTAAATTTTTGTTTAATGAAATTAAATTTTGGAAATTATTGTTATGAAAGAGAACAACAAAAAAAATTTCGTTTATACTCACATGAATCTTTGGGTATACTTGAGAAATATAAATAATAGACATTCGGTGCTTTGAACTTTTCTGTACGCAACCAAGACAATTTCTAAATAAACCCTTACGAATTATACTTCCTGTCTGTTAAATCACAAATTGTAGGCGACTGTTCTTCAATGTCCCTGGTGTTCTCTATTATTTCGTCTCATTATTGAAGTCTACCCACGAATCATGTTGGTTCGTCAACCTTTCACTGGAAAATATTTTCCTCTTTTTTTTTTTCATCTTCAAGCTATATGAAAAAAAAAGAATATTTTATTTACTAATTCAAAGAGACATTTTTCAATAATAAATAAATTATTTTTTTATAAAACAATTTTGAAATGAAAAACTGTTTTCAATAAATATAATTTCAAAAAAGTTTACGTCCTTCAATTGCCAAGTTTGTAATAATTACTCTTCACTTTAGAAACTGATCTAGATTTCAAGGCAATATGAAACCAACCTTCCAATTGAATATTCTAATATTTTTTAGTATATATAATATATTCAAAAGTCCTTGAGAAAATAATATCTCTAACGGGAATAATCATCATCAGTGTCAGTTTCACAAGTTGGTAAAATATAACTAACAATATTTTTCGGAAGGTGTTATTTATTCTCGAGAAGAAAAAAAAAAGGGAGGAAATAAAAATATCTTTAAAGTACTATATACTTTTGTCGTGAAACGTTTGGAAATGGTTTTAAAGTTTAAATGGAGCTTTGAATCCAACAGGGGCACAGGTCAACCTGCCCAAGGGACTGGCTTTATAAACTGGCAACTTGATGCCCTTGACCTTGACAGAATACATGTTGCAATTCTGCAACCTTTCGCTTTGGAAGCTGACGATGACTTCTTGTCGTGTGTGAGGAATTTTATTTTAATAAAAGTTACGCAATAAAAGAAGCATCAGTTTATAGTAGCACGTGTGCCATTTAAAAGTTTTGATAGACACGTGCTCTAGAATATGATAGTAAATTAAAATAAAGAAGCATTTTTTTTTTAATTTTAATATTCATTCAACTTTTTCGAGAATATTTTAATTAATCATTTCTAGAATTTTTTTAAAAATGAAAATTATTTCAATTTGTTGCATGTAAAAAAAAAATTTCATGACTACTACTGATTTGTATATTTAAATACCTTGTTTGTGCTCTTTTTTTTATAATCACAGAGTAGATAAGAAACTGGATTTCCCCCGACCTTCAAATTTGGGAATACCCTTCTCTCTTCTCTGATTTATCAAATATTTTAATGAGCGAATTATTTGAAAATCTGCAAATTAGAATTTTTTATTTTAATAAAAAATTAACAAACAAAATTTTCCGCCTGCTTTCTAAAATTTGAATTAATGAAAAATTAATAATAATAAATTTTCACTAATTCAGATTTAGAATTAATTAGAATAATTTGAAAAATTATTTATCTATTTGTGAAAATTAATAGAGAATTTAAATCCTTGAAACAATAGAAAATTTTATATGGTCAAAATAATTTCTTTTGAAAAAAATTCAGGTTAATATATAGAAGCTATACGCTCTCTCGAAAGAATGATGTAATTGAACGTCACTACAGTGTTGATGTAATGAAACGTCCATGGAATTAAAAATCTGTACGAATAGCCAACAGTATAGTTGTCTCCGCGATTCGTGCAACGTGTAAAAGCTGTTTCTTGCTTTTTTTTATTATTATACACACTGTCTAAGAAGACGCAATAAACTATACTTTATCTTGTGCGATTAGACATATTTCATGTTTTGCAAGGGAAAATTTCCCATCTACATGAAAGAAAAAGAGAAAGAGAGAGAATTGAGAGTGAAAGTGCCATGAAATCTGTAACACAAAAGAATTACATGAACATCATTTTACAATTTATATATTTATATCAATTTTTCATATTTTGAATTTAAAATTTAAAAAAAGAAAAAAAAAGAAAATAATTAAAATACTTTTAATAAACTTATTGTAATTATAAATAACTCTGAATGTAAATTAAAATTTTCGCGTAAATTGCGTAGGTGTAAAGTGAATTTTACCGTTATTATTTCAAGTCGCATAAAATTCATGTATCAATAATATTGTGGTATATAATATTGAATACGTTTGAACACAAGTGGGTAAAAGTTTTTTTTTTTTTTTTTTTTTCTTCATGAAGGTCTGTGTTGCTTACACGATTAAAACCATCACGTGCCCAGCATAATAATACTTCCGGGTTCATTTCAAGTACTACAGAGAAAACCTTCACCGTATCATCAAAGAAGGCGTGGGACATTCTCGCTCAAGCAACACGTGTCTGGGTGAAGCCACTTTACTACTTATAGGAATGACGAAACGAGATTGACTTTCTCTATACAAATAAACACATTGTAAAAAAAAAGAAGAAGCTCGCTTTTCAATTTTTCGCCAATTTTTTGACCCTTTTGGCAAAATTTATTTTAATTTCACATTTACGTTTGGCTTTCGACATCTATATATAGATCAATCTGAAAAGAAAATTTCAATTAATTTAAAAAACAAAGATTTAAATAAAAGTAAGAAAAAAATCTCAATGTGTTATTAATGTGAAGAAAAGAAAGTTTTTTCCTCTCAATACTCTCTGTTGTTTTGTTTATTTATATTGTTTACACAATTTTCTTCAGAGTTTAATATATTTAAACGAGATTATTAAAAAAAAAAAAAAACTAAAAATGTTTAAACGAACGGGACCTGGGGGTCGAAATAATAATCGACCACCCAAGAAAGAAAGTGGCAGTAAAAGGCAAAGTATAAGAGCTTGGGTTCTTTTAAAAAAGAAAAGAGATAAAGATTATGATTACCATCGTCGTTCTCCCTCGATGTATGCAGGTGCCGGGTAAGCTTCAATTTTTTATTCAAATCATTTATTTTTAAATAAAATATAACTAATTAAAAGTTGTACTCATTGTAAAACAAAAATCAAGGAAAAAGTGAGGTTAAGTTGTATAAACAACTAAGCAAGGTTGGGTAGATAGTTCACAATAAATTTTGATTGGTTGTTCACTAAATAATCAACCAATAGTGTAAAAATGTCAAAATTTGTCCAAAAGAAAGTGACCTTGAGAGAGAGAAGAATGTTTGTAAACAAAATTTTGCACTAATTTTCAAATAATTATCTAATCTAATTATCAAAAAAAAAAAATTATCTAATTGAATAAGTACATATAGAAAAAATAGTGAATTATGGCATTTGTATCAAAATCAATGGAAATGAATTGTGATAATGGCGATTTTTCAAAAAGTGAAGATTTCAACCTCTCGTGTCATAGTAGTTGTTGTGTTCCTGACCTCCATCTTCTGAACCTCGAAAAAACCTTCGAAATCCCATGGTCTACACGGTGAGTGGAATTCCCGCGCTAAAACTAACCTTCACAAACTCCCTTCACCTCTCTTCTGTGTCCATGTTCTTTCCCTTTCGTCTTCAGTTGTCCCTTCTTTCAAACTCAATATACAACACACAGTCAAAGAAGCAAACCATAGGATTTCACGAATCTTCGCACACACAAAGGCGAAAAAAAAAAGAAAAAAAGTTTCCCAAACACGTTCGTTGCGGGATGAATCTACTCTTCGACTCTATACTGGTCCAGTCGTTTTAAATCCTTGTTAGCGTTTGTTTGAAAGCAAACCCAAAACTTCTTCTTCTTTCTGCGTCTTTTTTGATTATAAACATATATCCACTAGAAACCGATTGGAAACAAACTGAAAATGCGTTTTCGCAATATTTTTCCTCAGCGTCAAGTTTATCAGTAAGTAAATTAAAAATTTATTTTGAAAATATTAATTTTGTGTTGTTTTTTTTTGAGGTTATATTTTGTTTACAAACAATTTTAATTGAAAATAGGATTACACAATTTTATTTTAGTGATTTAGGTTTTTTGTTATTGATAAATTTTCATCGAAAAAATTCCGCTTCATTGCTCATTAAGGTCTTTTTGCGGTGTTGTATTTATTTCTTCCCGAAGAGAATTGAGGAAGGTGTGATCAGGTATTTTTTTTCCTTTTTATCACTTTCAATTGTTTCAAATTCTAATTTTTATTTATTTTTTTTTTCAATATTGAATTAATTTTACAATTTTTTCATTTTTCTTTGATTTATAATTTTATAGAAAATTAAATTTATAAATTATAAAATACATTTCTATATACATATATATATAATTTAAAAATAAGCACATTTTTAAATTCTCTTTGAAAGCTATATAATTTATTCTTAGAAATAAACAATCATTTTTCCCCGAGGGAAATTATGAGATCAGAAATAATATAATATAGTTTCGAAATTTGCATATTATTTATTCAATAATACAATTTTTCAAAGATCTAATCGAATTTCTCAGTTTTCTTTTACTCTGTTTGTAGTGTATTCATTTGAAGCATTAGAGCGTATATTTTAAAAGTTCAAGCTGTAACTTTAATCTTTATAACGGTTTATAATAGTCAGGTGCAGTGAAAAATAGCTTTACTATAAAAAAAAAAAGAAGTAATTTTTTCTGCTTACACTTTTATATAAAAAGATTACGAAAACTTTTTGATTCAAAATTGCGAGTTATTTGCAGATAAATTCATTTTTCCATATATATCCTTATTTTTTATTATATTTATTTTAATTAATAATAGTTTTAATTTTTTTCTTCTTTTTAATTTTTCTAAAACAAAAGAAAATCAGTTTACCTTTGAAGTTTCACGTATACAAGTTTTCTCACGTCACACATGACGCTTCCTGAATAATCTTGTATCTGCATTTCCAGTCCCTTTATTACAATAGAAAAAAAGCTGAACAATTTATTTTTTTGTGCCTGTAAGATTAAATTCTAAACAAAGGAATAAAGAATTTCTATTCTTCTTTAAACTGAATTGATTGTTTGTATTTTTTTCCAAATAATTATTACATTTTCTTCAAAAAAAAGTGAAATCGCTTTTGAATTTTGATTCTATTTTTCAATTTTTTTGAATAGTATTTTGAAAGGAACCAAGTTTGCGTATACATCAAAAAAAAAAGAAAGATTATCCTTTTGTAAAATGGAGAAAAAAAAAAATTTTTTTATAAGAATAATCTCTATGGGAAATAGAATTTTTGGTTTATTCTGACAGTATCGTATATTGTGTTTTAGGAAGAGAAGAGATATTGTAGTGGGAATTTGTCTCTTAATTTGTGACAATCTCAATTTTCCTTGAAGACACTTCTGGAACAATCTATTAATTCATCAACCACAAATAGTTAGAGAGAAAGAGACAGAAATGAAGAACAAAGAATGTCGCAGTTTGTATATTAATTCAAAAGGAGTTTCAGAGACGTCACTGAACCTATTAATTGACCTTCGAATTAATTTTATTTCGGATCAATTTTAATCTTTACGATCCTATAGACTTTTTCAACATTTTAAAACGCACATGATAGGCAATATGGTATTTATTTTACGGTTCATTATCATATTAATTTATTTGTAATTTTTTTATGAATTTAATTTTTTATATTAATTTAAAAATCGAGATTTTTGTACAAAAAATTTTTTTGAAATTTTAAAGATTTTAATTAGACGACAAAATGACAATATCTAGAGGACAATTTACTCTAATACCGACGAGTTTATTATCGACTATTATTACTGCAAACTATGTAGTTTTACCCTTTGGTGCCACTGCTCTTTATCTTATCATTTTCATTTACCAGTTGAGGCTCATTTATAAATTGTAAGACCTTTTGCTCGTGATAATGTAGAAGCTTTCCTTACAATGAAAAGACCCTATTGGACCCTTCTTCAAAGAAGTGAATGTCTATTGGTCGTACGTTGCTCCCATATAATATGATTCTTCAGCACTGACTAAAGAGAACTTCACGTACCTGATTCTCTCCCTCCGACTTTGAAATTCATCTCCACGTGAAAATTGTCAGCGTGGTAGAGGAATCGGCAGTTCAACCGCGACAGCGACCGGCGTCAACCGGCTTTCATATATATATATATATATTTATTAAAATAATTTCTGACATTCCAGATGTTCATCAAAAAAAATTTATTCTCCAAAAAGTTTATTTTAAAAAAAGGAAATCACGTTTAAAAAATTGTTATTTAAATTCTGTGGAATTAGTGAAAACTTGTGATTTTCGTGAATTTTTCAGACTTTTACTACAGTGTTAGAAAATTTTTTTTATAAGATTCTTAAATTAAAATTTTATAATCACTGATTTTTTAATTCAAAATGTCAATATTAGAATTGATTTGATAAATTAATCAAAAAAATTATAATAATATTGAAACTGTCGATAATTGAAAAAATAAATTAAAATTCATAGATTCGTTAAATTTTTTAATTTAAATTGTTAAAAAAATAATTAATTTTGTATTTTATAAAATCGTTATTTCGATTTTTGCAACGAGAGCAAAAAAATCAAAAAAAATTTTTTCAATTTGATTAATTCATAAAATGTTCGAAATTAAAATTCTTAACTTTATGACTCGATGTGTGTGGAATAAATCTCAACTTTGGATAAGAGAGGTTGAACCTGAAATTTCTCTTCTTCTTTTTTGGTTCCAAAAGGAGCTGAAAGCCCAATATAACGAATGTATCAAGAACGCCTACGAAAGATAATCTCTAAATCGTCTTTTTTTTCCATTCCTTTTTATTTTTATGAACCAAAAGGAATTCAGGTGGTTCAAAATGTAATCCATCTTGACAATGATGAATTTTTTCCTCTCTATTCCAAAAAATTAACTTTCTTTTTCAAATACATAAAAAAAAATAATATCAAATTTGCAGAATTAAGGAAAATAATTACAAAAGTGAAAATAAAAGAAAAAGTAAATAAAAGTTATACTTATAAGTGAATAAAATAACAGGAAATTGGAAACAAGTTCTTCTGGAATTTGTCGTATATAACTTGCTTTTAAAAAAAAAATTTTTTAAAGAAATCCCTCTCAATAAGATTATCCCTTAATTTGTATTATTTCAATTTTAGGTTTTCTTTCCTAGAAAATTGTCATTTTAGTACGTGCTTTGATACATCTTAGGGAACTTATAGACTCTTTTCTTCGGTGAAAAAAAATTTCTCTTTTGTCATTTTCGACCTGGATTTTATTTCGAATGATTTTCATTTTTTGGAAATGTAAAATTTTATTTAGAAAAAAATTATGTCAATTTTTTCTCTAAAATATTAATTTTCTTTTTGTTGTGCAATTTTTTTTTTTTTTTTTTTGCAAAATTCTCTCAACCTTGAGAAAATTTTTCCCTCATAAAGGCGTTTCTTTTCGACAATGAACAGGGTGCAATGTGTGCCGCATAAGGCAGCTGCTGATCTTAATTCGATTCTCCCTTTTCGTTTATTCTTCCTTTACGAACTTGTACAATAATTTCATATTATATATTACAGGACTCTTTTTATTAAATTAACAATGCAAACAGTGTTTGTCAATTTCTTTGTCATATTGAAATAATAGAAATCGATTTTTTTCAAATATATAAAATCGAATAAATTGACAAAAATATATTAATTTTTCTTTTTTAGAATAGAAATTTTGCAGTAATTTTTAAATTTCAATTATTTATATTAATTATGTATTATATTTATGTGAGAGTAATATTTTAAAATTTTTAATTTCAATTTATACTTTTAAAAAGAAAACAGCTTTTTATTTTGATTTCATAAAAAGAGAATTAAGATTCGTTAAGATGATTTAATAAAATGAAAATTTTAATTGAAAATATTGTTTATGATCAAAAAAAAATTTTAAATAGTGCGATACTTAATTCAATATACTTTCAATTCTGTTCCAAGTTGGTTACTTGACACTGATCAACCGTATATCGAAAGTTAATCATGATCTCAATTTGATGATCGTACAAAGCACAAGTTAGATTCAATGATCTATTTATCATTCGTTAGCCTCTATTAAGAATGCCTAAGGGAATTCTAGTCTTCTTGCTAGTTGGTCATTTAAACAGAGTCTAGTCACGACATTCAAGTTGAATTAACAGAGAACACTAATTCTTTTGTCATTTATTAAATATATTCATGTTATTGTTCATATGACAAGTACATTGATCTGAAATAACTTTCTCAAATATAAAACGCTATTATTATCTATTATTATCAATCATTTTAATAATAACTATTATTATTATAATTATCATGATTTTAATTATTATTAATAATACTGTTTATTTTTTAGAATTTGAAACGAAATTCATAGTTTTTGTTTAAAAAAAAACAAGTAAAACGTTTTACAGTTAAAAATTTTTATTGAACATTAAATTTCTGTAAAAAATGGAATTAATTAAAAAAGAAATTTGAAAAAAATAGTATGAAGATAATTGTGCCCATTGGAATTAATAAGGCTTGAATTAAAATGAAATGTAATTAACTTAAATAATTCAAAAATAAAAATATCGACAATTTCAGTCGTATATTTTAAATTGCAAGTAATTTGCAACGTGTCTTATATTAATTCTCAAGTTTATCGTCTCTAGCTCTCCTTTTTTTTCTCTCTCTCTCTCAGCAAAAAACGTTAATTTTATTCCTCCTGAAATTTGCATTTTAAATCAATTACTTTAAAACTTTTTTTTTCCTTACAATCTAATAATTTAAAGGTCAATGTTAAATTTAAGAAAAAAAGTAACTTTTTTAAAAAAAAGTTTTGTACAGAAATAAATGTGAAATATAAACTATAAATATTTATAAATGTATAAAAATGTATATATATATATATAAAAAGATAATAATATCAGATTATTTTTAACTGTAAAGCAGTTTACTTATCACTATAAATATAAAATGAAGACAAATAATGCAATGTCTTAACTATGTAAAAGTGCAAGATCATCTTAATAGTCTCTTGCGATTGGATTTCAAGATGCTGTCTTGAAAATTCTACGTATAGTATTATATTTAGTAGACCATTAGTAATCTCTATACGGCAAAAAAAAGGGAATCGAGATAACGAACCATGTAACGTTTTAAATTTACTTTCAATAAATTTTATTATTAGAAGTTTTTATATGTTTGTCTATCCTCTAGGAAGTGCAAGCATAACTTTCAAGTCATATATAAATTGATTATCGAGAACTGAATTGAGATCAAATTCTTCCACACACACTGCGGGTGGTCATATTAAAGAATTTTTCAAAAAAAAAAAAATTAATTGCAAAGTAAATTATTTTACATTAAATTAATATTTATTTTTTTCATTGTAGATATTAATTATTGTTGGTTTCAATATTGTATTCTCGCTTTAGGGAGTAAAAGTCTGAAAAATTTTTCGTAAATTGTTCTTATAGGCGGAATATTGAGATATTGAGAACATTTTCAAATCATGCATTAAAAATAATCGATTTGAGAATTAATCGTGAATTTTTTTTTTTCTTTTTCAATTAAAAAAAAAAAAATTCATTTAACATGGGTTTAGGCGAAATTCAGGAGCAGATGTATTATGCGACCTTGACGCCTGAGGAAAAGACAAGGATGCACCCTTGCATGAAAACCAAGTGGTACGTTTTGGATTTCTGATTTTTACCAACGATAATAATATTCGTTTGGTCAATAATTTTATTATTTTAAAAATTAATCGTAAAACTATTTTCAGATTTTATCTTAGAGGAAATTTCTTCAAGAGAAATTTAAGACACCATAAATATTGATTTTTTTTCTATACTTAAGAGCCAAAGGATATTTTTCCTCATTAAAAAAAAATAAAAGTTAAGGGAAATTAAATAAAATAATGTTATATTTGAAGAACAAAAAAGAAAGGAATGAAATAAAAAAAAAAAAAATAAGTTTTGTCAGAATATATTAACTTGAGGCCCATGTCCTTGAAATTCTTGGACTCTTCAGACACCTCTATCCAAATACATTTGGAAACTTTGGGTGTCTTCATAAATCTCATGTCGATAAAATTTTTATTTTCTCGACACCGAGTTAAAACGTCTAAATTTTTTTTTTTTTAAGAATTTAACGCTCTTGTGAACTATAGAAAAAAACAATTTCTTTTCTTTTATGACACGAAAGACAATTTCGTAGCAAAAGAAAAAAAAATTTTTGTTATCTGATTACATTAACATATTGACACAACTTTTTATAACTTCAATTATCTTTGATAAGCTGGAAAACAATGATTTTCAATTTTTCCTAAATTGGACAAAATTTAGAAAAATAAAAATTTTATTTTCGAATAATAATAATTATGGATTATAATTGCAATTGTCTTTTTTATAAAAAAAAAATTCAATTGTTTTCGCTGACAAGTTTTTTTAATAATTAGTTTTAAAAAGAAAAATGATTTGGTTTCATAAAAAAGAAAATGTAATTCTTTGAATTCACCTGTAATTCGAAAAATGATGAGTTAATTTAAACTCAAGATCAGTTTCAATTCTTTCTATATTTGTCGAAATAGACAATATTGAATATAATACTTAGAAAGTGGTGTCAGGTGATATTATGAAGTGAATAGTAAATATTAAATAACTTCTATACGAGTAAACTTACTGAACGAGAAACTGCTCCTGAATCACACGATATAAATTTGCATTTTTATATATTCCAATTATTTCCGAAGATTTATAATTTTTATTTTCTTTATTATAATTAAACAAAATTAAAAATATTTTTCTTCTATTTCAGAATTTTTTTCGAATCCTGAAAATTAAAAATTTTTATTAAAGAAAAAATAGAGAACAAAAAATTAATAGAAAATATTTTATTTTTTTGTTACAGCGTAATGGTGTCGGGAGATTCACCGCCTCCAATGACAACATCAATTCCACCGGGTTTCGATATTTCCGAAGATATGAGACCTGGTAAAACAACACCAACAAATATTCCTTTGACTCCAGTGAAATCGTATAAAGCAAATGGAAATATAACAAATGAGGATATTGAGGAAGCAGTGCCAATTGTCAAAAGTCTTCCATTGCCAGAACCTCAGCCGAAAATTGAAAAAAATTGTTTTGATTACGATCAAACCGATGGGAAACAACTTGTTGGCGAAGTTGAGGAAGATGCTTGTTTTGTTAAATGTGTTTATTTTACACAGCAGTGCTGCGAGTGCACGATACTCTGATTCATTTAAAAAAGGGTCTCTCTAAAAAAACAAAAAAAAAAAAAAAAACAAGATAAATTAATCCCGGAAGACAGTGTTTGAAGAAAAATTTCACGAGAAATTAAATCATATCAGCCTCAGGACGTGAACTGTCGCCATTTATTTTTTTTATTAGGTATAAATATTTATCTATATCTGTAAATAAAAAAGCAATTGTGAATAAATAATACACAGCAACTGTGATTCAGTAAATTTTGAGATTTGGACTCAAAAAAAAATAAAATAATAATTTTTTTTCAAACGTGAGAAAAAAAAACCGATATTTATTTTCATATTTCAAAATAAATCATAATAAAAAAAATACACACAAATTGTTAGAGATAATTTATTGAATTTTAGAAATGAAAATAACTCTATTGAAGATAATTTAGATAGTAATGTAATTTTTTTTTTATCTATTCTGTATATATTATGAAATTGTCGACGAATCATTTTTGAAGAAAAAAAAACAATTTCATACAAACAAAAAAACTTTAGGAAACTATATTTTTTAGATTTTAAATAATTTTTGTTTTGCGAATAGGACTATATTTTTAAGTTTGTGAATGATTGTGTCTAAAATATTTAGACAATAAAGAAATAACAGTGATTTCATGTTATATTTACATAAAATTAGATTTATTATAAATAAAACAAACAAACAGAAAAAAAAATTGTAATCGAATAACAAATCCGATTTAATGTTCGGATGTTTCGTACATTTTTTTTTTTTTATTTTTATTTTTTTTTTCTATCAAATAGTTATTTCTTTTGTAAAATGTACAGAATTAAGAATTAATGGAATTAATTAAAGTGCAATTTGTTTTACAGCCATGGAATTTTCTTTTCATTAAATATTCTGTCACCTCTTTTACATAATTATTTCTTTTCTATTTACAAATTAAATTCGTATATAACCTAGGTTCGTTAATTCATTAATATCATTCAACTGATATTGATGATTATTGAATTATAATTGTTATCTACAATAGTAGAAAAACTTTTAATTGAAAATTCAAATTCTTAATAAAATAATGTTGAACATTTTTTTTTTTTTGATACATTTCAATTGTTTATATTTTTGATAATAAATAAACGAACCTATAATAGAATATTTTTTCTCTGATTGCGATAATTTTATCAAGATTCATTATATCGATATATTTAATTCTAATCAAAACTTGCACATTCCTCTCAGGTAAATATAAAACACACTCGTTTCTATATGAATATATAAAACTACACGCTTAATTGTCAATAAATATTTAAATCTATTAATCATTGTGGAAGAAAAAAAGAAATTATTAATAAAATATGTAAAATGAATTTTTTTTTCAAAAAGAATAGCAAAGTTAAAAAATTTTCAAAATTGTAAAATATCGTTTTACAAAACAAAAAATTTGATTCTTTTTACTAAACAGAAGACAGTCTTTTTTTTGATATTTAAATTAAAGAAGAAATTGAGTTTAACGATCAATAAAATTGAGCTAAGAAAAACTAGATTGAAGTTCACTAAAAAAAAAAAAAAATAATAATAATATTCAAACTTGTACAGTTCACACGCATTCTATAATATTGCTAATAAACTTTGCAAACAGTGCTTTTTAAAATTATCATTACGACTAGAAAATTCATTAACAATATTGGAGATAAACAGAATGTTCTTGGACCAAATTTCCGTCATTGAAATTATTTGATTGTTTTTTTTCGCTCAATTCATTAACAAATTAACTTTTCTAAATATTTTCTTTTCTCACATTAATAATAATGATATGATTAACAGTGTATAATTTAAAAACAATATAAGTACTTCATAAAATGATTATGAAAGAAAAAGAATTACAAAAAAATTTTTTTAAAAATACCTAATTTAGTCAAAAATAAGAAAAAATGTTGTTTAAAAAGTAAAAAAAAAAAAAAAAATACTCGTAAAATTAAAACAATTTTCAATTGGAAGACAGTAGAAAAAAAATTATTCGAATACTTACTACACTGATTTGATTTTTTTTTTAAAAAGTCCATTATTGACGGATTTTTTTTTTTAATGCAAAACATAAAACAAAAAATTTATTCATTGTCCAATTAAAATACTAGACTGGCCATTAAAATGATGTAAGACATAAATTAATTTGTATAAAAATTTATGTCTCATAAATTGGCAATGGATGTCCTTCGGAATTAAAGATCCATTTGTCGAGATTTATTAATTGTCTACTATCATCGAAAAGAAGATAAAGATACTTTAAAGTTTCAGCGAACCAAAAACTTTCAGTCATGTCCTTTGGACGAGTATTTTGAATATTACGAACATTTCCAATACTCGTATATCCATTCTCAACTTTGGTATAATTTTCAAACGCCTATAAACAATATTTTAAATATTAAAAAAAATTTTTCAAAAAAATTTTTTTTTTAAATATTTACCTGAAATATCTTCCAACCCCATTGTTGATAAGTTTTATTTCCAGTGAAATACCACATGTAGAATAAACTCTCTATGAATTCTGGACGCAGTAAATTATGTGCGTCATTTGGTTTCACGTACATTGGATTATCGTCCAATGAATTCTGTAAAATAAATTTTTATTTTTTTAAATTGAATTTTTTATAAAAAAAAAGTGGGCGGCATTTTTTTTTTTTTCTATTACCAAAACATTAAAATACGTAATTTCGGGAGCGAGGAACGTTGGTTGCATTGCATAAGTTTCATAACATGTTTTAACTAATTCATTTGCAAAATCCATATGCGATGAAGGTAAACCATTATGAACACCAAGAGCAAGAGTTCCGCCCAAATAACAAACAAGATGATCCTACGAAAGAAAAATCAATAGAATTATTAATTGTTTCTTTTTATAAATTACAAAATAATATCTATTTACCATTTTTGGTTTCATTTCTTTCGCTGCTCCAACAAGTTCGGCCAAATACAACAATTTTTTGTTTGCTGTTGTTTTGACAAGATGCTTCTGCATTCCAGCAATACCCAACAAATAATCGTCTCTTAAACTGAAAAAAAAGAAAAATATTTTAGAAGCTTACAAAACTTCTAATTTTCATTTGAATTTTTGATTCTTTGGTAAAAAAAAAAAAAAAAACACTCACTAATCAATTGTTTTTCCTGTTTGAATCCATTGTTTCAATAAATATTCATAATAACTGTCACCACGCGCTCCAACCGTTATCGTTGCATATTCACGAAACATTCCTGTATTTGCATTTATAAAAATTGGAACTAATCCATCATATTTCTCCGATCGATGAATATGCTCGGAAACTTTGGCGGCAGCAGCCTGAGAAAAATGAAATTTTACATAAGCTAAAATGTAAATAAGAAAAAAAAAAATTATTGAGATTAAAATTTTAATTGAATTAAAATTTAAAATTTAATTTTAAATACCTCAAATCGCGGTTGACCTGAACTTCGGCTTAAATCGCGAAATTCTAATTGAATCGATGTAACTTCACTAGTACTACTATCTGGACCCCATTTAGGACTATGTGCACTTCTCATACCTAAATTAACATCCGAATAGGGTACATCAGATCTCGTAGAAAATGCCGGCAACATTCGATCTCCAAGATCAATCTAAAAAAAAAAAATTTCAATATCAAAAAAAAACGAATATTACATTTTTTTATCAATATTTTCAATACTTACTGCTTTGTCAAGAAAAAGCTTATCGCTTGACAAATGATAAGCCGCCAATAAACCTCCAAGTACTCTTATAGTAACTTCAAATAAATTTACATCTCTGTTCAATGTGAACACTAAACTATTTTCCACCCAATCACGGGCGTCTTTAAATTCTAAAAAAAGAAAGTTTTAATTATTATTTTTTAATTTTAAATTTCAAAATTCTTTTACCTTCATTTAAACCCATTATGTACATAGTGTCTAAAGAGTCTACAATTGTAAGACCCAAATTAAACCATTCGTGATATCCTTTTGATATCGGTTTAACATTATCGTGACCCCAAGCATATTTTTTATATCCTGTCCAGGAATGCTTAAAGGCTTTAATCACAGCTTTCTGCTTATCATTTTGAGGACCTAAAAAAAATTTACATGAACTTATTTTAATAATAATAATTAATAATAAACACAAAAAAAATACTAACCATTAAATTTCAGTCCATTTGACTTAGGTTGTGGTGGTTCACCAATTTGATCATCGTCATCATTATGTTCCTGTGGAAATTGCTGCGGCTCTTCTATCACATCGCCAGTATCTAATACTTTGACAGAATCGACATTATCTACAATCAGTGGCTCTCCCAACTAAAATATATAATAATTCCTTATTAAAACAATCTTCATCTTATTCTATAATTTAATTATTAAATCCAAACCTTGGGTTTTGGAGTTTCCAAACTGACTTTTCCATTATCATAATCATTTTCATTTTCTAGAAGAATATTTCTCGCGCCACCAGGAAGTAAATAAAATATTAAAAGAGCGATAGTAATAATGGCAAAGTAAAATATGTTTCTTTGAAATCGAGAGAGTTGATTCCATTTCTGTAATTGTAAAAAAAAAAAAATAAAAAATTTCACTCATTATTATAAGATACAACATTTGTCAGATAATTAAGTTTATTTTTCTATAAAATATCCACAAAATTAGAAAAAATTGACAGAAAATTAAATTGCCAAAAAGCCGAGTCGGCTTATTAATTTATTCAACAATCGTTAAAACTAAATGTTAAAAAGAAAATTACTTACTCGCCAAAGACTACGTGATGTACCTCGAGCAAATGATGAGCTATCGTGAATATTTAAACTAATATAATCAACTTCACTTAAATCCTTTGTTGAAAACATATTTTTTTTTAGGTTATGTTCTTGTTGTTCCTGCTATTACAATGAGCTCCAAAAAGCTGGAATTCGTACACTACGTTTTGTACAATGGAAAACATTTAGAGTACAATTTAAATAGTAATTTTTTCTACCAGAAAATCTTTTAATTATTAATAAACATTGTGACATTTGTCAATTTACAGACTAATGATGTACTTCGTGTGATGTACATATACATATGTACAGACGTGGTTGGTTGGTTTTGTTTGTTGGCGAACCTGGTGTAGGAAAGCATAGGTACAAGGGGGGCAATTACCCCTATAATTTTTTAGGGAAAAATATGCTGTTTTATCCCCCCAGAAATAAATCACCACAAACAGCATTTAAATTTGCAGCAATATTTGCAACATTACAAAAATAATGATAATATTGCTGAAAATTTAGATAGGGAACGTTTCTTACGCCCCTGAATAATTATTCAAATATTATATCGATATATCGAAAATTGAAAAAATTTAAATTTAAAAAAATGAGAAAAAACATTTTTGAAGATTATTAATTCATTCCAAATATTTACAAGTCAGGAGATAATTTATTGTTTTTAAATTATTAATAAAAATTGAATAGAAATTTTATCTATAATTATAAAATTAACAGTTTAATTAATTTAAACGACTACCATCTCTTTCATTTCTGTTACTGAAAATTTTAATCTTAAATAAATCTTTCATAATTATATTTGGAAATTAAATATAATAATAATTATTATTTTATAAATATTTGTCTAATATGTTTTTTTTTAATATCAGAGAAATTAAAATTTCAATCAATAAAAATCGCGAAAATATTAATTAATTATGATTAATATACATAATTTATTTTATTCATATTATTATAATAAATTTATAACAATTCATATAAAATAGAAATATACAAAAAAAAGTAGTAACAAATTTTTTGTTTTAATTAAAAAAATTGTTGGTTCAAAAAAAAAAGACTGAATGTTTAGTTATTTTAAACTAATTTTTCATTCTAAACGATAAAAAAGTATAAAATATTTTTTCAAAATACGCTATAAAGATAAGAATTATTGGAAATAAAAATAATTTTAAATATGTTATTTTAATCCCAGTATTTATTGATTGAGAAATTTATCTTTTTTTCTATATTCTAAAAAAAAAAAAAATTTAGCACCTAAGAAATTAGAATTGAGCATAAATTAAAATATAAAAATCTTTTGGATGTGTAGAAGTTGAAAAATAAATTCTTGACGTATCCAATGTAGTCAGTCGCTCGCGAGCCAAGATCCACAACGGTTCTCGAATATGATACTCTGCGTTAATAAAAAAAATGCACGTGTATTTAAATGAAAATAAAAATTCTTCCTAAATTTTAAACTAGCAAAAAGTGAAATGAAAAAATTGTGATCACAAGTTTAAATAAAGTGTTCAAAAAAATTATTTTTTTTTAATTTAAAAGTTACAGTTTTAAAGAAAGAAAAATGTTAAATAATTTTTTTCAAGTGCCTTTTAATTAAAGTGCCCTTAAAAAAGTATCGAGAAATTAGGGAAAAAAATATTTATATTGTAATTTAGTATATAGAAAGGTAATAAAATTTTGTTTATAATTTTATTTATTTTGTTAAATTTTATTAACTATAATTAATAAACATTTTAATCAAAATTTTATCAAAATAAAAAATAAAATTTTTTTTGTAAATTTTAATTAAAATATTTAGGAATATTAATAATTTTTATTTAGAAACTTCTTTTTTATTTTTTGTTCTTTATATGAAAAATTCAATAGATTAAAATTTTTAATTTTGTTTTTAATTTTTTGAATTTATTGTGTTTGAATTAATTTTTTTTTTTAACGGAATTTTCCAAAATAAATTCAAAATATTTGAAGTTTTTTGGATCTGGCCGTGAAAAACGTCTGACAATATAAAAAAATTGGTAAACTTCAAAGATCAACAGCGTTTGGGTCATGAAACAAATTCCTTAGATTCCCAAGAACACGTGTGCGAATCTGTTCTATTAATGAACTCTTCATTTCACACTGTTTTCTCTATCTCTCTTTTTCACAAACACTCTCCTTCTTTTACATGGATTTTTGCCATTTTCCTTTTGGGTTTACTGAATTTTATTACAATTTTTTTTTTTTTGAAATTCACATCGAGGTCAATGTCTTCTCTCAATTTCTGAAAATTACTGAATTATTACTGATTATATTTCTTTCTTCGTTTAATTTTTTGTTATTCTTATTAATTTCGGTTTTCTTAATTAAAAATTTAATTTTTTCTATTCCTTTTTCAAAAAAAAAAAAATTGTTTTAATTTTCTGCCTTGAAAAAAACGAAAAAATATTTTCAGAGCTAATTGAAGGAAAAATTTTGAAAATGAATTAAATTTGCATTGCATGTGAATTAAATTAATATCAAACAATTTTTTTTTGATCAATTAAAAATTTTCTAATAGAAAAAAATTTGAAGAAATAATAAAAATTTTTCAGTCGACATACAAATGCGTGTAATATGACGTCCAATGCGATTAGGGGCATTCGAAGGAAGAAGAGTTCGTTATGTGAGGTCAAAGTGGCTGTAATTGGAGCCCCAGGAGTTGGAAAAAGTGGTAAGAGATTCATTTTACTTCTGAAAATAATACCTAAGCAAAACTGAATGAAAAAAATTTTTTTTTTTTGAGAAGAGGAAAACGGAAGTAGAAAACAAATTTCTGAGCTTTGTCAATAAATTTTCTAAATGAAACTTAAATAATTTATCAATATAAATATAAAATTGTCAAATTTGAATAATTTAAATATTTTATGAGCGAATAATAATTTTAGTTGTATAAAGGGAAAAGGAATTTCTTCTTCGCTAGATCGTTAAAAGCATGTCTAGCTTTTATAGAGAGAAACAACATATTTCTGCCAAACGAAATATCTATACATCGTCTTCCACTTATTCGTGAGCTAGATATGAAATATTTTTAGCTACATTCCATCATCTGGAATACTTTTGATGTTTCATTAACAATTTTCATTTTTGATCCCATTTTTTTTTTTTTTTTTTGCACGAAAAATAATTTTAATTTTCCATTTTAGAAAAAAAACAATATCCGAAAACAAATTTTTGTCTGTAAAAAATATTGTTATTTGCTTGTTTATTAAAAATAATTCTATTTAAACGTTATTGAAAAAGTCATTGTTAGTTATTGGAAAAGAGCTTTTATAAAATCGTAATGAGAAAAATAGAGGAAATAGCGGAAGTAGACTTTCGACTTGAACGCAACAAACTAACGGAGTTTCAGCACAAGGTTCTATGGGCAGATTTAAAGTAAAAATAGTGTGGTGCACCTCAAAGCAGGTCACTAGGCTGCAAACTCTCGTTTCGAATTCATGACTCGATTTTCCATTGAAGAGTTTTCATTACCCATTGTTCCAAAAGATATAGATATATTGAGTAGCTAATAGAGTTTGCAAACTTCCTCATATTCGAATACGAAAACAACTGAAATGACAAGTTTCAATATTAGAAAAATAACAGAAAATAATTTTTGAAATAAAACGAATTTTATAAATTACTAAAATATTTCTACTAAAAATTATAAATAAAAAAAAAAAAAATAACAATATTAGGAAAAAAAAATGAATGAAATATTATGAAACAAATTATTTGTTGAGTCAGAACTTCGAAAAAGTAACAAGAAATTCTCTGTGAATACTAATGATCTCTTTAGTGTTTAGAATCCTTACAGATGACTACTATTATACAATTTCGTGTATATATTATATAGTAAACGAAATCGTGAAAATTAAACTTGGCACTTGATCAAAATTCCCACAAATACATCTCACTTTCGCTTTTCGAAGATCTGTGTGATAAAAGGTGGCAAGCTCATAAATCTAAATCACTCTGAATTCATCTAGACAATTTTTGACAAATGTTTACATGACTTTGAAAAGCCAACCCAATAAAAGCGTCAGGAAGTTATTTTCTAATTTCCTCAAGCTTAGAAGAAAATTATTTTTTTTTTTTTTGACAATTTTGATTTATTTTTAAATACTAAATATAATTTAATTCTCATCTAGTTAGAGATTTTGTCTTTAATTTTTGGTATAATGAATTTCAAAATTGTGAAATTTCAGCCCTGACCGTGAGATTTTTGACGAGGCGATACATCGGAGAATACGATCATCAGTCGGGTGAGAGCAAGAACTTTTAGAATCTTTGTTAAATCGAGAAATGTTCGACCATGACAACAAAACCACAACACAGGGACTTTTTTTTTTCTCTTTTTTTGAAAAATTGCCAACAACTGTCTGAAATATATTCACAAACACAAGTGTCTCTCTCTTTCTCTCTTTCCCCTTTGCGTGTCTCGTCTCATCTATATTTATCCGCGACGAGAAAATTTGACACTAGATTTTACTGATGAGATCGAACATTTTATTTTTTATCGAAAATTTTTTCATTTTTTTTCTTTAGGGAAAAATTCTTATTAAATTTAAAAATAAATTAAAATTAATATAAATATATTTTTAGAGAAACAATTATTTTGCAGAAAACAGATATAAACACGAAGTTTTGGTCGATGGAGAGCCAATTCTTTTTGAAATATTGGACACGTGTCCTAAGGTAAAGGAAAAAAATAAAATTAGAAAAATAGTTTCTCGATATGAAAAAAAAAAAAATAAATGATTTCAGCAGAGCGAGGAAGAACTACCGACAATTGATACATTACAATGGGCAGATGGATTGCTTTTAGTTTATTCAATAACTGATAGAGGATCATTTAATTTTGTTCGAAAAGCTAAAGAAGCATTAGCTGTTGCTGATCCGGAAGCTACAATGCCACTTGCATTGGTTGGAAATAAAGCTGACATGGTTCATCTTCGTCAAGTGAGCGCCGAAGAGGGGGAAATTTTAGCTAAGGACTTTGAATGTTGTTTTAGTGAAGTAACAGCAGCTGAACAGGTATTAAAATTTTTTTTCTTTTTTTTTACAAAAGATGAAATTAAATTATATATAAAATTAAATATATATTTTTTTGTATAGGTTGTACAAGTGGCGGAATCATTTCACGAATTATGTCGCGAAGTTTTGGCCGCAAGAAGAAGAAATAAACAATCTTTACTTGATAGAATGCTTGGAAGTAAAGCAACAAAGACCTATTCACGAGGCAAAAGTGACTCTTCATTGCCCAAGGATTAATTTAATTATGATTCAAAGAATTAAGATTTGATAAATCAAGAATTTTTTTTCTTTTTTTTTCCACGAGTACCATAAGTGCCAAAGATATTGTAAGATAAAAATAATCATATCATAACGTTCCGAATACTGAAAATTGTCAAACAATGGAAAGTAATTTTTAATCATTAACTAGTTATTTAGGATTAAAAAAAAGCCTACAGTTAGTTTAAAAAATGATAAAATATTTTTTTTATTTAATCGATTTTGATTAAAAGATTTTTAAATATTCATAAATAAATTTAATTAATTAAATATGTAATTAGTTTTTTTTTTTTAGAAATGTTTTTAATTTGATTTAGAAATTTTTTGTAAAATATTGATATTCTTACCTATACATATATATAGATGAAATAACGAACAATTTGAAAATTCACAAACTTACTATTTATCCTTATATGTCTTGTAAAAATTAGTATAACTTTGTTTTGCAATTTTTACAAAACAAGAAACAAATTTTTCTACATATTTACAATATTGTATAACAATCAAATTGTCTGTTGCAATTTTTTTTTTGCAAACACGAGAGAAAGTCCATTTAATATTTATTTGGCTTCATCATAATTTTGCAGAACATCAGCTAAATGTTCATTATCTCTTGGTTTCTTAAGTTGTTTTCTTTTCATATTTGGTTTCTTTCTCTTTATTGGTAATAATTTTTTAACACCATGATGTTGCATTGATTTTATTCCTTGTTTCTCGAGATTCTCCTCTATTTTTTGATCATCCATTGCATCGACTGCCGATGAACGCCAAAGATTTAGCCAAATTTCATCAAATAAAACTTGTGCAGTTTTATCATTATAAAATATAACTTTCTTCTTGTCTGGTCGATTTATTATTATTATTTCATTTTGTAGACTCTAATAAAAAGTTTGAAAGTAAATTTAATTTTTCATTCGAAATAATAAACGATGAAATAAAATAAAAATAAACTAAAATTTTAAATTCAAATGAAATAGAAAAAGAGGAAATTAAATAGAATTAATTAATTTATTAATTATTAAATGTAAATACCTTTAAATGTTTTTCACAATGTGGTAAACTTTCCTGAATATCTTCCAAATAAATACCACCATAGCCTTTCAAATCATGTTGTTTTAATAATCTCAAAAGTGATTTTTTATCTTTAATTTTGTACATTGCTTTAAAAAGAAATTTAGTATCTGGCGTAACTTCTATCTTTGGATTTTGAAGTAATGCTTCGGATTGAAGCCAAAATTTTACCTGAAATTGTTAAATTTGAAATTAATTTTTTTCTAGTTTTTTTAAAAAATAATAATTAGTAATATTTGTTCGTTTTTTAAAATTTTTCTGCTGTCATACCTTTGGAGATACATCTAATTGATTCGTTTCATCGAGAATTTCATCTAAAGAAAGTGGATGATCATCACCTTCTTGATGTCTTGTTTTCATATGTTTTACAATTTTTGCTAAAACTCCAAATTTATATTGTGAACTACCACTCATCGATTTGTAATTAACAACATTAAGTTTTGGTGCCGATGACACAGTCGAGGGTTTTGGTTTCTTTTTAAGTTCATCGCGTGGATCTTTTACCGTCTCTTTTTTCTTCTTTTCAATACTAAAATTATAAGAAGAAACAATTACATTTATTGAGAAAGAAATAGTTGAAAAATATTTTTAAATATTTCAAAAATTTATTACAAAATATATACTGTAAAAAAATGTAAAAGATGAAAATTTAATTATTATAATTCTATTTTGATAAATAACAATTTAAGAAATATATATTAATGATTAATTGCAAAGAAAATAAAATAATAATCAATTTTCCGGTTTTGACACTTTTGAGGTTAGAATAAACACTTATATATTTTTGTGTATTTTTCTTTCATTTTATAACTTTTTAAATTCTATTTTATTATAATTTTTAATATTTTTGAAAAATCACATTCCAAATGTATATTTTTATAAAAAATTCAACTATTTTCTATAACAGAAATTGAACTTACGTTGGAGTGGTTAACGCTTTCTTTTTAAAAAGTTCTCTTTCCCTGAGAAGTGCAGGATCCATAATTACTACAATATATTAAAAAACTTACACTGAAATTAATTAACTGTTTTAAATTATTGTTTAATTCCGATAAATTAAATAATTTAACTGGCAGAAGGTGCAAATGTTTTGGTTATCCTATTTTTTTTGCAACATATATGAAGTTGTCAACTTATCGAATATGCCAGATTCGATTTTTGTCGAATATCGAAATCTGTCGATCGTCGATTGTTGTTGACATTGTTGACGTGTTTTATAGGTTAAAAGTGTCAGACAAAAATGGATATTAATTTATTTCAATTAACTTTCCTTCTTTTAATAGTAAGTAAATCTATAATTTATTAAAAATAATCAAAATTTATCAATTATTATTATAATCTTTATGTTTATAATCTTTCAACTGTATAAATAACATAAAATTTTACATTTACCTACTACCTACTATTCTTTTATTTCCATATTTTTATTTTTAATTTACAAAAGTTATATTTATGATTCAATTGTTATAATATTGTAACAATGTTATTTTATACGATTTTCATTCTTTTCAAAGAAAAATTTCCCTTTAGATTTTAATTGATAGTATTTTGTTTTCTTTTTTTTAGGCAAAATGTTTAGCTGAATATTCGTCAGAAGATTGTAAAGAATTAGGCTTTATTAAATCTAATTTAATATGTTCCACGTGTGAGAAATTAATTGAATATAATTTATTGGAAGCCGCGTAAGTATTTACAAGAAAATCACATCATTTAAAAACAATATGTAACAAAGAATTACGTTAAAAATTATTTTAACCTTAATTTCAGTGAAAATTGTAAACAATGTTGTTTAAAGGATGATGATACACAAAGAAAAATTTATTCAAAAGCAATACTTGAAATTTGTAAATGCAAATATACAGCTTATCCTCAAATTGAAGGTTAGTAATAATTATTTTAATTATATTTGAAAAAAAATATCTATATGAAAAAATCAATTTATAATTTTTATTTACAGCATTTATAAACAGTGATTTACCAAATAATTTCAAAAATCTACAAATTAGATTTGTCAATGGATTAGATCCAATGATACGACTTTATGAAGATAATGTCAAAGTTGACGACGTCGATATTCATAAATGGAACACAGATTCTGTTAATGAATTTTTAAGCACGTATCTTTCCAAAGATTAATAGATTTAATTGTAATTTTTCTATTACTAATAAATGAATTTCTTTTAAAAACAATTGTTTACTTATCTTAATCATCTTTTTTTCTAAATTTATATTTTTATTAAATTAAAAAAAAAAGAGAGGAATTTTTCATTACGATTTATTTATTTATTATACTACATTTGTATTGAAAGATTATAAACACAAATATGCATTACTGGAATGAAAAATGTAATCTATTCGTAATCCTTACTGGCATTTATCTTACCTCCAGTTTTCTGAATAAAATGTACATACCTTCAAATTATGTACCTAACTATTTTAATATATATATATAATATTTGACACACATGACTGAAATTGTTTTTTTTTTATTTTTTTTTCTTGTCGAGAACTTTCGTATCTTTTAATGACTGTGCATATAGTTGCATTTTTAATGTACGTAAAATTAAAAAATCCATTTATTATTAAAAACACAATGCATGTCAAAAAATAATATTTTGATAACGAAATTTTTGAATTAATTTTGTCTATTTGATAAAAAAAAAAAAAAAATGTGCTACACATGAATTCTATTTTTCTCCATTATGAAATTTTTAAATAAAATTTCAATCACAATTATAAATCATGCTTTACAATACGCGACATTGAGTAAAAAAAAATTAAAAAAAAAAAGAGAAATGGAGAATTAAAATTAATAAATTTGCTTCGGATTAAATCTACAATTGCCATGAGAATGATACTTTTAGAAAAATTACTTTTTAGAAAGCCAATAGAGTTAAAAAAAAAAGAAAAAAAAAAAGAAGTTGAAATAGCATTTTTCTTTGTATAATGCATTATATTTTTTATCGACGTGATCTTCTTGCTCTTTGTCCCCTTGGACGTGGTGAAGGACGACCTCGAGCAGCAGTAGATGTTGATTTTGGTGTTTCAACTTTTTCCGGTTTACCATCACCACTTTCATCCATTAAATTACCAACCTCAGGTTCAAATTCATTATCACCATCGCTCCATTCAACTTTATCGTCTTTATTTTTTTGCTCATCTTCTTTATTCTCCTCATTTTCACCTTCATTATTATCATTATGAGCATTCTCATCACCACCTTCAGGCGCATCATTAGCATTTTCCTCTTCATCATTTTCTGATTCATTTTCAGCATCCATTGGATCATATTTGTCACCAGTTTCAGTTTTATTTTCCATTTTTTCATCATCACCTTCTGATTTCACATTTTCGGAAATTTGATTATTCTCTGCATTCTCCGCATTTTCATCATCATCAGAGTGGGCAATTTTACGACGCTTCCAATTACCTTCATTGTCTTCAGCTTCGTCGACTGATTTCTCTTCAGCGGCCTTTAAAAAAAAAATAAATTAAAATTTATTTGTATTCTCTAAACGAGAGATTAAAAAAAAAAATTAAATATTATAAAAATAAACCTCTGATTCTTCCTTTATTTTCTTTTCAGCTTCAGCATTCGCGGCAGATGTCAATAATTTCACTTCTTGAATAAAATTACGATAATGAGTAATTGTTCGTAAATGTGAAGCTAAATCTTCCGCCGAAAGCATAAAACGACGGCATTTTTCACAAAAGAAACCTTGAACTTCTTTCACTAGAGATTTTCCTGTAAAAAAAAAGAAAAGAAAATTCAATTTGAAACGTCATTTAAAAAAAAATTTAATTAAAAATAAATTTTTTTGTCCTTTTTAAATATTATCCCGCGAAAACAGTGCTGCCATCTACATCCGTTTTTGATATTGACCTTCCGTTAAAATGACAGAAAAAAGCGTCGCCTACTTAACCTCCAAAAATTTCTCTTTCCGATTAAAAATAACAAGAATTTAATTATTAATAAAACATAGAAAATATTTAGTGGTTTATTAGAAAAAAAAAAAGGATTCGATTTTATCAGAAAAACAAAATAGTTCTTTAGATACTGAATAAGGTATGTAATACAATGTTAATTTATTTACTCCAAAATCAACACTATTTTTATAGTAAACAAAATTATTTCAGATTAAGTAAAAAAAGAAAATGGATGAAAATTACGAAAATAGAAGTACAACAAGTACAAGTTCCGAAGCCGAAAACACAATAACATTGCAAGTAAGTGAAAAAATTGAAGAAAAACTCTACAATTGGTATTCCGAATGTCTAAATAGAAAATTATCAATCAATCGATCAATGTTAAAAAAGAAAGCCCTATCGCTATTTCAAGAATTTGGCAATGAATCATATTTTAAAAATGATTGGCTCAATAATTGGCGTAAAAAATATGGAATTCTTCAACTTCCATTAATTAATCGTTCATCAATGGCACCATCAATGGAAGAAATATTTGATATGTATTTCAAAAAATTAATTAAAGACGAAAATATTAGTTACGATCAAATATTCACATGCTTTGAAACGGGACTCTATTATAAAATGTTACCAACAAGTGAATTAATTTATCAATCGCAAATAAATATACCAAATTTTGATGTAACATCAAATCGTGTTACAATATTTATATGCACAAATGCATCGGGTACATTAAAATTTCCTCTACTTGTCGTTGATAAACAATATAAGCCACAAGCATTAAAAAATATAAAACCAAATAATTTACCACTTATTTATCAATATCAAAAAAGTGCCTGGGTCGATACAAGTGTCTATCAAAATTGGTTCGATACAATATTTGTACCGCGTGTAACAAAATTTCTACATGAAAAAGATTTACCGCAAAAGGCAATTTTAATTGTCGATAATGCTCCACTTCATGCATCTGAGGATAAATTACGTTGCGGCAATATACGTTCAACGTTATTAAATATAAATGTACAATCAATAACAAGAAGAATAAATCAAGAGATAATGAGAGATTTAAAAATACGCTATCGTTATCGAATGCTCCAATCACTTTTAGAATATCAACACGATAAAATTGATATAATGCAACGTCTTTATAATATCACAATAAAAGATGTTATTTTTTGGTTAGCTGATGCATGGTCCGATGTTTCAACAATGGGAATAAAACGAATATGGGATCGTTTATGGCATGAGAAAAAATTCGTTCAATTTGATGAGAATGATTCAATGTCAATTTTAGATTTAGCAAAATTATGTCTACAAATTAATGGTTGTCAGGAAATTGATATTAAAGATATGGAAAAATTAATGGATAAAGATAATAGAGCAATGTATAATCTTTCAGATGAGGAAATTATTGAAATTGTTTTACAAACAAAAAGAGATGACGAACAACATTCTAATGAATTAACACAAAAAATTGATAATCAAACTGCACAACAACAACTTGAAACATTAATATCATTTTTTGAAACACAACAAGTACCAACGGATGATTTAATAACATTAAATTTACTACGAAATAAAATTAAAGCTTGTCAACGATTTGATTTGTATCAACAGCCAATACAATTTTTTCAAATGTCAAATCCATTAAATATCGATTCATAATTGTAAATTAATTAAATAAATTTTTTTTTCAAATAACTTACCAATGGATACTTGTTTTTGACGACAATATTTGTAAGAAGGTGGTTTTAAATTGATAATATTCTCCTTTGTTGTCTCATCAATATCGGTTATATATTCGGAACTGTCTAATGTTTCGTCCAGTTTATCGTTCTTTGATTCTGTTCCAATATCTTTGTCTTCTTCATCAGCGGTACGAACTTCGTTTTCTCCCTTTGCAAGTTTATCTACCAAACAAAAATAAATTCAAAAAAAAGATCAATAAAAGTAAATAAAAAAAATTTGCAAATAATTAAAAAATAAAGTTTTAATAACGAGAAAAAAAAAGAAGGAAAAATTACCCTTCTTCTTATTACTTCTTCGTTGTTCTTCGCTATTAACAGCATTCTTCATATGTTGTGGTGTAAGACAATGTTCATCATATTCAATACGAGATGGAAATTCTTTGACACAGGCAATGCAACGTGGATGAAGGAAAGTTTTCAATTGTTGATGTTTTTCACTTTTACGATGACTTGACAAAGTTCCAAAGAAATTCAAATCGCACATTGTACAATATTCACGTACATTTAAATCAATTCCAACCTAAATGACAAAAAAAAACAATTGTTTAATTTTCTGAATTTAATATTAAAATTTTTTTTAATATTTTACCTTTCTTCCACGACGTTTTGAATTTGTCAAACTAAGTTCACGTTGTTCTTCAGTTACTCGTAAATCGTGTCTCATTAAATCAACTTTCAATTTATAGGATTCATCAAGTTTCTCCATCATTAATTTATGGGCACGTCCTCGAAGATGATTTTCAAATGACTAAAAAAAAAAAATGCAATCATTTTATAATTAGAAATTAATTAAATTTTGTAGCTAAAAAAAATACTTTTAAAAAATAATTTATAAATAAAATTAATTACCGATCCATCCCACATATGTTTGTTGCAAACATGACAGAACATTTGATTCATGGGAACTTCAGAGTAACGACTCTCGGCATGTCGTGCTTCGGATTTTTTAATTGGTGTTTTATTTGAATCCTTTTTGTCATCAGATTCCTTCTTATCGTCCTTTGATTCACCCTCTTTATGTTCCTTTGAATCTTCATTATCATCATTGTCCTTATTTGAATCCTTGGTTTCATTTTCATTATTCTCATTTCCTTCAACTTCCTTTCGTTCTTGGCTCCAATCACGTTTTTGGGTTTCTGCATTCTCCTCATTGTCTTGACTAATTTTAAATTCAATTATTTTTGAGAGGCGAAAAAAAAAGAAATTAATTACAAATGGAAACATTATTTTCGTACTTGAAATTTACTTTAATGACTGCTATCTTTTAAATAAATGACGTAATATTTGAATTTAAATAAAAAAAAAAAAAAATAAATAAAATTTCAATTTGTAAAAACAATTGTTTTCATTTTTCAATTATTTTAAAATTATTCTACAATATTTAATACTTTATTTATAATTATACTCTATAAATAAAAAAAAACATAAATTATTGTAAATATTTTTTATTTACACTGTATAATAATAAATTTAGTTCTTTATAATATTCAATTTAAAAAATTTAATTTGTATTATAAAATAAATTTTTTTTGCATTTAAATATTTTATTATTTATATTTAAAATAAAATTGTTTTATTTGATAAATAAATAAAATTTAAAAAATAATAATTTTTGCTTTCTACTTCTATTTTAGAAATTATAAAAATTATTTAAAATTGTTACTGAAGTTATTGCAAAATTTGATTAACGTTAGTAAATAAAAAAAATTAAAATAAACAATTTTCAATAATTGAAAATTAAAATCTTAGTAATTAAAAGAAAAAATTTTCAAAATTATTAAATATAGAAAAAAAAGAAAATAGCGATTGTTTTTAATACTGTAAAAAAAAATCTGAAATAGAATTATCGTCTTTGTTATTAATTTCCACCCATATATATATATACATTATTATCGCATGTGAATTATTATTCGAATTAAGAAAATGTAGAACTGAATATCAATTCAATTTGATTGAAAACAAATAGCTTCCACAGAATAATTATTTGATGACATTTTTAAAATTGGATAAACAATGAAAGAAGCTGAATACAACCATTATTAATAAAAAGACGAAGAATCTTGTTAATATAATTTGAAAAAAATTTGATTTTTTTTTTCAAAATTATTTATCTCCAATGGCAAATTTTTATAAAAAATTTGTAAATTTGCCGATTAAAAGATTTAATTCTTTTGTTTTTTTTTTTTTTTTAAGAAAAAAGCTTCAATATTTAAAAAACGTAAATATATAGTAGTTTTTTAAATTATGGAAACAAGTAATATTATGAAAAAGGAACGCTAATTAATAGGTGGAAATAGTCTTTTGATAGACTATAAATAGCTGAGACGAAACAAACAAATTGGATTGACGGAGAGAAAAATTATCGATATTTGAAAATTTTCGCTCAATTGAAAAAAAATTAAGGGAGCCTTGTTTGAAAATTTTGTTTTCTTTTTTTATTTTGGTATAATAAAATAATATTGTTGATTGTCTCACACGAATTGTGGAGAGAATCGAAATTTTCTTTCTTTTTGTTTTGATATTTCTTTGTTTGTTTGTTTGTTTTGAAGAAGCTATGCGCAATCAACCAGGAGCTTACCTTTCGCCGACAGATGTTTCTGCCTTTTCTTTAGTCTTATCAGAGGCCTTATTGCTCTTATCTCCCTGCTGTTCCTTTTTGGCGGCCTGATTTTGTTTAGAGGCAGCATTTGCTTTAGAAGATTTATCGTTGCGATGTTGATTTTGACTGCCATTGAGACGTTGATTGCCGGATGCACGAGAGTGTTGTGCGGATGGGCCGCGTCGCCCAGTGGCTCCGTCACGGGCTCGATTGCCCATCTAATTAATTTTAGGGGTCAAAAATGACCAACGTTCAAAAATAATTGAGAATAAGGTAATCGAAGAAAAAGAGAGAGTAAAACCTGTGATTCTCCTTGTGAATTATTGAAAATATTCTCGTAGAGACACAGAAAGGGAATTTTTTTTTGTCTTTATTATTAAAAAAAGTTCTTGGAATGAAAGAAGTATATTGCCAAAAAGGAAGGGGAGAAAGGTGTGAAATATAAATACTTTTCCATTGTGCAAAAAAGAGATGTTTATATTCCACAGAGCAGTGGTAGTCTTTTTTTTTTTTTTTTTTTTTTTTCCTCTGTTGGAAAAATGAAATTCAATTTCCCTGAGAGAATAATATCCTGTAAATTTTCTACTTATAAGTGCAGATAAAAATTAATTATTTTCACTGTAAATAAAAAAAGAGCGTAAGATCGTACAAGATTTTCGTTGTACCTTTTTACGCACATTTAATTGGATATAATTATAAATATAAAACGATTTTAATTATCAAAGAAAAAAAGCATCGTTTTTTTTTTTGTAATCAGAAAAATGTCGATACGATTTAATTATTTAATCATTCAAATAATTCGAAAAAAACTTGGGAAAAAATAAAATTATTGATTGAAACATCACAAAAAAAATGATGATTAAAGAAATCAATTATCGAAGATAAAACTTAATCGAATTTCGGATTTATATGAAGACGATTTTTTTTTCTCTTTTTAATATCCAAAATACCTAATTGTTGCAGAAAAAAATCTTTTGGTAGACCATTCTTGTTTTCAATCGTTTTTAATTTAAAAAAAAAAAAACAACAAAATAAATAAAAATAAACAAATCATACCTTATTATAGGGTTGAGGTCGTTGATTTTTCATATTGTGCCGTGAAGGACGATCATTGTAACGTCCTTGTTGATAGTTTGGTTGATTATTGAAATTCGATCCTGGCCCACCGTAATTGTTACCCAAACTCAATAATGACGGCACCTTGGCAGTAAAATTATTTTTCTAAACAAATTTTAATAGATTGTTGTGTGTGTGTGCATATTAAAGAGAAATTTTGAAAAGTGAAATTATATTATATTTTACCAAGACTTTTTCCTTTTGCTCAACGAAAAGTTAATTTGGATTTAAATTACAAATTTTTATTTTTTAATAATCGTGAAAAGTAAAAATTATTATCATACCTGGGGTTGTGATTCCTGTTGAGTGCGTAGAATGTTGGAAAGAAGATTGCTAGCAATGGCAAGTTGAGCTTGTGGCGATGCCAATGATAAATTATTATTTGGAGTTGGAAGAATTCCACGTCCTGGCATCATTCCACCTTCCCATGGATTAACTCCACTTCCCATGTTACCACCCCCCATTCCACCACCCATACCACCTCCCATTCCACCACCCATACCGCCTCCCATTCCTCCTCCCATATTTCCACCTCGTGATCCTCCACCACCACCGCCTCCGCCGCCGCCACCTCCCATTCCACGATTATTGAAGTTTCGATTGCCGAAAGAATCTCTCTTCACACCACGATTATACATAATGCCTATAAGGAAAATTACAAAAATAAAATAAATACAAATCAATGTTTACAAATATAAAAAAAAAAACCATTTTTGATTCTATTTTTTCACATAGCATTTTTTTTTCCTAATGTACTCAAAACAATTGCATTATTTTCGGCGTAAGTCAGAAAAATTTTTACAAAAACTGAAAGTATAAAAATTGAAATTTTAAATCCCCCAATTCTTTGATACAAAAGAAATCACCTTCACAAATAAAAATACACCAAAAAAACTTTTGCCAAAGAAAAATCAAGTTACAAGGAAATATCGAAAGTCGATAAAAATGACATAAACTATATACGAATACAGAATATACTATGACTATCAAAAATGACAATTATTCCTTCCAAAAATTGTTTTTTAATTATCCAATTATTGAATTGTGGCAAATTAATTAGTACAAATATAAACAGATTAATATCAATTATCCACTTATTAAAAAAAAAAAAAAAGTACAAATTTTTACATGGACGACAAGCATTTTAATAGGAAATAAAAAAAAAAAAAGTTACTTACCTCACTTTTATTCAAATGATCCACAAATATTAATTTTTCTTCTTATAAAATTGGGTAATATTATTTTATACCCAGAAAAAATTGAAGAAACAATATATTAGAATAAAATTTCTTTAATTTTATTGAAGGGAAGCGTCTTGTTCACCCGCTTGATAATCCGGAAATGCTAAGCCATAAAAGCTTCGACTATGAATAGAAAAGAATCTCAGTTGATGGAAATAACCGGAAATAGAGAGTAGCTAATTTTTTACTGGTGGAATTTTTGAAATTTGTCCTGGGCAAATTCTATTCGACCAATCATTTTTTAAATTATTCACAAAAACATATGACTTAAGGAAAATTAAATTAATAATTAAAATAATAACAAATAGTCTAATTAATTATGTCAATTTTAATTTTTAGTAAAAAAAAACAAAACAATTTTACATTCTTTTAAAATTAAAAACAGTATTTTTATAGGTTGAGTGTCAACAACCTAACCTAACCTCAATATGTCAATTTTTTGTGGCAACAATAAAATTATAAACAGAATTTATTTTTGTTTTAAAACAGAGATTGAAATTATAGAAAAAAATTCAATTCAATTTGAAATACATCGATTAAATAATTTTAATTCTAAAAAAAAGAGAGGTAAGATTTAATTTATTACCATTGTTTAATAATTTAATTAATCTATCATTTTTTTCTAGATGGATTTTGAAATACTCGAGATATAATTTCACATTGAAAAAAAAAAAAATGGCTGATAATTTTCAAAATTCGGAAAAAATATTTTACTGGATACAAAATGTGACACAAGTTCTTAATGAAAAACGTCACGAGAATGAAAATGAATTTTCATCAAGTGGATTTAGACAAGCAAATTTTGAAAAACTCGAAGAAAATGTTGAAACTATAATAATACATTATTTAGAAATTTATATACGTAAGCATGTTGCGCCAAAATTTTGGAAATATTTTAAATTCATTAAAAATGAACAACAAGGTTTTCAAGATTTTCAACAAGCAGTTAATGAATTATATTCAAGTTTTGATCCAATATTACCATTAATAAAACAACTTGAGGAATTAATGAAAAATAAAAAATTCTCCTACAGTAGTAAAAATGTAAATGAACGTTTTAAATTATTAGTTGGAGCAACATTATTAAGTCAAATACCATTGCATCATGATATTATAATTGAACATTTTTATAAAATTTCATTTAAAGTATTTTGTAATAATGACACAAATGATAATAATGAATTTACCAATCAATGTCGTGGTTGTAATCAAGAACAATCAAAATGTCAATGTAAAATGATAATTTACATGTTTCATGAGACAAATAAAAAATTATTGGAATTAGGATTATTGGAAAGATTAGTTGGCAATGTTTTAACATCATTGATAAATATTCGTATAAAAAATTATGTTAGTCATACGTGTAATAGAAGTTTCAATAAATCATTAATAGAACCATTAAATGATTGGCTTGGTACAATTGTATTAAGTTGGTTGGTTCGTATTTATTCAGGATCATCGGAAACAAATATAATTGCCAAAAAAACAAGTGACGCTATTGAAATATTTAAACAAAAATTACAACATTATATGCACGAGACATATACAAAAGTAAGAATTGAACAATTATTTAATATAATAATAGAATATCCAAATTCATTGCCGGCAATACTTGATTTACGTACATGTTTAATAAGAACTGATTTGAGAAAAAATTTAATTGATACACTACAAGAGGCATTTAAAACACGTTTATTGCATCCAGGTGTAACGACACAGGATATTTTAACAGCATATATTGCGGCAATTAAAGTATTAAGACAATTGGATCCAACTGGAGTATTATTGGAAACAACAACGGAGCCAATTAAATTATATTTAAGAAGTCGTGAGGATACGGTTCGTTGTGTTGTTAGTGGTTTATTGGATGATTCAGATAGTGATTTAGCTGAGGAACTTGCAAAAAGTGAAACTCTACAATTGGATGATATTTCAGGTGAGGAGGAAATTGAAAATTGGGAAAAATGGATGCCCGATCCAGTTGATGCCGATCCAACGCGTTCAACGCAAAGAAAAATGTCTGATATTATATCAATGTTAATTAGTGTTTATGGTAGTCAAGATTTATTTGTCAATGAATATAGAACATTATTGGCTGATCGTTTATTATCGCAAATGAATTATCATACCGAGAGGGAACTTCGACATTTGGAACTTTTAAAAAGACGATTTGGTGAACATCAATTGCATTATTGTGAAGTAATGCTTAAAGATGTTTATGATTCAAAACGAATTGATGGTAATATACAATCGGACGCTAGTTATTTATCAGATAAAGAAGATTTTACAACATCGGCATTAATTTTGTCGGCACAATTTTGGCCACCATTTAAAGAAGAATGGAAATTGGAACTTCCAAAAATTGTACAAAATCAATTATCACGTTATGTGAAAGCATTTGAAGCACTAAAAGGAAATCGAACACTTTGTTGGAAGCCACATTTGGGAAATGTTAATCTTGAAATTGAATTAAAAGATCGTAAATTTAATCTCAATGTTACGCCAATTCATGCGACGATTATTTTACATTTTCAAGAGAAACATGAATGGACATTGGAAAAATTGTCAGAAATTGTACATGCCCCAATGACGGTGCTTAGGAGAAAAATTGGTTTTTGGGTGACACAAGGTGTTCTTAAAGAAACTGCAAATGATATTTATACATTGCAAGAGGAAAATACATCAAAAACACATGCAGTTTCAGAAGTTGTTGAAGATGATGAAGGTGAAAGTGCAATGGCATCGGCAAGTGATCAACGTGAAGGTGAATTACAAGTATTTTGGTCTTATATCGTTGGAATGTTAACAAATCTCGATTCAATGCCACTTGAAAGAATTCATCAAATGTTGAAAATGTTCGCATCACAAGGTTTAGGAACTGTTGAATGTAGTTTATCGGATTTGAAATTGTTTTTAGATAGAAAAGTAAGAGAACATCATTTAATATTATCGGGAAATTTGTACAGATTATCAAAAACGTGATATTTTTTTCTGTATTATAATTTTTTTCTATTACTATTTTAATAAAGAGAATTTAAAATCATGATTTCCAATTTAAAAAAAAAAAAAAACGATTTTTATGAATATTTCATTTAATTTACATTTTTTTTCGATAAATTTTTCTTTTTAATAAATATTATCTTTAAGATAAAAATTGTATTTTAATTTTTTAAATATAACATAGAAAATGTAAAAATAAAAATAATACTAAACCAATAAAGATGATAACCAATCGTCATCGGTGAGATTTGTGATATTCTCGTCGGTACTTGATTTAATATCTTCAATATAATCATTTAGAAATGAATCTAAATCACTGATAACATCTTTTGAATCTTCAGAGAGTGGCGAGAATGTTTTACCATAATTAATTGATTCGGATATAGTTTTTGTATCAACAAGTGAATCTTTATCATCATCATTTAAAATTATTACTTTTTGAATTTCTATATTTTTTTCATTTGTAATGTCCTCTTCATTTGCACTATCCTCTTCATTTTTATTCTCATCCTCCTTTTTCTTTTTCTTTAAATCTTTTAATCTTCTCAATTCACCGAAATCGAATTTTTGAAACATTTTACTTGCCATTATACTTTTTTTCGATAAAACATTATTAGATTTATCTATTTCACTTGTGACTTTTGATTCTTGTTCTAATTTTTTTTCTTTTTGATTATTTATTTCAGTTAAAAAATCCGGTACCTCGTACGATAATGTTACAATTGGTAAACCTTCCAATTTAACTGTTTTTACTTCCATTTTCGTTTGATTTTGAATTGGATTTTCATTTTTTTCAATTTCACTTAAAGTGACAATAGATTTTTTTAATTTTTCCTTTGAATTTTCCTCTTGTATTGACGTAACAAGTGTATTTTCTTTTTTACATTTTTCCTGTGATTTTAAAATTAATTTCTCACCGGGTAATTTTCTAATATCGGCAACATTAACTAAATTCATTGTTTCAATATTTACTATTGTTGGAGCACGTGTAGTGACAGTTTTTAAATTATTTTCTAAATTTTTTAATGTACAAGAAATATTTTCCACTTTATTTAAAGATGGATTTGTAATATCCGGAAGTAATTCTAAATTATTTGACAATGAAGAATTAATATTTTCTTTTATTTCTATTTCGTCAATGTCAATTTTAATTATATTTTCCTCATTAATATGATTCGGTGATACTTTAGAAGAATTTGATTCTTTGGAATAAGCGTTAATTAAACGATTTTGATCATTACTGTGATTACTTGTTTCTGATGAAGCAGTGGGTGAAACTTCAGTTCTTGGTGTATATGGAGGTGTAAAAAAATCCCAATTTGTTTGAGGTGGTGTTTCAGGTGATCTATGGGGTTTATATGTATTCCAATAACACGACCAACTTTCTCCTATTTTCCGAGGAATGTATTCAAGTTCCTGATGATCCATCGGCCAAATACACTAAAAAAATGTCAAAAAGAAAATATTAGTGAACAATAAACGTTATTTTTACTTATTGCAAAATCTAAATGTAGTTTAGTAATTTAAAAATACAAAAAAGTATTGGAAAACACTTTTCGCAGTTTTATAGGTTAATTTTATAATTTTCAAAATTTACCTCTTCTGATTCACACATCCAAACCGCTTCTTCTAAATTAATTTGAATTGCCTTCATTTTTTTCTTAAAACCTCGTTTCATGCACAAAGGACAAAATTCTCCCATAATCAAAACGTTACGAAAAAACACGCGTTTGTTTTGACAACATCAGTTTTGAGGTTAGAAATGCCGCGCATGAAGTTTGACACAAACAAAAACAATCAACACAAAAATTACAAAAACAACGTTGAATAAAGAAAATTTATTAAAACAAATAGAAAAACAAGAAATAAAGTTGTTCTTTAATTTTTTTTTTTGAAAACTAATTGAAATTTTTCTCAAAAATACAAAAATTTTATCAACAAACTAAATCAGTGTGACGCCTCTGTAAATTAATCAAATTACATGTAAGTAATATTTACAATTAAACATTATTTATCAATAAATAATAATAATAACACTTCTTTTAATTTAGATGTATTTAAAAAATTGACTAAATTATTTTTTCATTTAGATAAATTAACAAAAATGGAGGCAGAAAATAATAAACTTTCTCCACAAGATATTTATGAATATTTAAAAGAAATTCAAAAAGAAATGCAAAGTGAAATTGATAAATTAACAGAGAAAATAAGAAATAATCCAAGCTCTTCATTAAATAGAGACATTATAAAAGATGATATTATTAAAAAGAGATTACAATTTGTCGAAAGTTTAAAGAGATTAATATTAAAAGAAAATCCTATAAATTATCTCAATCTAGATATGCATTCAGCTGTAATTCAAAATTTAGAAAATGATGTACACAACATGACTACACTAGAGAATTACATGAATGACGAATTATCTAGAATTAAAAACGAAGTTACTTAGTAAGTATAGAATAGAAAATAAAATAAAACTAAAATAATTTTTATATATATTTTTTTCAGTTTCGATAATAAAATAACAGGATATGACAAAATGAAAAAAGCTGCATTAAATGTTAATGAAAATGAAGCTAAAATTACCTACGAAGAAGAATATGCTTTAGTAAAAAGAATCTTCACAGCAATCAAAGCTGATCTTGTAAGTTAATTAAAAAGAAATCAATTATTAATGAATTTTTATTAATAAATAATTTATAAAATTTATTTTATTTTTTTTTACAGTCGAAAACAGTTGATCTGATTTTTCCTGATAATGACGATATTCTCCATTTTTTAATGGTAAGTTATAATTAATTAATTTGTAAATAAATATATTTATTTTATTTTCTCTTTTTTAAGCAACTGTCAAAAAAACAATTGCAAGGTGGAGACGATGTATATGAAGAGATAAATGATGAAAATCTTAATTTCGTAACTATTTTAAATACAATGGGAATTGTTGTTTATCATCCTAATAATACAAATTTGTGTAAAATGGCAAATTTACTATAATTACCTGAAGAATATATTTTTTTTTTTTTCGCGACAATTACCACATGAAAGGTGCTCTTTCTCTCAATAATCTCACACCTGAACGTTCCCATTCTTGTCGACTTATCCATAATTCTTGAGCCGATTCTAAACAACTTAATATTGCCGCTCCTTTCCATGCAGTCATTCCTGGATCCATTTCCTTTGGTTGTGTTATTATATCCAATTGTTCTAATGTAAAAATTATTTTTGTAAATTTAAAAAATAAAAATAAATTTCGAAATTTTTGTAAAATATACCTGCTCTATACATGTAAGGAATTTGAAGTGAAATTCTATTGTGTAGCCACATTCCAATTCCTTGGAATTTCATTCCTGAACCAACAATCAATACGCAACTATACATTTTTCTCTTTAAATCCTCCGTCGCTAAAATAAAATTTATATATTAAAATTTTAGTAAGTGATTCAATAGTAATAAAAATACATACGACATCTGTCAATGCTTTGCAAAACGGCGTGATCGAGTCCCAATAGTTGCTGAGGTCCGGTTACAAATTCACGTGGTGCATCCAATTCTCTATTTTGTAGTGCAATCGGCGCGGAATCAACATTATCAACAACAACTTCTTCTTCGCCCACAACAACCGGTATTGCTGTTTCTTCCTGAGATTCTAGTGTTTGTTCCAAATTTTCCTTAATTCCTCTCCTCTGTAAAAAAATGAAATTTAAATTCAAATTCAAATTCAGGTAGACAATTTACTTACACTCGTTTCTCGTAAATAATTTTCATCATGTGGATCCTCTGCATCGCCAGCAGAACGTTTTTGAACGTGTACATTGTGAATTCCTGTTACTTTAAAAAGTTCCGGTTGAAAAAGACTCAAAGGCGCTACTAAACACTCATCACCCACCTGAAATTAAAAAAATAAATTTCTATTTACGAGAAAAAGAAAAAATAGTGAAAAAGTTATACCTGTAGGGTGTAAGTTTCAGTTTGTTGTCTTGGTTTTTTGACAATAAATGTTTTCTCCTGCGATCCACATATATTTAAATCAACGTGACAAAATTCTTTCTTCAATTGACTAAGTAGAAGAGCGTCCAATTTATTCGATGGATCACAATTTTTATAAGGAAAGGCACATTTTTGTAAAAGCCAAAAAAATGTTTGTGTTATATCACCACCTCCATAATCCATTCTTACGCGTGTATTTCTATGTGAAATTCCATCTTCAACACATGATACCGATGTTTTTTGATCGCCAACATCAACAACGCAAGCATAACCCAAACCAGCGCCAAAAGTTGCGGCAACGTGATCCTAAAAAAATAAATTTCATATCAAAATTTGTTTTTTTTTTTTTTCTTTGAAAAATTAATTTAATTAATTAACCTGTAATAAAAAACAGCCACCAAAACCAATTTCACATAAAACAAGTGTTGTCAATTCTTTTAAATACAATCGATTATAAATATCAGGTATTATCAAAACAGCACGATAGTGTTTTAAATCTCTAAGGGGAATATCCAATTTTCCCGTCAATACATATTCCCAAATTGCTTTTAAATCAGCCAATACTGAACGTAAACTACCGCCAGGACCTGAATGAACATTTAATTCTCCTCTTCTATAAGGAAAATGAATATTAAAATCCGCTGTTGGATTTAATGATAAAATTTCATCTCCAATTACAATATCTTGATCGGTTTTAATCCATTCGCCATTCGATGATGGTGAAAGTAATTCTGGATTTGATCGACGATTAAAAGCCGCAATTTGTTGAGGTGGTGTTGCATATCTTCTTCTACCGTCAGACTGAAGACACGATTGAAGAGTATGCGATACCTGAAGACGTGATTCCTCCATAGCTTGAGTTAATTCTTTGGTCTGTGAAAAAAAAACAATTTTATTTTTAAATTGGTCAAAAAAAAAATTTTTTTTTTTAAATTAGATAATATTCTCACACGTGGTACAAGTGAAGGAAGAAATGTATCCTTGTGTTCCAAACCACCAGAAAGTCGTCTTCTTGCAATTGCATTTATAAGCGTAAAAGGATTTAAATCTGATGCACGTCCTATTCTAAGATACAAAGATCCAGGATGTATTATAATTACTGTCTGTGCTTGTATTTGCTGAAACAATAAAAATTTTAAATAAATTAAAATTAAACATTTTATCTAAACAAAAATTACCGGTAAAATAAATACTAACCTCAGTACAAGATTCTTGAAAAACAGGCATTTTGATAAATATATTTACAATTAAAAAACTTAAAAATTGTTTTGATTATCAAAAACTACATTTTAAGGTTATGTTGACATTTTTCTTTTTCTTTTATTGCCCTTTTACTATTAATTTAATTATATTTAATTAATTCCCTCTACAATAATTTAAATAATATTAAATTAAAAATAATTTTCGTGTAAACAATAAGTCACTATAATAATTATTTTATTTATATTTTTTTGACAGTTTTCGATTATTTCGATATATTCGCGGCTTGATTCACGTGACAATGACGTCATTTGTCTACACTTATTTCCTGTCTGAAGTTAACTATAATTGAAAACAGCTGTTTTTCTGCTGTGGTTACAACTTTTGACAGTGGTTTTAGTATATTGCTATTGTGGAAAAAAGCGAATGATTTATCCAAATTTAAGGCATTTAAATGTTATCGCGAATATTCCGTGGAGAAAATGAAAATGCCGCCGTCAAGAGAAAACGACAAATTGATACATTGAAAATTTTTAACGATAAGTAAGTAAAAATTTTTCAATTTTTAAATTAACCTTTTAAGTTAACCTCGTCTATTAACATTTGGCTTTGTTATAAAGATTCTTATATATGACAAATATAAGAGCTAAGCTGTTTCATATCAGTAATTATTTGATGACTAATATTTCAAATTCATCTGTCATTCTCGTTGTAAATTGAAATTAAAATCATGGAATTTGATTTAGAAATTTTTTTTTATTTTGTAATTTAATAAATTCATTTTATTAATTTTTTTTTTTTGTATCAAAGTAGCAGATGTTTTTTTTAAATTAACGTTGTCGATTCAGGGATTTATATAATTAGAAAAAAAAATGATTCAGTGTTTTAGAACTAAGAGAAGATGTGGAGTATCAAGTACAATTTGATGCTGGAGATAAGCGAATGGCTATTTTGGTCTCACTCTCACCGGAATTTCCTCTGGAGAAGCCTGTTCTTCGGGTAACACCTCCGATAACACATCCTTGGTGTAATGAACACAGTGAAATCACGAGTGCACCCGGACTACTGCATGTAAGATATATTAAAAAAAAAAATATTATTTCTAGTTGATTAAAATTTTTTAATAAATAAAAATTCTCAGTTTACAGTTCATAGCGATCTTGGTCGTGTTGTTCAGGCTATTATCAGAGAATTCAGTAGAAATCCACCTCAACTTTTAGAAGATAATTCACCACCTTCTGCTGTACAACACATTGGTAATTGTTTTTTTTTAATTTTAAAAACTCTATCGTTAATTAATTGAATTTTTATTTTTTTCAGACATAGCTGGAAGAGGTTCGCCATCATATGCTCTTAATCCATATTTTGAACTTCCATCGACATCCTATAATTCTTATTATAATTCTCAATTTCCTCAATTTTCATCGCCAAATACGAATTCACCTATATTCAATTATAATTATACAAATTCTGGCAATACTTATATTTCGGACAATAAAACACAATCATGTGCAACATCATCGCATCATTCAACATACGTGACAAACACTCGAAGTCTACACAATTCAAATCCAATTCAATATACAACAAATCCACATGCAAATACTTATTCTAATTTACATCATGTCAATATAAACATTCAACAACCAATGCAAAATCAAATTGTATCACAATTTTTCCCCGAATTGAATAATTTAACAATTGAGGAATTGAAGAAATTTAATGGAAATGATGAAAAAATTGATGAATTTTTAGAATTACATCCACAATTAAAAGATATTGATACAGCAGTTGAGGATACAATTGACTGGGTACAAAAAACTGCAGGTAAGTTTTCTTTCATATTTATTTTCTTTTACGAAACTAATTTTCGATTTTTTTTTTTTTCTTTTTTAGCTGCGAATCTCGTGAAAGAAGAAGAATTAAAACAACTTCAAGATGAAGTTAGAAATAAAGTTGAAACTGTCAAAGAATTAAAGGCACGTTACGATCAATTATTACGTAAATATAATAATTTATCGGAAGTATTCACACCCGATCATATAAAACAATGTTTACAAAAAGCCGCCGATGAAAGTCATGAGAAAAGTGAAAAAATAGCTGAAGATTTTCTTAATCGTAAAATTGACGTTGAACGTTTTTTAAGTACATATATTGAATGTCGAAAATTGGGTCAAGCTAGAAGAACCAAGGAAGAAAAACTTGCTCATCAATTAAATGAATTAAAACGAGCTGGTTTCTAAAAATAAAAATGAAACTTAAATACAAAAAAAGCATAATTTCTATTAATATAAATACGAACAAATTGTACATATCTCTTTTAGTTAAATCAGACGAATTTTCTTCAGTTTCCTAGAAATTCGTTGAAAATTCAAGTTTTAGTAAAAAAACCAATGCTTTTCAATTCTAAACATCAACATTCCAAATAAAAGAAAAATTATGAAAAATCAGCGTCCGAGCCTTTTAAAATCATTAAAAAAAAAAAAAAAAACCGTTGCTGATGTATATATTGTAAATCATCGAATCATTGTCATTCACGGTTAATTAAAATTTTTCGACAGAAAAAAAAGCGTCCTATAACGTCAAACGCAGCGAATTTTCGAAAAAAAAACAAAATGCTTTCATGCTTCAAATAATAATAGAAGTGTTCTAGAAAGTCAATAAATTTGACAAATTATATTCAATAGAAAGTAAAACCTAAGCGCTATGAGATATTATTATTATAATTATTATTTAAGGTGTTGCGCTGTGAAAAGGTACACCCATTTCTCAATTTTAACGGAGACTTTTTTTCTACCATATGTAAATAAAGATTTTAAGAGTGCGATTAAAAAAAAAACAATTTTCTTTCTAATTGATGTTCCTATTTGTAAAATAAATGTACAGGATTTTAATGAATCCCAAAAAAGAAAAACTACGGCAATATAGAAAAATTATGATTAATTCAAGAATCATGCTTTTACATTCTTTTATAAAAAAAATGACTCGCTTTGAAAATTAAAAAATATATTACAACTGCGTGAGTGTGCCTAAAACTTGTCTTATTTTTATTTCTAAAAGTCGATATTACAGTATTGAAAGTTGTTTTTAAAGTTTTAAGTGAATTTTAGATATCTTTTTTAATATAAAAAAAAAGTCTATCGTAAGACTTTGTCACGTACTTTATTTTTTAGTGAAAAAAAAAAACTCGGCTTGTGTATTTAAATGGAATCACGTTTAAAAAAAAAAAAAGTTGACGCTTTACATTAATGATTTATAATAATATAATATGTAATATTATACAATATTACATAGTACTGTATAATATAATTATTATATTAAATTTCTTCAGCACTAAATATTATTGACTGTATTATAATAGATTTCGAAAAAAAATATTTATAACTCTAAATGTGGATTTTCATTTGAAAAATTTCTTCTACCATTTGTTTTTTTTTTTAGCACATTAACATTATTTAATATCTATATTTATAATTAGTACATGTTTACATATTTACAAAAAACATTAAATCGATGCTCTTAAAGTAAAAAATATTAAATTTTTTCAATATATTAAAATAACTAATTCGTTGAAAAATTTTATTCAGATATGTGCGTTTAATTATTGTATTTTCTATTAACACTATTTTGCTTTTTGTAATTTTAGAAATGTTTCAATTGGAAAAAGAATTGAAAATTTTTTAAATATTAAAATGAACGTCTCATTAAGCTATTTATACTAAAAAAAAAAAATATTTAAAAAAATAACTTAATTCACATTTAAGTAATAATTATTAAATTATTTGTATTTAATAAGAAAAATATTTATAATATTTTAAAAATATTTTCCTTTCTTTTTTGGTCCAATTTATGCACGTAAAATTTTAATTCACTACCTAATTTTAATATCGTTGATTTGAAATATCTTTCAATTTAATATTTAAATCACATTTTTATTTTAAAATTTGTAAATATTAATATTTTTAAAAATTTATTTCATATATATCAATTTTTTTTCGAAAAAAGAAATTGCCATTTTAAATCAAATACAAAAAAAAAATTTTCTACAAAATTAAGAGAAATTAAAAAATCATTTTTTTCGGATTTCTTAAAAAATTGCTAAATTTAAATTACAAATTTGCTTTCAATAAAAATTAAAAAAAAAAATTCTTATATATATTTTTTTTGTTTTGTTTTAGAATTAATTTAACAGTGCTTTTGCTCTCTTAAAATGAATTTCTTTTTTTTTTGTTTCAAGGATCAATAAAGGAAATCATTATATAACGTGTTCCTTTTGTCACAGTCAAACCTTCATGAAAATGTGTCAATCTTCCAGGATGCATCAACATCCATCCGGGTTTTGTATCTTTCACTGAACAATTGTAACGAATAAATCTGCAACCACCGCCCTCGTAATCAATGCCGGCACGATTTAAAGCGATATTAATTGTATATGTCGAACTGTCGTGATGTGGTCTCAATGACGGTTGTTCTTCAGGTTTATAACGAACAACAAAATTCATCAATGATCTCGGAGGCTGTAACATATGATGAAAATAAAATTAATCATTTTCTTTGAAATTAAAAAAAAATTTACAACAAATATCAAGCGAAACCAAATTTGATTATTTTAACAATTTAAAAAAAGAAATCACACATAATTTAAAAAAAAAACTAATTTCAATTCAATTTAAACTAATTACAAATTAATTTAAAATTACAGAAAATTAACACACTGTTAAATAAGAAAAAAAAGAATTTGAAAAATTTTGAAATTCTGACAATTTTAAAATTAGTTTTTAAAACATTGTTTTTTTTTTAGGAAGGCACAAACAACATTTAACGCTCTTCTAAGCAACATTTCCATCACCTTTCTTAAAATATTACAAGTGATTTTCCATGATAGGGAAAATTATTATAGGAAAAAAAAAGAATAATTAAATTGTAAATATTGTTTTAAAATGATATGCAACAAAAATTACATTTTTCTTTTTGTAAAGTAAAAAAGAAATCCACCGTTTTAGAAAAGCAACAATTTTTTTTCCCCTCATATTGTGATGTAAGCTCATTTAAGTGCATGATACTTGAAAAAAAAAAAACAAAACAAAAATTTCCCATAACTTTTTTCTTTTTTTTATTACGCTTACGTATTCGTCATAATCTTGAAAGGCTAGTTCAACTAAGGGATCCACGTATGTTACAAGAAAATTTAACCATTCATTATCTAAATCAACTTGTTTCAAGTGAATATCGCGCGTAGGAACAGATTCATAGCCACCTTCGAGTCTGCTATCCTGAAAATAATGGAAAAAAAAAATTGATTATTTTGAAAATCAAATTATATCTTACATCGTGATAGTAGCCGATGAATACAAGCTCCTGTAAAGGTCTGACATACTCCTTCAGAAAATAAAGCCATTGTGACTCATAATTCACTTGATTCATATGAATATCACGCGTTGGTACATTTTCATAACCATCTTTTAATCTTGAATCCTGTTAAGAATTTCTATTAATGCTAAATAAACATATTGAACAAATACAAACTAGATACGTACATTATTATTTCCCACTAAATATTTAAAAAAAAAAAAAATGAATTTTAATCCTAGATTTAAAAAATTAATTAAATTCTTTTCTGAATTAAACTATAATCTAAATTATAGAAATTAGAAAAATTATTAAATTAGTTAAAATAGTTTAAAAAAAAAATTCTGTGATTTGAATTTTCATATTCGGTTTGTAAAAAATTTTACAGAATTTTCTACCTGATTCGAACCATCGGACCATTTTCCATAATTCTCCATTATTTCAATCAGTTCTTTCGTCATTCTGGTATTGACAATAGGAAACCAAAAAACATCAGGACAGGGCTGAAAAATTAAATTAATTAAACATAAACGAAATAAATGTCTTAATTATTAAATAAAAATTATAATATTCATTAGTGAAAATTTTAATTCAGTACTAATTTGAAAATAATTATAATAAATCTTACCTGCATGGGTTTTACATCAGTTTCAAAATTTTCAAAATAATTCTCGTGTATATATCTCATTTCCCAATCAATTTTGTTATCAATAATTTGATACATATCAGGATTGGTGCGCAATATATTAAATGTCTCAGGATTAATTAAATGTCCAAAATCTAATCTATTGCTGATGTACATAAATACATCATTCAGTCTATTATTCAAAGCAAAAGCCATATCCGGATCAAGTTCCTCTTTTGTATGTTTTAATGTGTGATGATACGATGGACGCGTTTTTTTATTGCTAATGATGGTTGAATTAATTAAATAGCAGCTGTTAATAAATGGCACGTTCCACAGTCCCCTGTAAAAGAAAAGAAAAAAAAAACAATATTAGAAAAATTTATTTCACAAATGATTTTCGATTCAATTTTTCTCTGAAAAAAAAAAAAAGATTTTTAATGTTTTGGCAAGCCATCATTTTATATCGTCGTGATTGGTGATGAGCTCGCTGGCAATGGGTTATGCATAATTATCCAATTGAGATTCATAACTCTCTCACCACACCAGTGCTTGCGTTTCCATCTAGTTTGGTCCATTCATATTTTAGGCTCTAAGGGACAAACGTTTTTCCATTCAGTGCACACATTGTCAGCGGAGATCGCAGAGGTTTTCGTTAAAAAAAAGAAAAAAAACGGGTAAGAAAACCTTTTTTTCAATTTAAAAAAAAACGGGTAAGAAAACCTTTTTTTCAATTTAAAAAAAAAGAATAATCGATTTTGTCTAATTAGTAAAAAAAAATTTTTTCTCCAAAAAAAAGGGCAAATGATGAAATGGTGGGTTTGTTTGCTAATGCTGACAATTGCCGCTATTTATGTGGATGCTGCGAAGGGCGGTGGTAGAGGTGGTGGTCGACGAGGTAGAATAGGGAATATTAATCGATTTGGAATCCATAATATGCCAAATCTCAATCGCAATCCTGCCAGCGTTAATTATTATGAAAACAAGGATGTAAGTTCAAAAAAAAAAAGAAATGAAAAATTTATTTTTGAAAATTAAAAAAAAAAACGTTTTCAGGGAGCAAAAATCGTAAAATCTTCTCATTTTGAGTTAGATTATATGTTGGGTAGAAAAATTACATTTTTCTGCATGGCTATTGGTCTTCCAAGACCTGAAATCACTTGGTTCAAAGACGGTATCGAATTGTATCATCACAACTTTTTTCAGGTAGGAGAGAACAAAAAAAAAAAAATTTCATTATCTAATATTGAAAAATTAAATTTTCCCAAATAAATGGAAATAATTTCTAAAGAATAATTGAGCATTAAAATAAATTCCACTAGGAGAATTTTAAATTGAAAAATTAATTACAGGTACACGAGTGGCCAATTGGAAATGATACAGTAAAATCAAAAATGGAAATAGATCCTGCAACACAAAAAGATGCGGGATATTATGAATGTCAAGCTGATAATCAGTATGCAGTGGATCGACGTGGTTTTAAAACCGATTATGTTATGTTCTCCTATTAAATTTAATTTAGCTTAAATTACATTAATTTAACAACGAAGGCAGAGTTTTTTTTTTTTTTTTTTTTTTTTTTTTTTTTTTTTTTTTTTGTATCGATTAAATTTGTTTATCCAATTTTCTAGGATTTATATTATAAAAATAAAACTGTCTTAACTTTTCTCTAAATTCTTCTAATTCCATCATTATTGTAAAAAAATTTTAAGAGCAGAAAACAAAAAATAAATTAGGATAGTATAGAAAATTTTAACTTTTATTTTTATTTCAACTAATAATTAGGAATCAAAATAAAAAAAAAATATTCTAAATTGATTTTGAATCGTTATTTACTTTGTTAGCTATAGTTTATAAATAAAATTTTGAAATGAGAAATAAATTATTTTTAACAATTAAACGAGTTTTACTTCAATATCTAATTAAAAAAAAAAAAGAAAAAATAATTAGTAAATTAATAAAAATGCAAATTTTGCAATTATCAAAAAAAAGGAAATAATTTGATCTAAAAATAGTAAAATAAAAAATATTGTAATCAGTTTTCTATAAATTCATAGAAATTAAATTTTTATTTTTTTTTAATATTAACCAAAGTTTTTCCAAAAATTGAATCAAAATGTATTTTCGGTTTTCTTTACTCTTGCGCGGGTTTACTGCGTAGACAGTATAACAACAAAGGTTCCCCTAGATCCTTTTTATTAGGAAATAATTGGATCTGAGTGGGGTAATGTATCTGTTACTTCAAACAGCCGGGACATATTTAATTTTCACTTATATATGTCGGTTTATTACTGAAAGTCAAACTCATAATATTAGAAAGAAAAAAAAAGAAGAATGAGATCTTTCGAATCACTGGGCGCAATTTTACAATTAATCTTCTTTCCTGTACCACTTTTGATTTGAAAAGAGGAACAGGATCAGTAAAACAGTTGTAATAATAAAAAAAAAGAAACAAATTTTTTCAAAAGAAAGTTAACAAAACGTTGAATAATTTTTTTTTCTCTTTTTCTATAATTTCTCTATAGTCGAATAAAATTTGAATCTAAAGATATTAAATCGGGACCTAAATTTGGATTTAATATAAACGCATATTAGAGATATCAACTATAACAGTGTAATAGATAGAATAGGAGAGGATACGAAGTAATAGACCAGAGGCTAGTCAGTTACATCGGAGTTCTGTATCGTTGACAAACGCCGTCTCTACAAGTGTAAGTAATTGAAAATTTTAAACTCAAAAAATGTAATTGTTCCTTTTAAATAAAAAAAAGGTCAATCACTTTCAAAAAGAGAATGAAAAATTAGAAATAAAAATTGAAAATTTATCCGAATTTGACAAAATTAATTGAAAAATCTCTTTTCATAAGAATTTTTCTCCAAATTCTCAATAATAAGAGAAAGAAGAAAAAGAGAAATTTATAAATTTTTCAGGATTATCCAAAAAGTCATGTCCCGTACATCATTTATTCTATTTCTGGCAGTATTTCTTTTAATCTGTCAAGAAATCTCGGCAAGAAGAGGACGCGCCAGAGGTAAAAGCAGGTCTCGTGTTCAAATTGGATTGCCAATAACAGGAAAATATCGCGATTCAGAAAGTGATAACTACTACAATAACAAACACGTGAGTTTGAATATGAAAATTTTTTAAATACAATTGTTTCTGAAAATTAAAAAAAAATTAATTATGCATAATTTAATTAATAAATAAATACTAAAAGTGAATTTTAAATTTAAAAAGAAAATTAAATATTCCTGATTTTATTAGAATAGCAGTTAAAAAATAAAATTAGAAATAAAAAATCTAATTAAAAAGTGCAATTCAAAAATTAAAATAAAAAAAATTATTCCTCTCTTAGGGAGCGAAAATTATACTTGCTTCACATTTTGATTTGGAATACGTTCTTGGGCACAAAATTGCTTTTCTTTGTACGGCTCGTGGAACTCCACGACCTCACATAACATGGTATAAAGATGGAAATGAAATTTACACTCATCTCTATTTACACGTGAGTCTAATAATAATTTTCTTTTTTATTTTTATTCATTGAATTTCGTGAATAAAAAAAAGCAATTTATATTATATTAGTGTAGAGTGATTTCAAATATTTTTTTTAACATTCTAGTAAAAAAAATTTATAAACTATTTATAGTTTTTAATTTGGAAAAATAATTTAATTTATGTTTAAAATTAAAAATATTTGAAGGTTCACGAGTGGCAAATTGGAGAAGACAAAATAAAATCAAAATTAGAAATTGATCCCACAACTCAAATGGATGCTGGAGTTTATGAATGCACGGCTGATAATATGTATAGTATTGATCGTAGATCATTCAAGACTGATTTCTCTATTGTTTTCGATTAAAATATTTACAATTTGTTTTTTTTTTTCAAATTATATTCATAAGAAACAAAATTAGAACAGCATACAAAAGAAAAACAATTTTCGCCCCAAACTTTATAAATTTATTTAAAATTCTTTTTAAGTTTTGTTTTTATTAAAAATTAAAGTTTAATAATTAGTTATATTAGAAAAAGAATTCTATTCCTTTTTTTTCTAAAGAGGAAAATTTTTAATTTAATTTAAATTTTGTTATTATTTTTAGTATTTAGTTTTTAAAACTGTTAGAAAAAATTTTCATTATAATTTTTTTGTAAAATCAAAAATGAAAATAAATAATAATTATATTATGATCTTAAGAATTTGTTAATATTTAAGATTTTACATTTAATAGAAGCAATGAATAATAATAATTAATATCGAATATATTACTCATATTTATTTTCACATACCTTCGTTCATTGTGAATGATTTGCATGTAATCGGAACTGCGGGCATAAAATCCATCATCAGTAAGTGCTCCCCAGAAATTACTCCAAGCCTTGAATGGTCTTACCAATAATGGAGCAACAATTCCTCTTTGTTGTTCAACCAATAATTTCAATGTTTCTTTATTATCCAAATGTGCTTCGGCATCTACTGAAAAATATCCAGAACATTTTTTAGCCAAACAACGATCCCTGAAAAAAACAAAGAAAATTTAAAAAATCTCAAAAAACAAAATGAACTAAAGAAATAAAATAGTAAAAATGAAAATAATATCCTACATTGATAAATCGCGTGCATTGACCTCATTAATATTATCATCAGGTGAAATTTGTTTCACACTTTTATAATCATTTCCATAATCATTGATGAAGTTTTCAACCATTTGTTTATGATAAGGAACATTATTATAAATAAACAAATGTAATTTTCCCTTTGGATAAACTTGTTGATGAATTTTTATCAAAAATTCTTCTAAAAATGGCATTGGCTTTACAATAAATACAGCTATTAATATTATTGGATAAGATTTAGGTTTATCTTCCTCTAAATTAATTGTATTGTCCCAACAATTTATGCAACCATCCTGTGGACTCCAGGCGTTAGCAAGATAATTTGCTAAATAATTAAATGCTATTTTACTTTGTCCATTACCATGAAGAATCATTGGAGCAGTATTGAATTCTTTATTTTGAAGATAAGCTTCATTTCCCTTGAACATTAATTCAACATCACCTGAAATATCAAATTTTTTTTTATATATATATATATATATATATATATATATATATATTTTAACTTTATAATTTCAAAATGATTTATTTACCTAAAGCTCCGTAGAGATTTTGAAAAATTTCCGACTTATGATCCAATTTGATTTTATGTTTATTTCGTAATTCAGAGTCCAAGTAAATTTTTGTATAAAAATATTGATCATCATCGTCATTTTTGATATTTGTATCAGCTAATAATGAATAAATATCAGAAACATAACCGATATAACCTCCTGAATTTAAATAACGTACTCCTCTTGATATTGAAGGATATTCAGAAGCAAGTGATGCAACTGGCCAACAACTTCCCTCAGCGGCAAAGAGAATTCGTGCTTTAAATTCTTTGAATTTTTCCAAAATTTTATCCAAATCTGTCAGGAATATTACATCGTAACTGAAAAAAAAAATTAAAATTAAAATTTATTATAAAAAAAAAAAAAAAAAAACGAGTTTCTTACCCATCGGTGAAGATCATAATTTTATTTGTATCCTCTTTATATTTTTCGAGAGCATTTTTCAGAAGATTCAATTTTTGTCCACCTCCAGCAAATCTTTGAACATCTCCACCTGTCCATTTTTCTCCAAATCCAAGAACATTTACTTTATCATTAAATCCATAAACTTTTGTTGATCTAATAAATCTCTTGTAACCATCCGTATCATTTGTTGCAACGGTAAAAACAATGACATCTAAAAATAAGAATTTTTGTTAAAAAAAAAAAAAATCCATTAAATTATCATTTTTAAGAAATATAAAAATTGATTTCTGTTTTATAGTTAAATATTTTTTTTCAATCAATTTTTATTTTAGAAATTCTAAAATTACATCATTTTCCTTCTGAAAATAATGCATGAAGAAGTTTAGAGGACGCTGATCAAATCGCGTCTTAATCTTATAGGCGCGGAATACTACATGTTGAATTATGTCATCTTAAAAAAAAGTAGCGCCAACGAACCGCGTTACGTTCAGTGCATGTTTCAACTCTTTCGCTGAAACATTTATTTATTCGACGTGGCTAACTTGTATCATTATGCAAAAATTTTCTGATTCAATTTCAAATGATCGCTGATATCACAATATTATACATAGTTATTTATTTATTATTATTATTATTATTATTATTATTAGCAATTGTAATTAGTATTTGTTATTTATTTAATTTTCTAATCATAAAATACTATCATCCTTTAGTCATAAAAATAAAAGTTTGTATGTCCTGAACATGAATCAATGAAAAATTTAAAAAGAAACAAAAAAAAAAAGGAGAAAAAATCTCTTTCTCTATTAAAAAGTCTTGCTTAAGAATATCAGTTTCTATTTTTAGAATTCTAATTTAGAACTTTTTTTTCTCTCTCTTTCTTTCTCGAGAAGGGTGAAAAAAATCATTTTCCCTAAATGTAAATTGTCACGTAGGCTATAGAAAATCATTTAACCGGATATGATAAAAAAAAAGATAAAATTAGTAGATATAGAGAAATTTGGTTAATTAGTAAAAAAAAAATCATCAATAAATAATTTGTAGATAATTTGTAAATTGTCTATTTTTACAATTCTTTCCTTATAAATAAATAATTCTTATTAAACATAAAAAGCAGATTTAATTACTTTTTCAGAATGTTAGTCAATAATGAATCTTTCAGACTCGTAAAAATAATGGAAAAAACATAACAGATTACTTTTCCTGACATTAATTTTCATATTATTTATTTATTATTGTAATAACTTTTAACTGTATTTTATAATTAACAATTTAAATGTTATTCTCTATTATTTATTTTAAATAAAAAATATCCAATTTTCTTTAATCAATTTAAATTTTAATTAAAATGATACAAAACACATGAAGCATTTAAATCAATCTACTCTAAATGGAATAATTAAGAGTTAATTAAAAAAATATCAATTGATAGAATTAATAAATAACAAATTAACAGAAAAATCGTACAAAAAAATATGAAAATATTTTTTAAATTATTTTTACAAAAAATGTCAATAAGAATTGTTTATATTTTAAAGGGGCTTAAAATAAATGATAAAAAAAACATCTAAATGTTCACCGACCTCTGACACGAGTGTTTATCATTTAAAAAATTAATAATTAATGATCAAATTTTCCCCAAGTGAAAAGAATATTGTTTATACAAAAAAAAAAGAATAAATTGAGGGTTATAAACAAAATTTATTTACCATCCCTTGATGAGGATTTAACTTCGCAGGCTGCCGATATAAATATTAATATACACAAAATAATTAAATGCCTTGTCATCATTTTTCTGGGGCAGTTTTTAAAAAACTGGAGGAAAATGACAAAATCTCGTGAGAGACATGCAACTTCTACTGAATGTACCACGCACGGAAATGAGAAGTTTACGCGATGACAACCGCGCTCACACACACATTCTTGATTCGAACGAAAACTATATAAACGTACGAACCACCATAAAAACATTGACTACTCCAAAAAATACCCCTAAAAAAAAATAATTTTTTTTCCAAAATTGTTTATAATATACAAAAACCTAGAAAAAAAATCCACAAAATGAAAATTATTCATTTTTTTTTTTTTTGCAATTAAATATTACAAAAAGATAATTTTTAATTTAAATTATTTGCATCTCTTTTTCAAAATTAAAATAAAAAACTAATTTAAATTAATTTAACATAAAATAAAATTAGTATTTAAATTAATTTCATTTTGTTTTTGGCAATTATTTTCAACAAAAAAAAAGTTTCTTTAAATTAAAACAAAAATAATAAATTATTAAAGATTTAACAAAAAAATTTGAATAGAGATAAAAAAAATTTGCTTTTTTAAATAATAAATTATTAAGATAAAATTAAGATTGTAATAAAAAAAAAATTGTTTAAATTCAAATTTAACAAAAATAATCCATTTAGACAAAAAATTTACAATTAAAAAAAAAATCTCTTAACGGCTATAGAGAAATAATTGTCATATTTAAACCGGTTCTTTCTTATGGTTCGCAGACGTAAAAAATTGAACAAAGAAAAGTCATAAAACAGATTTTATAATAAAATATGATAAAATTACACGGCGAGAGGCCTAATAATTATTAAGATTTTAGCTTCCTCTTATATTAATGACATAATAATAGTCATCATGGATTATTTTAAGTTTCCTGTGCATTTAAACTTAAAAAAAAATAATTAATTACTCAATTTTTTTCTTTAAAGTAACATTTCTTAAAAGCTAAAAATGCAAACATCGTTAATTTTCTTTTACCATGTTTTTTAAAAAATAAAATAAAAAAAAATGTAAATTACCATCAGTGTCCACAGTCATCAAGGAACACGTTCTCCTCTTTATTTGACAATGTTCAATTCTTGGATCTCCTCTCATTTCTTCATTATCACAAAAAGAATTGAAATTATTTTTGCTCACGTAACGATTATTTATCCTCGATGTATCATTGCATTTTATAGAAAAATCACTCTCCACAGAATGCAAGAAAATAATTAAAAATTTAAAGAATTGCAAAATTTTCCCCATCCTCTTCATTTTTACCTGAAAAAGAAAATTTTTTTAGATCGAATATTTTGTAAAAACTGCAAAAAAAATTTTTTAATTATTATTGTTACCTGAAAAGTAAAGAGACAATATGTTCGTTCAACTATCGAGAAGTAACTAATAAAAAAGAATAATAGTTTTTAAAAAAAAAAAATTTTTTCTTTCACTTGTCACGATTATTCATTCTTATCGAGATCGATAAGAAAATGTGTGACTTTTGTTTATATACTCTCTACTGTTACTAAAATTCAAAAAAAAAAATAAAATAAATAATTTAATATGTAGTGTTATTAATTTTTTTTAAACATTTACCAGAATTACGGTGATTTTTACAATTATCTCAGAAATTATTTGAATTGAACGTGATTTAATAGTAAACAAAAGACAAACTTCCTTAAACAACTTTCCATTTGAAATATTTTCACTAAAATGAAATGAACCGTTCGAAATTTGCGACTTATATGAGAAAGTAGATGCCTACGAATCGTTTTTTTTTCCAAAAGAAAAAAAATTAATCTAGATCAATGAATATTTCGTCAATAGCACTGTCTGAAGTGGTTACGCTTGCCTGAATTTTATTCACGCTTTAATAATCTATTCATCAAAATCAATGCATTTTAATTTTATACAGGAAATCAAGAATTCAAAAATTTCCTTTTTTTTCACTTAGAACATAGCTACAAAAAAAAAACATTTTTAAATTATTAAACAATTTCGTTGGAAAATTAAAAAGAAATTAATTTTTTCCCCATCAAAAAAAAAAAAAAAATAAAAATAATCGAAAGTTGTATTATTATGAGGAAAGACAAAAAATTAACAACGAAACAATAATATTCAAATCAAAATTATTCAATGTATTCTATTATTTATTTATTTTTTTTAATAATAATAAAAAAAAGAGAAAAAAAATTGTGTAATTAAATTACGCGATAGAGCTGAGGTAATGTCCAACAAATGGGATTAAACATTGATTTAATATGATTACTGGGGCAGTAGTCGCTACTGAGGCTTCTTTTGCATTTTGACGGAAACTAGTTCTCTTGGTTCGTTTTCATCAATTTATTGTTAGTTTACGCTCGATTCTGAACTAGTCACTTCTTGTATTTAAAAAAAAAAAAGAAAAAAAAAGAAACGTTCAAAAAATGGGGAAGGAGGATCCAGAGACGACTGCCCTGAAAAAAGAACTCGAAGATTTAATCAACAAGTGCAAGGTAGATAATAATTCATATTTTTTAAAATACAATTTTATTCACTCTTTTAAAAGTAAAAAAATAGAAAATAAAATAGGTGAATTTTTAATATTTAAAATTGAGGTGTATTTAAATTAAGATTCAATTTTGAAAATTTAGGAAGATCAGAAAAAGCAACAAGACACCACATTGGAAGAAGCATGCGGAAGTGTAGGTGATGCTCCAAAAGTGAAAATGTCAACAAAAAAAATGCTGAAAGGACATATTAACAAAGTGAATTCAGTTCATTACAGTGGAGATAGTAGGTCAGTTATTCAAATTAGAAAAAAATCTCTTCTCGTTATTTTACTTCTAATAAAAAAAAATTTTGAAAAAATATTTTTCCACAATAAATAAAATATTCAAATAGTTATTTAAAAAAAAATTATTAACTTATTTTTAATTAATATTTTGTATTTGTTAATTTAAAAAAAAAATTGTAATTTTTTCAGACATTGCGTGACAGGATCATTGGATGGAAAATTAATTATTTGGGATTCATGGACAGGAAATAAGGTTCAAGTTATTCCATTACGATCAGCGTGGGTAATGTCTGTTGCATTTTCTCCCTCGGGAAATTTTGTGGCTTGTGGTGGAATGGATAACATGTGCACCGTTTACGATGTTAATAATCGCGATTCCACTGGATCGGCTAAAATGGTGCGCGAATTACTTGGCTATGAAGGATTTCTTTCATCGTGTCGATTCCTCGACGATAAGAAATTAATTACCGGTTCCGGTGATATGAAAGTGTAGGTAAACCAAATTATTTTCTAAAAAAAAAAGTGAATTTTTGTTTTATTTTCTAAAAAAAAAAATTAATAAAAATTAATTTTTCAATAAAAAAAAAAAAAATTATTTTTGCCAAAAATTTAGATGTATATGGGATTTGGAGGCAAATAAAAAGACAACAGATTTTTGTGCGCACGCTGGAGATGTTTGCACCATGAGTTTGGGACCGGATTTTAGTACCTATGTAACTGGCTCAGTTGATAGAACTTGCAAACTTTGGGATATGAGAGAAGAAAACGCAAAACAGACATTCTTTGGACACGAATCGGATGTTAATTCCGTTTGTGTAAGTTATTTTTTAAGAAAAGAATTTTTAAAAATTAGAACGAAAATTTTTTTTTTTAATATAAATTAGAAACCGATTCTATTTTTAGAAAAAAAAAAAAGAAAAATATCGGACAACAAAATCGTTATCGAAAACGTAAAATATTGTAAACGTTTAAGTGCTGTTGATTTATTATAAAAAAAATATCGGACATCGTTATCGGAAACGTGAAAATATTGTAAATGTTTAAGAAGCTGTTACTTTATTATCAAATAGTAAAAATTTTTTAAATTTAAAAAAAGAGGAATAGAGAAATAATGAAATAAAAATATATAATCGGTCTCTCTCTACTTTTAGATAAAACAAAAAGAGAAAAAAATTAATGAAGAAAAATACTTTTATAAAAATAATATTAAAAAACAAAAAAAAAATCTCTTACAGTATCATCCCTCGAGTAATGGTTTTGTAACAGCCTCCGAAGATAAAACAGCTCGGTTGTGGGATTTACGATCGGATCAACAGCTAGCAACATTCAAGCCACCAAATTCAAATCCAGGATTCACATCATGTTCTCTTTCTCTCAGCGGTAGATTTTTGTTCTGTGGTAGCGATGACAATTCAATTCACATCTGGGATACCTTGAAAAATCAGCATAATGGTAAGAAAAAACAGAAAATAATTTCAAATTCAAAAGATTTAAATTAAAAAAAATTTTAATTTTTTAAAATTCAAAATGATTGAAAATAATTTTTTACCATTTTAAAAAAATTGTTTATATCAAAAAGGTATACTTTCTGGACATGAGAATCGAGTGACTTCCATTTGCATGGCTCCAAATGGTATGGCATTGGCAAGCTGCTCCTGGGATCAACATGTTAGAATTTGGGTCTAGATAAATTTTTTTTTTTTCACACACATACACACACATCCCCTGTAATATCTTGACGAACAAAAACATTTATGTTTATCAATTTATTGTATACTTTTGAGAAAAATAAAAATACGAATTGTGTGATTTATACTTAGTTTGTTTTGTCATTCCATTTTTTTTTTCTTTAAAACAAAATCATTGTAAAATTAAAAATTAAAAATTAAAATCGTAAACTATATAAATAAATCTTTCTAAAACGAAAATAAAAACGTTAACGAAGTGTACAACAATTTTCTTTTTTAAAACGAAAATAAGGTTTCAAGAAAAAAAAAATCTTAAAAATTGTAAATTCTGCTCTTTTTAAAAATATCGAAATAAAATTTAAGTACAGTAATTTTTAAAACGAAATTATAAAAGGCTGCCATAACTTAAAAATTTGGCATCAGGCAGAGAAGAAAAACTATTTTTTTTTCCATTGAATATATATTTTCTTTAATTTAAAGATTTTTTTTTTTGCATCCCATTAGCTCTCACGTATATTACAGAATTCGCATTATTTTCTCATCCATACGATCATTCATTTTTTTTTTTTTTATAAATAAAATTGTAAGGACGTTCCATGCAACCTGCTAGTAGGTGGATTATTATAATTTTCTTATTGTAACGCGTACGTGTTACAAGGTTTTTTTTATTTTTTTAAAAAGACATAAATAATAAAAAGAATTCGAGTGCCATCTCTAATCTAATACTATCTTCCGTTAATGTACGTGAACTCTCTAATTAGCTAATAATTACTGTGTAGGTGGGAATGTCTTACAAGCACATTTTGATCAAGGAAATTATCAATTTTTTAAATTTATTTTTAAAAAAAATTCACCGCACCATAAATCTTTAATGCAATCAATAAAATTTCCCAAATTAAAAAGTGCTAGTAATTAAAAATACGTTGTTAAAGATTTTTACAATTTTTTTTTTCACCTACTTGGAATTTTTAAACCTCATAGAAAAATAGTCTCAAGCGAAAAAAATTTCTGAATTAATTTTTTCAAAGTAAAATTCTTTTTAAAAAGTAAAATATAATTTAATAAATTGTTTTTCTTTTGACCACATTTTTAAAACTATAATTTAGTAATCAAAACATTATCTTTTAATTGAATATTGTTTATTTTTTTTACTTGAGACAATCTTATGCGGAGGGTTTAGAAATTTTTATTTTTTTTTAATTACACTATAAAGCGCGAATGAACTTTTTTCTTTATATTTAAAATCTACGCAATTACACTGAATTTTTCTTTCTATCATATAGGATGGAACAAGAATTATAGTTTTTAAAATAATTTCGTAACCTCTTCGACTCTTTTTTTTTTTTTAAATTATCAATCATTGATTTACTCATGAAAAATAGACTTTTCTGTAGATCGCGCATGAGTTCATTGTACAAACTTGGATTGTAATAAGAATATAACAAATAGGCTTATTGTGAAAACAAAATTCTTAAGGAGTCAATTATAAGTCTCAATAATTCAAAATCCCGAAAAAAATTCGGCAAAAATTGCATTTTTTTTTTCTTTATATTGCTTCTTAAATTGTTTCATTATTTAAATTGACTCGTACGTTAGTAACATGGACACGTTGACAATATTTTGTTCGTCGATATTTTTAATGACTAGAAGAAATCATGTTTCTTTTTCTTGCATTAGAACAAAATTGATAAAAAGAAAGAGGGGGATTGCACTAAAAATTCTAAAGATGAAATTTTTTTTTATGATTGACTAAATATATCTATATATATATATGTATATTATATAAAAGGAAAAAATTTGACGAACAATTATATATGAATGATTCTTTAAGTCGGGGAAAATAAAATTTTTTTTTTTTTTTAAACAAAAAAATAAATTTCTTGCAAAATATATGAATGACATATCATGACGTGACTTTTAAAATAAAAAACAAAAATCAATAATAAAATTAGCTTCTGTAAATGATTATTGGCTTTTGTTTACTTATTTAGTATTTTCCGTTTGATTTATTTGTAACTGATTTTTTCTTTTAAATGAATCATTCATATATACTTATAAGTGATTACAATTACATTAAGTGACGATATTAGATAAATTGTAATTAATATATATCACAGAAAGTGCCTAAATTTAATACAGTTACAGTTCTTTCAGCGAAGAAGACTTATTTACAATAAACGTAAAAATATTGGGAGGGTTTCATTTAATAGAAAAAGAAATTTTAAAATCAAATTATTCCAAGAGAATAATTTTTTAAAATTAAAATTAACGCGTCGTCGATTTATTTTGGTGAAAGATCGACGCATTCTGAAAAATGGAAGATGATTTTTATCTTCAATTAAGCCGATTGTTATTAGCGAATTTTTATTCTCTACTACTAATAATAAATTTTAATTATTTAATTACTCAAAAATTGTTAATTTTTTAATTATTAATTAGGTACTTAATTTAAAAAATGTTTGTTAAATTAAAAAAAAAAAAAAACACTCACCATCTTTGGATATTGAATAATTATTTAAAATTGGACTTCTTAAATTTAAAAACCATCCAGATGAATGAGAAGAGCAACAATTGTTGTTGCGCCAGCTTCTTTTGTGGACCATTCGGTAATTTCTTGCTGTGAATCGACGTCATCTTTTTTCGAATTTGTCGTATATGAACCGGGTCTTACTAATAACTGGAATGCAGTCGATGCATTGAGCTTCTTGTCCGATTGCGTATCTATGTATCTAAAATAATTTATTACTATTTTTAAAATTCCTAATTTATATTAAAAATAAATAATATTAAAATAGTTGACAATAATTATAAATTTTAAAAAATTTGAAATTATAAAACTTACGGATACTGTTTTGTAAAATCTTCCGTGCCTGCGTGTTTTATATTTGGTGAAAAAACCACTTGTGGATTTTGATCTTCACTATTTACACTCGTTGTTAAATTACTCATGTCTAATTGTTCCTTTGTTAATAATTCACCTCTATCTAAAATTCGCCTACAAAACAAAAAGAAAATAAACATTTTCTTTATTGAAATATAAAAATAGATATATATAAAAATTGAAAATAGAAATAAAAATTACCTGACTGCGTCCAATCTTGTGCCATAAAAAGCCACATGCCATTTATCAGTCGTACATTGAGGAATTTGATTAGCGTTAATACTTTGTTTTAATGGAAATCTCGTCCAACCAATTGGAACAGCAAATTCCGCCAATGGTTCACCTTTTTTACAAATAACACTCTCGCCATCAATTTTATAACATGAATGACAATAGCAAAGTATTTCATCGAGTGAAAAAAATTCATCGGGTAAAACAAGTGATTTTTTCAATCTAGTACATGCTTTAAGATATTCACATTTTTTTGAAGCTGATACAAAACTCCCAATTGGAGTGGACGGCAGCGAAGCGACCAATGGTGCATTATGTAGGACGTTTTGTGTCATTAATATATTTTGATTTGAAATACTGTTTGTAAAGCAATTATTGAAAATTTGATAATGTCCATTTAAATTCAATCTTAATTCTTGTAAATCCTGTCCATTTGAAACAACACACATATTATTTTGCATCATTGTTGATGAATTAAGACAAGAAAATTGATTATTTGTTCCTGTTTCATTCATGAGGCACGGTGAATTATTCTCCTGATTATTTTGACTATTAGATGCAATACTTTCATTAATTGCATTATTAGCATTTGTTGAATTTATCGCTGTATTTAAATTGCTCATATTACTTGTATTCAATGCTGAGCCATTTTTAATATTAATATTCGTTGCATTATTTATTTCTACATTTGTACATTCATTCCGTGTTATGTGATTTAAATCTGTATCATTATTCACTTGACTATTATCAATATCATGATTATTTGAATCATCATTGCCACACAATACATTATTATCATCATCATTACGATGTTTATTTTTTAAATGTTGTTCAATTTGATCATTATTTATATCCGAATATGAATCAGAATTATTACTATCAGAATGAATACTACTTGCCATTACATTATTTTGATGTGAATTATTATTGGACGTATGGGGCATATTGTCGACTAGATTTAAATTAGCAGTACTTTGAATTGGTATATTTAATGTGAGATTAGTGGCAATTTCAGGGACAATATTTTCCTTCTCGTGACATTCTAAATCGGCTTTTTCACGTGAATTTTCAATATCCTCAATTTCAACTGTTGCACGTTCTAATATTGTACTATTATTTGTACATGTTTCGAATGTAAATCCAAATATTGAAATTTGTTCACACTGACCGTATAAATCGATTATTGCATAAACATACAATGGTAAATCTGTTGCCGCTATTCCTTGATCAGTGCCATTTATATAAAGATGTAATCTCGAATCTTCGTCAATTAATAAACCCACCGTTGATCCACATTGTAAATTTTCTAAATTTGATCCATAATTTGTTTTCACCTGCGTAAATTTATATAATTAGAAAAAAATATATTATTAACTTTTTTTTTATTGTTATTCTTACTTTTGTTCCATTATGTGAGATCCAATCCCCACATATAATCCACGAATGTTTTTTAAATCCAAGTGCAGTAACAGGAAAAGTCGCTTTTTCCGGTGATACACAAGTAACACCGCAAAGCATTCCAGAAACCCATCGTTCATTTATTTTTTCTATTTTTACTTGGAACATTTTACCTCTTATCAAAGGACGACTAGACATAACTACACCTGTTTTTTTAAAAAATAAATTTGTTTAATTTAAAAATGAAATAAAATTATTTTTCTAAATCTATTTGTTACCTTGATTGTAACTAGCTACTCTTCTAGCTGTTATTCGCTTTTCTAATTGCACATTTCTTCCATGATTTTCATGAAATTCGTAACAATAATCAACGTCACCCACCGAAGCGTTAATTGGTTGCGTTGGCGTAAGAACAATTTCATTTAATAATTTTGCCTCTGAATTTTCAATCGATGATTCCATTCCTATATCACTAGAATTTTTTTATCAAAAATAAATTCATTTATTCAAAAAATAAATAAATTGTAAATAAAATAAAACTTACTTTCGAATTGTTGGTGGCATGGGATCTAAAAGTAATTCCAAAGAATCTTGCATTCGTAAACTGGCATTCGGTGAAATTACAGGATGCTGTTGTTTACTACTCGTGATACTAACGGCAACAGTACTACCAAAAAGTTCAACAACCGCAAATACCATTTCAGGTAAATTTGATGCCGCAACTCCCATATCTTCTCCATTAATATAAAATTTTAAATTCCCCTCCTGAGTACGTTTCAATCCAATTTTATCACCCACTCTTATCCAATCCAAACTTGGACAATAGTTCATGCAAAGTACATAACCCTTGTGACGTATTTCATTGCCTGTAAAATTACAAATTTTAAAAAAATCAACTAAAAAAAAAGAAAATTATTTTTATATTTACCAGTTAAAAACCAAGAGTCCGATGGAATACACGTCATTCCTGGTACAAGATTCATTGACGTTAACCAATTGCCATTTTCATGACTTAAAACGCCTATTCTCAATGAACCACTCCATTCGCGTGCAACTTCTTGTATGGAAATTTCAAAAAGTTCATTATTTTCAAGTGGTGAATCACTTAATAATACAGCATTACTGTATTCACGACATCGAGTCGCAATGCCCCTTTCACTATTTAATTGAATATTTAAACCAACGGACTCATGAAATTTGTGCATAATTTCAGTCTGACCCTGAGGTTGAATTACAGAAGTTGGCTGTTGGCTTGTACTATTTTCCGATGGTAAATATTGTTGAGTCATTGTATCTCTCCTCTCGGGCAAAACAATCGTTACCTATTTTTTTTTTTTTTAAACAAAATTTTATTTTAGAAAAATTCAAATTAGAAAAAATGTATTTTTAAATACCTGAGCACATTGGCCGTATAAATCGATAACAGGATAAACATGTGCAGGAAGTCCAGTACAAGCAACACCCTGATCAACACCGTCTAAATAATAATGTAGTGTCGTATCAGAACATCGCATCATTCCAATTCGATTACCCTCGGTAAGTTTATCTAAATCACAACTATAATTATTCCTGAGATTCACACCGTCACGCATAACTGTCGAACCAGACAACATCCATGTATCATGATCAATATCAGTCATTGTCGATGGAAATTCCAATTCATCGGGTCTTATTGCCGTTACACCTTTAAAAATTAAATAAATCTAAAGTTCTTTAAATTTTTTTTTTTTTAATAAATTCTTACCTGCTTCAATTGCGCCCGACCATCGATCAACCATTTTATCAATTAAAACTTCAAACATTTCTCCATCGCGCAATGCTCTATTGGCAATAACAATAGCATCGTTAAATTCCCCCAAAGCCCGTGGTCTCGATGCTGTTAAACCATTATTTGTAATTCTCGCATTTTTACCATGAATATGATGAAAACGCAAATCACTGAAAATAATTAAGTTTTCTTTTTCTATTTTTATGTAAAATATAAAATATAAATACTAAATTAATAGTTATAAAATCGTGAAAAATAAAAATTACCTGTACAGTGTTGTATTACTAAAACTAGAATTGTTTGTAGTGGGACTGTAAAAATCTGTATTGTCAACAATTGTAGCTTGAGCTGCCTGTCCATATAAATCTATAACGCCGTAAATTTTTTCTGGTACACTCATTGCAGCTGCTCCCTGATCAGCTCCATTTACATAAAAATGTAAAGTTGAATTATCTTTTCTCATCACTCCCACACGATCGCCAACTTGTAATCTATCCAAATTTTGACCATAGTGATCTATTATTGTTATTCCATTATGCATTACACCATTACCAGTCATCATCCAAGTACCAGATCTGAAAAATAATTTTTGTTTAAAATTAATATAACTAAAGAATTTAAAAAAAAACACCATTTATAATTGTAATTTAATTATTCTATATTCCGATCAATTTTATTCTCTCACCTAACATTCGTCATTGTAAAAGGAAATTCCAATTCCGTTGGTAAATGTGTTGTAACGCCAATTTCAATGGATCCAGCCCATTTTGTGACTATTTTATCCAAACGAACTTCAAAGAGCTCGTTTGGTTTTAAGGGCCTTGATGTCAGTACAACGCCATTATTAAAATCGTCAATGGCACTGTAAAATAATTTTTTTTAATTAAAAATTTTAAACTATTATTTAAAAATTATTTCATTTCTAAATTACTTAGGCCTGTGTGCAGTTCGACCATTATTGATAACATCTGCTCGCGTTCCACAGCATGGATGAAACATCAATCTCTCCAGTGGCTCCTCTTCTCCTATTTCTAAATTTCAAAAAATTTAATATTTTTTGAATACGACAAAATCGATTTTATTAATTAATAAATGTTAATTCCTTTCTAAAATGAAGAAAATAAATTTTTTTAAACAAACCATTAAGAGCTTGTAAATGAAGTGTGTTTCGTCTCGTTATAAGATTTTGTTCCTCTCTCTCGTCGCGATCAACAATTGTCACTTTCACAGTCATTCCATAAAGATCAATAACACCCCACACTACAGTTGGAACTTTCGCTGCGATACCTTGATCAAGACCATTTATAAAATAATGTAAATTTCCATTACTTTTTCTTATCATTCCAACACGATCGCCTTCCTGAAAAAATTAAAATTTAAAAACCAAATTGAAATTTATTTAAAAAAAAAAATAAATTAATACCTACTCTCAGCTCATCGAGATTGAATTCACCATATTCTCTCTGTGTCCCTTTGCCATTAGTTAAAATTCCACAACCAGACATCATTGTTGTTCCCGAACGCATATTCGTCATTGTTGCAGGAAATTCTAAAGCAGTTGGACTGTGTGTTGTTACACCAACTTCAATACTTCCCGACCATTTATCCACTAGTCTATCAATTCGAATCTAAAAAATTGTGAAAACTTTTACATTTTGTTCCGTTATTCTTTTTTTTTTTTAATAATAATATTACCTCAAATAATTCATTTTCACGTAAATGTCTATGTGTCATAACAACTCCATTATTAAATTCATCAAGTGGTCTCCTACGCTCAGCGGTTCTTGCATTATTCGACAATTTCACTAAAGTTCCAACTCTCTCGTGAAATTTTAATCGATCCTCCCTAACAGATGCGGCCGTTGGATTTTTTGGTAAATTCACATTTACATTAACATTCATATTAACATTTAAATTAGCCACCAAATTTGTTGTTAATGAATTTGAAGCCTCCTCCATAGCCAAATCATTATCAATTTCAATTTCTTCTTTTGGTTCAGCAATACATAAATTTGGTTGTGTTATTGTAACTTGTACACAATTACCATACATATCAATAACGGCAAATACTTTTAAAGGAATATTAATAGCCGCAACACCTTGTGATGTGCCATTAACGTAAAAAATTAATTCACCCTGTAAATAAATTAAATTTTAGAAAATTAGTACCGAATTGAATAATTAATTAATTAATATTAAATAATCAAAAACGTACTTTGGATGTTCGCATAACACCAAGAGTATTTCCTTCTTCCAAAGTATCGAGATCAACACCATAGAGTTCAACAATTGGTTCTCCATCGTGCATAATACTAGAGCTTGTCATTATCCATGATCCATGACGAAGATTCGTTGCACATGCAGGCAACTCAACGGAATCTGGATCACATGCTGTAATTCCAATTTCGATACTTCCACTCCATGACATCATCTAAAAAAAAAAATGAATTATTTTTTTTTTACTTTGCAAATAAATATTTCAGTAAAAATATTCTTAAAAAAAAACCAAAAAAAAAAAAATATTCATATTTACTTTGATTACTAAAATATTTAATAGTATTTTAAAAACAAAAACCATATTAAAATATTGTAACTTTTTTTTATAAAGTGAAAAGAATCTAAAAAAAAGAAACTGACGGTTATACAAATTAGATTATTATCCATAAATTAATTTTTATTTCATCTTGTTTTTCAATAAATAAGCTAATTATACCTTTTTTTTATCACTACAAGGAGCAATTAATTAGGTTGATCACAATAAGAAAGTTAATATAAAAAATAGACAAATAATTATTTCCCTTTTTTGGCTTAAATTGTAAATAAATAATTAAATACCAAAGAAATTAATATCATTAAATAATCATTGAATAATTAATGTAATTTGACAGATGTTTTTAATATAAGAAAATATAGTATGCGTTAGTGTGTATGTGTGCCTGAGTTGATTGTACCAAATTTATACTTGTGTTACCTTTTTATCGATACGAACTTCAAAAAGTTCATCATCTTTAAGTGGCTCAGCACTAAGTACAAGACCATAATTGTATTCAGAAAAATTTCTCACTGCCGTACAATTATTATTAATTAAACTAACACGATCACCACATTTTCGATGAAACATTTCGACCATTCGTGTTTATTACCCCCCCTCCCGCAAAAACACTATTTTCAGCTTTATTTTTAAATCCCACCACATTACAAAATGTGGCGCTAACAGTTTCCGGTCTTTTTTTTTTATATGTGTCCTGACGCGGTGAAAGGGACCTTATGATTAAATAAATCGATTTTTATTTTTTTATACCAATCGATAGTTTTTGAGTTGCTTTTTCATTTCCAACAATTAAAATTTGTCTCGTTCAAATACTTATTGTGTTATATAGTTTTAAACATAAGTACTTTTCCGCGTATTCTCGGGCGCCTCGTGGCTACTGCAAAACCACTACCACTGCTCACCACTACGACGCTACCCTCGTATATCGGTGAGCGTGTTTCCTTCGTGCATCTTCGGCTCTACCATTTCTTGTCTCTCCCCACTAGTTCTAAGCTCTGATGTATACATTGCGCTGGGCCCGGAAAATGGATTTATCTCATATTAAAGCCAGTAAAATTGCAATAAACAATTTATTAGATTTTCATTATTTTAATAATGTATAATAATAATAATAATAAATATTTTAAATTCAAGACATATAACTTATTTATACAGCAAAAGTAATGTTATTTTTACTGTTGTAAGAAAAGTAAAAATTGAAAATTTCTCTGTTGATAAAATAAATAATAAAAATTAATTTTATTTGATAACAACGCTTTTCAGAGAATTAATAAATAATTATTAAAAAAATGTTTAAACATTGTCAAAAAGGGGTTTCGTAAATTTCTTCTCATCTTTAAAGGATAAAGTATTTCGAGTTGGAATTTGGAGGAATAATAGAGGAATATTATTTTTGCAATAATATTGTGAGGAAATTATTTTATTAAAGATTTAAAGTGGAGTAATTTGGGGTTAGTTAGTTCAGCAGCGGCCACTAGCTAGAATTGGCGCCACATAGATTCAATGTCTGTCCCCACTTCTGTCAAAAATCCAACTTTTATAACCACAAAATTACTTTTAAAAATGGAGATGCTTCTTAATCAGCTCGCCCTCATCTAATTAATCCGACAAATCCGAACAAGATATTTCAAGTTATTTACGTATTATTTTGTCAATAAAAATTAATCAATTAACTTTAATATAAACTGAATCCATTTGCCGGGCCCAGGGCAATGTTTACATCAGAGCTTAGAAAGAGTAGGGAGGTACAAGATATGGTAGAGCCGAAGATGCACGAAGGTAGCATGCTCACAGACATATGAGTGTAGCGTTGTAGTGGTGAGCAGTGGTGCTGATTTGCAGTTGTACGTCCCCACTACTCAAATGTCTATTTTCGTGCTACACTTCGAGCGCCTCTCCTGTAAAATTTGCTTTGGAACCGTAAGGTCCCTTTCACCGCGTCAGGACACATATGTAAATTTAAAAATAAAAATTAAAAATTATTTATATTTACAATGAAATTCTTTTAATACGTAAGGGAATTCATTTGGGAATATTTAATTTTTAGTTACTGTTATTTTCAAGGTGTTTTATAATTATCTTATGAAAAAATTTAATTACAGATTTCTATTTTATCAACTGGTATTACAAATGTCAGACATGTTCTAACCTTTTAAAACCACGTGTTGACGTTATTAATGCTCATAAATAAACAATTTTACTTATTTTATTTATAATAAGTATTTAAAAAGTACTAATTAATTTGTCTAGTGTACATCTAGTCTTAAGTAATATTATTAATACAGGTGAGAATTAATTAAACATATTTTAATAGTTAGTAAATTTTACTTCTAATTTATAAATTTATTAATTATTAATTATTAATTAATATTGATTATATTATTGATAGTAGACAAATTAATTTTTTATTTTTTCGTTATTTTAACTAAATGTGCAATTAATATTGAAGGTAATTGTAAAGAATTGTTTAAAAACAAAGAAAATGTCAACATAACCTCCAAAAAATTTGAAAAACAGTCAAAATTTCGTTTAATTTAAATTTAAGTGCTGTTTTTTTTTTTTTTTTTTAATTAATTTTTTGTTTTAATTTATTGGATTATTGTAGAATGGGACGAAAAGCGAAATTCGAAGGAAAAACAAGACTAAGTGGTCCTGGAAGAAAATCTAAAAAACAAGGCGAACCTAGTTTTCCCTCAGGATTAATAGGTATTTATTATAATAGAAATATTATTATTTTTAGTACTATTATTGTTATTACTAATTAATAAAATAATATAGAGAAAAAAGAGGGAACCCTCAGTCGTCATCAGAAACAAAGAGCAAGGAAACGTCTCGCGAAGAAAATAGAAAAACAAGAAAAATTGCAAGCTAAGAAGGCAAAAATTTCAGTAAGTTTTTTTTTCTATTTCAAATAAATTATTTGTTAAAATATAAATTTCTTATTCTGGACAAAAAAAAAAGAATAAAAATTATATAATTATTAAAACGAAAGTATATAAACTTTTCTTTGTTCAGGAAAATGGAACATCAGAGAAAGAGATAGTAAAACCATTTTCCATGAGATTGAAACCGGTAAGTTTTTCTTTTTAACCAAAAAAAAAAAATTTGTTCTATGTTAATTTTTTTTATTTAGGAAACTAGTGATTTGGATGAACCTGAAGAAAATGTAACTTTAAAGGCAAAGAATAAAGTAAAGAAACAAATGGAAAATAATCAAAATGTTACAAAGTCAAAAAAATCGAAAAAAGCGCTTCAGAATTCGAAAAGATGTGAAGACGTAAGTATTAATTTTTTTTAATTTTGTAATTTTGTATCTTTTTATTTTCTATTTATTTATTTTCTTCTACTTTTTTTTAAGGAAACGAGTGATTTAGATGAACCAGAAGAAAATACAATTTTGAAAACAAAGAAACAAATGGATAAAAATAAAAAAGTTACAAAGTCGAAAACAGAGGTCAAAAAAGAACTTAACGATTCAAAAAGACGCAAAGCTGTGAGTTTTTAGTAGTTTTTTTTTTAATTTCTACAACTTTTAATTATATTTGAAATATTTCGTTTTTTAGGATTCCCATAATGGTAAAGTGAATAAAAAAAGAAAATTAGAAACAGTAGAATCCTCTGAAGAGAACGATGATGAAGATGAGAATGAAAATGACGAAAGTGACGAAGAAGTAGAAAATGAAGAAAGTGAGGAAGAAATAGAAAATGAAGAAAGTGACGAAGAAATGAAAAATGAAGAGACCGATAACTATATTCAAGATCCTGTAGGCGACAGTGATGAAGATTCCGATGACGAATCAGAAGAACAAGACGATGATGAAGAACAAGATGATGACGATATGCTTCCAATTGAAAAAGCGAGTAAAAAACTCGAAAAATTGCAAGCAAAAACTCGGTAATGAAAAAATTTATAATAAAATTTATAATATAATTCATAATTAACAAATTAACAAATTAACAAAATTATTTATTTAAATTGCAGAAAAATGGCTGATGAAGAAATGCAAGATATGACATCACGACAGCAAGTTTTTCAATTTCCAACTGAGGAAGAAATAGCAAATCCAACAGATTTAACAGACGTTCAAAATCGAATAAAAGATGTTTTAATGGTTCTATCAGATTTCAAAAAGCTCCGCGAAGATGGAAGGTAAGTTTTAATTTTTTTTTTTAAATTTGCAAAAAAATTTCAAATTTATAAATTTAATTTAATTTTGATAGATCAAGATCCGATTATACAGATCTTTTGTGCGCGGATCTTTGCACAAATTTCTCATATAATTTATTTTTAATGGAAAAATTGATGCAAATTTTCCCTCTACATGAATTGATGGAATATTTAGAAGCTAGCGATGTACCACGACCTGTGACAATTAGAACAAATACATTAAAAACCCGACGACGAGATTTGGCACAGGTAAGGCAAAAAATGCATTTTTTGTTTTTTTTTTTAACTTTAATTTCGATCCTCATTCTAGGCTTTAATTAATCGTGGAATGAATGTCGATCCAATTGGTAAATGGTCTAAAATTGGACTTGTTGTTTATTCATCATCAGTGCCATTGGGAGCAACACCTGAATATTTAGCCGGTCACTATATGATTCAAGGTGCATCGAGTTTATTACCAGTAATGGCATTGGATCCAAAAGAAAAAGAGAGAATTCTTGATATGAGCGCTGCACCAGGTGGTAAATCATCTCATATTGCGGCGCTAATGAAAAATACTGGCGTTCTATTTTCAAATGATCTTAATGAGGATAGATTAAAGGCGGTTATTGGTAATTTTCATCGTCTTGGAATTACAAATTCTGTTATTTGTAAATATGATGGTAGAAAAATTCCCAGTGTTTTAAAAGATTTTGATAGAGTTTTACTTGATGCACCTTGCACGGGAACAGGTGTTATTGCCAAGGATCAAAGTGTAAAAATAAATAAAGACGAATTAGATATACAACGTTGTTGTACATTACAACGTGAACTTCTTCTTGCTGCAATTGATTCTGTTAATCATAAATCGGCAACTGGTGGTATTATTGTCTATTCAACGTGTTCAATTTTACCCGATGAAAATGAAAGAATTATTGATTATGCACTACAAAAGCGAGATGTAAAATTAGTACCAACTGGATTGGAATTTGGTACTGAGGGATTTACAAGTTATAGACAGTATAGATTTCATCCATCGATGAAATTAACAAGAAGATTTTATCCTCATACACATAATATGGATGGATTTTTTGTTGCAAAATTAAAGAAATTCTCCAATATCACCAAGAAACTTTTGAATCCCGAAGAAGAACCACAATCAGATTAATTAAAACAAAAAATTGTTCTTTTTTATATTGTTAAATAAATTCGTCTTTATATTAAACAAAACTTTTCTTTACTTGATTTTGAAAAAGAATTTTGAGGTTAGAATCCATCGATAAAGTAAATAATTTACCGACAGGAGATAAAAAAAGTTACATTGGTATTTAAGATGGCGTCTGAGAGAAACAACAAGAGAGGCAAGGATCCGCGGAAATCATAACATTCCATAAGGATAAATGAATTAATAAAAAATAAAAGTTCAATTCCTCGGTTTAATTTGTATAATTATATATAAATAAATATTGCGAGTGAATAAAAAAATGGCAAAGTCAGTTCTTGGTTCGGATACATTACCAAAAGCTGGCAGAGTTAATGAAGGTATGTCAATCCTTTTTTTTTCTCTATTGTTATATATCTGTCACTCAAATCCTTTCATATTTTCTCAAAAAAAAAAAAATCTTTTCCAGTTTGTCGTGAATGGTTGGTACATGAAGATGGTGCTCTTGCCTATCGGCTACAAGATGAAGAAAGTAAGTTTTTATTTATTTTATTATATACAAACACATATTGTTTATACATAAATTGAGTCATTTTTTTACGAGACATAAAGAACGAAATTCCGATCGACTAACGTCAGCTTGAAATCGTGAGAAAAAAAGAGAGGAATAAATTATAGAGGTCTCGGTTCTCTTTATATGTATACAATCAGAAATAAAAAAAAAGTTTAATGATCCTTTCTCTCTCTGTAATTATTTCAGAATATTTTTTTTTATATATAATTTTGAAAATATATTTCATTGATAATTTTAGTCAAAGAACATTATACTGGTAACAAAAGTCGAAATGCACAAGTTCGTGAAGATTTGCCAAAAGCTCGAGTCGAACAGGAATTGGAAGCAATGCGTTATCATTCACATGTTCAACAACAGTTAGTAGATATATATTTTTTTAAACTATGAATTATTTTTACTGATTTGAAATAAATTAGCAAATTAATAATTGTAGAGAGGAAAAAGATGCTGTTGTTGCAAGGCAAATAGCCCTGACATTAGAACGAGAAGAACAACAAAAGGATCGTGAACTTCGTGAAAAAATGAGGTTACAGCTTCGAATGGATGACGAGGTCGCACAAATGGAAGCCGAACGGGAAATTCAACGTCGTGTTCAGGAAGAAAAAGATCAGGTAAGTAGATTTCTTTCTTCAACTCTTGAATAAATATTTTAAATTACATTTTCAAATTAGGAATTAGCCAGAAAGCTACAACTTGAAGAAGAGGAACGAGCAATTGATTCTCAGGATGGACCAATTAATAGTCAATATCTTCTTGATCAAAAAATGGCAATAGAGGCTCAGGATGCGGAACTTGCTCGAATGTTACAGGATAAGGAACGAGCGAAAGCAAGACGTGCTCGTGAACGTGCTAAACAAAAAAAACTCGAACGACAACAACAACTACTACAAGAACAACAACAACCACAAATTGAGGAACGTAACAATAGTCTTGAAAAAGTACAAAGACCCGATAAGCTGGACTTGAAGGTCTATTCGGAAAAAGGTAAAAAAAAACCTTATCCCCAATATCCTGATACTGATCCCGAGGAGATTCAAGTACTGGAAGACGATCCAGAGGAAGAGATTCGTGAAGTTCCAAATGTTGCAGCAATGATTGATCCAACTTACAATGGAAATGCTTATCGTAATTCATCAACAAATTCAAGTAATACTGTGAGTCCTGTTTATACACTGCCAACGCCATCACCACAGGAAATTATGGTTGACGATATTCCATGTTACATGCCAATTCAAGGTCAAAGGCGTAATCAAAATCAATCGCCACAAACAAACGAAGAGAAAAACAATAAACGAAGAGTTAAAGACGGTTGTAAGCAACAGTAAAGAAAAAAAGAAAAGAGGCTTTTAAAATCAAAATCTAAATTTTGATTTATCAGAGGGTAAATAAGATTGATTTTTTCCTTCGAATGAGTGTTGTTCATTAATTTCCCACTATTTTGTTAATATTGGAATTTTTATATTTTAATTTTTTTTTTTTGATAAGTTTTCTATTTTTGTATAGTTAAAGAGAAATACTCACACTTTTTTTCATCACACTTATAAATATAAGAAAAATAAAGAAATTAATGAACTCGGAATGTTTATATAGAACAAAAGTTATAAAAGAGATTGTTGCCATAGTGTTCAGAAATTTTAAAAAAATACTTTGTAGAATACAAAGTAAGTGCCTTTCATCACAAGGTACATGTGTATTTTTAGATTAACAATTTTCTCTACAAAATTGTTTCGATAAATTTATATTTTTTATATTGATTTCGCAATTATTTAAAATGTACTTTCAATATTTAGATCTGTTTTTTTTTAAATTATCATGTGAATCTCAAAAACTGAATCTTAAGAAAGCCTCTCTGTGTATTTAAAATAGGAACAAGTATTTGTGACTCGATTTTATTAAAAAAAAAAGCGGCGATAAAATTGAAACTGCCAAAGATTTAAAAATTTTTATCTGGCTGGCTTTTAAACGAGATCACTTTGATTTATTAGAATATTGTTTGTACCAAATAAAACAAAAAAAAAAAAAATGCGCTATATAATTAGCGCCATAATTATTGTCGCCGTTAACGACTTGAATGCCTTTCCAATTTTATTGTATATGTAACAATATATTACTTATTGTACAATGTATAACACAGTATTCGCTTAGACTTCAAAAAAATTTCCTTCTGAAGGTCTACAATTTTTTTTTAAAGACAAAAAAAATGCGATTTCTAAACCAAATTATTTACAGAAAATTTGTTTATCATAAATTAATTTTAGACCTTCAAATCGAAATTCATAATTTACAAACGTACCGGTATTATATAGATCTTAAAAAAGTTTTACTATTGTAATGCTTTTTTTTATCAAACAAAAAAATAAGAATGACTGCACCGATTTATAATTGTGCCTTGCGCAAATTTTTGCGTGCCAGCCTTCTCCTAAAATAATGTTTGATTTACAAACATTAAAAAAAAAAATTGAGCTTAAAAATGTATTACTCTACGGTGATTGGAGACTTGGTGATTTATTATCAATTTTCTTACACATTTATTGTACTAATATAGCTGTACATCAACATAGAAAATAAATTATTTACATATGTATATTAAATAAGTATTTATTTTTTCTTGTTCCGAAAAGAAAAAAATTTAAAAAAAAAGAAAATAGTAAACTAAATAAATTTTCTCTAATTAAACAAAACTAAAATGTAAAAAAGAAAATTAATACCAAAAAAAGAAAATATTTTTTCTGTAAATTTAATGTTTTATACTTATTTTCAATTAACAAAACTCAGTTGATGTAGACTTTTCTTTTATATTATATTTCTAAAAATTATAGAAAAATTAATTTTTTATAAAAAAAAATGAATATTATTTTTACCGCTTATTTGATTTACCCAAAGTAAAACTATTTCTTGAGTTTAATTTTGTGGGAACAAACCAGACAATAGGATTTCTCGATTCCTTACAATCTTCATGGAATTCTTTTTTTTCCTCCACAACAGCTCTTGATAATTCATCATCAGCATCTTCTTCCATTTCCACTTCAGTTAAGATTGGTTTGAAACTTTTATATCTGCTGTGATCAGAGCAAAAAAATACAAATAAAGCTAAATCTTTGAATTTAAAAAAAAACAAAAATTTAAATAGCTTTAAACTCAAATATTACCTAGAAAAAAGAAGTTGAAAGAAAAGACGTGTGTGTAAATTAAAAAAATTTACGTGCTAAAAATTTCTAAATAAAAAAAAAAAAAAAATTAAGTTAAATATAATTTGCCTTAAATAGTAAATTAAGTAAACTTTGGGAAATGGTTAATGAAAAGTTAGTGCATTTTACGAACAATAATTTTATTAATGTCATCACCATTTTTTTTTCTCCAAAGTAAAATAGAAAAAGTAATGAATTTTTTTTTTATTTCTTTTTTTTTTAAATAAATTAATTACCTAGGAGGGAGGCTTGTTTGTTTCGATCTGGTATGCGGTGGTGAAAAAACAAAATTGTGTACTTGACTTAATCCTGAAATAATTAAAAATAGAAAAATTATAATTATTTTTAATTTTAATTTTTTTTTAATATAAATTTTAATATTAAATTTCTTAAATTACCTTTTTTATCTTTTGGCGGTGATGTTTGTTCAGGCGGCGAAAAAGCAAATTCAGAGCTAGCATCATCTTTTTGCGATGCTTTTCTTCCTCTTCTTGGTTTTTCCACTTTCGATTCTTCTTCTTTTTTCTCCTCAACGGCACTTGTTTCAGAAGCTGCTCTTTTCCTTCTGGAATGTTGTCTAACAACACGTGAATTCGATCTCATTTCTTCCTCCTCTCGACTCTCCTCTAAAATCACATCAGATTCTTTTAATCGTGTACTACGTGTATAACGTTTAGTTTCACTTGGTAAATCAACACTTGCAGCGCGTCTCGATCTTGGTAAAATTTCCTTTTTTTTCTTCTCAACAGCTGTTGCTCTCGTTGATTTACTTTTTGTTGGTAGATTTAAAATTTCTTCAACTTCTTCAGGTATCGATTGAACCGATGGACAACGAGTTCGTTTTCTAGTTGGAGGAATATTTATTTCTTCTGTTGTATTTTTAATTTTTATTTCTGATTCTTCATTTTCATTTGATGCTTCTTCGTTTATTTTTTCTGACGATCGTTTCGTTTTTACTAGTGAAATTTCTTTTGGCACAGAATTTCCTCGTCTTCTTGTTTGTCTCACTGTTTCCACTGGTTCGGGATTTACAATTTCTTTTGTTAGAGAAGCTCCTCTTGTTAATCGTGGCAGTGGAACTTCCTTCGTGACGGAATTTCCTCGTCTAGATCTCGTTGCTGAAAATAAATGAAAATTATTAAAATATTAATTATTTTTTTTTTTTAAATTATAATAGACTTACTTCTTTTAATTGTTTCAGTGGTGTCAATTTCGACTGGTTCCAAAATTGTTGACTCTTGTGTTTTGGATGCAATTTCCTCGATGCATGTCAAATCCTTTTGCACTGATGCCGCTCGTCTCGTATTTCTTCTCACAGCTCGTGATGTTTCTTCCACTTCCTTTTCAATTTCTTGAGAGGAAATTTCTTGTATTTTTTTTGGACGACCACGTTTTGGTGTAACTTGTGTAACTTCCGATTCAATTGAGATTTTTCGACCTCCTGATTTATTTCCCTGATCTAAGGTTGATGATAAAATTTCTTTAGCTAACGAACTTCCACGTCTTGTTCGAACTTCTTCCACTTGTGATTCTTCATTCTTTCGTTTAGTTTCTCTCAAAGGTGTTTTACATCGAACGGCTTTCTTTTCCAATTCATCGGAGTCAATTATTTTCGTAACCGAAGAAGCTCTTCTTGATCTTCTTGGCGTTGATGTTGAACTCTCCTCTAAATTCTCCTGACTAGCCAATAATGTTTTTTGTATTATTTCCCTACCTTTGGAAATTTTCTCATCAGTTGTAATTATTTTACTATTCGATAATGAAATTACTTTTTGTGCTCTTGTTTCTCGTGTGCTTTCATCAATATTTTCTGGAGTTTTTTGTGATCTTGTCTCTCGTTTCTTTTTAATTTCCTCAATTTTAGAAGAATCATCAGTTATTAGATTTTCTTTAACAATCGAAGATGCTCTTCTTGTTCGAATTTCTCTAACTGGCGTATTACGAAGTGAAACTCTTCGTTTTGAAATTTTTTCAATTTCTTGATTTATTATTTCTTCCGATGGATTCTCAATAAGGGATGTTGTATTATAATTACTTAAATAAGCAGAATCGGATTTCGAAACATCTGATTTTAATTCAACTTCCAGTGGATTTATTTTTTCAAATTCATCAATTTTTTCACTATCTGATAAACTTTGATTGAGAATCATTGTCGATTCATTATCTAATTTTGAGAAATCAATTTTCTGAGAAATATCCTTAGAAACTGATTTCTCAACAGCAGTACTGTTTGATAAACTTTCAAAAACATCGTCTTCATAATCTTTCAATGGTAACATTTCCAATTCATCTGAACTCTCACCTTCCAATTCTTTTCCATCATTATCAAGAGAATGATCCATTATTGTTCCTTCAGGAAGAATATTTCTATTTGTATCTTCATGAACTTTACTATCATCATGAACATTCTCACCGTTAATTATTTCACCTTCTTTTGTCGATTTTTCATTATTAATTTCAACTTCGTCGTCTGAATTAATTTCAATCGTTCTATCATTTTCTTTACTCATTTTATGACTAATGTTAGATTCTTCTCTAACAGGAATATCAAGTTCTTCAATGCTCACATCTTCAACAACAGTGTCATTTAATTCTTCATTGTTCTCATTGACAATTTCCATTTCTTCAACGACAGTTTTCACGACACATGTAAATGACATTGATTTTGTGATACGTGTCGTTTTGAAATTTTCATCATAACTTGAATCTGACAATATTGGCGATGAATAAATTGATTGTGGTTCTTTTGTTCGATAACTTTTACAACTATCATTTGAATTTGAAACATCTTTACTGGATATTGAATGTGATGTTGGTGTTCCAGGTAAAGAGGATAAATTAGCTAATGATAAATTAGCACTACGTCTTTGTAATCCTGGTCTTGGTCTTGGTCCAGGATAAGTAATACTCGTATCGGATAATATTGAACTCTCTTCTGATCGTACACTGACACTTGGACTAAAGAAATGTTCCTCACTTATTTCCGATGGTTCTTCGTCAATTATTTCTTTAGAATCATTAATTGCCTTAACGCCACTTGTATCAAAACTATCGTCATTTAATTGACTCACACTGAAACGAATTTGTCTTGGTTTTTTCTCACTAATTGCCTCAGATGGTAAATCAACATTAAGAGTATTATTAAGACTCGACGAATCAGAAAGTCGGATTAATTGACGAATTTTGAGAATTGAATGCGGTGTTTCAAGTGATGTACCTATTGGATTTGTGAATTTTGTTTTACATTTAACCAATGGTGTGTTGAATAATGCATCAATACCCAATGTAGATTTATCTAAACTTTTATTGAATTTTATTTGATCTCTTTTCTGATTATTTGAACTTCTACATTGTTCCTGAGAAAGTTTAATTCTTTTTGTCTCGGTCAATTCAATTTCTTCATCGTCATCCTCATCTTCCTCTTCTTTTCTCTCCATTGGACGTTTCTTTTTCTCCATAAATTGAACACAATTGACAACACTGCTTGGTGGATGAATTTTCAATGACATACAAGGTGCACTCACAAAAGGTACCTGAATTCTTTCACCACGATTAAATGTCTCCTTTGCCTTTCTAATCACAGTGTCATAAATTCCCTGAACTCTATTATAACTTCTAGCGTGTGACATTGGCCTTGGATATCGTGTATCATCAATATCGGAATTTTTTTTCATTTGACTATTAGTAAAACGTCTCGTAATATCGGGTAATGTGTTATTGTACGCTTTAAACATATTTAATGATATTGGTTCATTTAATTGAAGAGCAAAACGTGAACTTGATGAAATTTGACTCGCTTCCAAATGACGTGAACGTTGAAGATAATAAATTAATTTTGTCTCCTCGCATTTGTCCTCCTCGAGAAATTTAATAAACGCATCCTCCTCCTCTTTATTTAAAGATAAATGTAAAATTTCCGCTAATTTTCCATAAATTTTACAAGCACGGAAAAATCTCATAAGAAGTTGTGAATAATGTGACGATGGCCGACAATGAAATGCTGATTGTACCAAACCATATTCAACGGAAAGACTAATTACCGTCTCTTGTTCCTCAACTGACATTAAAGGTGGTTTCCTCACTCTCAAATAGATCAAAGCCATTTTATGCTGATTCTCATGAACTAAATTTTTAATCACCAATTGATGATGCCAATCTTTGATATCAGATTCCAATATTAGTTCCATTGTGATAACATCGAGAAAACCTTGATAATCCTCATGATCAAGTAGCCAAAATGCTTGAACAAGTTTTATAAGACTTGGACTCAATTTAAAAGCCGCTGGATATTTAATAAGTTGATTTTTAATTGCACATGAATCTTTTAAAAACATTGATAAATCCAAGAGAAAATAATAAATAATTTGATGTTTATTCTCTAAATCAATGTATTCATCCTCATGACAATCGGCCAAATAACAACGAATAAGAGATTGTAAAGAAGGCGCTGGATATTCACCCACAGAACCAACGTCAACACCTTCCTTTTCCCATTGTGATTTTAATAATGAACATTCTCGATTTATCAAATTATCAATAAAAAGACAATCCTCTTCTTTATTTCTCTTTGCGTTTAATTTCTCCCTTCTTTCTCTATACATTCCCATGAGTCTTTGATAAGGATAACAAATTCTATCATCACTCTCCAATAATTCCGGAAGTAATCCCATATCATGAAACCAAAGAAGAACTTGAAAATAATTTGCAACTCTCTTCAATGCTCTTTGTTGTCTTATAAAATCAATCGAATCTCCATTCAATTCATTAACAACAATTGATAAACACTCAAGTTGTTGACAACAAAATCGTAAAATTTTTGCCTCCGCCTCACCAATTTTTGTGCCCGATTGATCAAAAAGCGATGCACTTAATTGATCAGCATAAATTTTAATCGACGTACCACGTTGAATACTCCAGCGGATAAATGCAGGAAACAAATACGATGCACTACCATCAGACCATTCTTTAGCGCATTTAACCAAAAAATGCGACCAACCTTGCTCTAAACACAAAGAGAGTAACATTTCCCTTTGTTTATTATGATCGCTATTAAACGAACATTCAACATTAAATGGTACAAGTCCAGCTGCAATGCAACGATGATATAAATCAATCGGTTGAATTAATGAAACAGGTCCCATAATCACAATTTTTCTCAATAAATCCGCTTGTACACCTCTCGTCAACCAAAATGTTATTTTACTCACACTTAATTCAATCCATTCAAATGATAACGAATTTGGAAAAAATAATTCCTCCATTACATTTGGACCACAATTAACAAATTCCTTAATTGATGATGGAACATAAATTGTACTGACAATTAAATCTTTTACCGATGTTGGCATCAAATTACCAGTTCTATAACTTGCCAATATACTATTTTGATTAGAACATTCCGATGCTGTTAATGGCATTTGTTCACGATACCATTGATTTAAATCAAATAATAACATACGATTATTTGTGCCAATTAATAATAAACTTTCTTCACCACGACGTGACGACATATCACTTTGATCAATAATATTCTCCCTCTCAATTGGTAATAAACAACTAATTGTATCGCCTTCATCTAATTCAATTTCAAATTTTAAACTTGGATCACCTTCAAGTTTAAAATTCATTTCATCATTATCTGATGATGATGATGATGATTTTTTATCAAATAGCATCGCATACATTCGAAGAACTGGAGCTGCAACACCTGAATCATCTTCACATGTTATCCAGAGATAATAAAATGGTCTTGGATCATCAACTGGTTCTATTAATGCCAAATGACTCACTGACATATTATCATCAAATTTTGGACTTATCCAACCAATTGAACCATCACTTTGCCATAATATAACACGTCCAAGGCAACCTGCTATTAGGCATCCTATTTTCTTTGAATTTATTAGCGACGTTGTCAATTTCTCCTCTGGGAGGTTCATCAACTCAAACGTCTCCCGATTGAAACCTATATATTTATCAATTCCTGCAAAAAAAATTTTTTTGATATTTTTAATTGAAATAAATATTTTATTATTAATTAATCGAATAAGTTTTTAAAATCTTTTAATATTGAATCAAATTATTTTCATTTAAGTTAACATCATCAAATATTAAAATAAATAACTGAAAATATCCTTAAATATCAATTTAAAAATTTTTTTAATCTAATTGAAACTTTTTTCAAATATTAAATAAAATCATTGAAAATATATTTAATTATTACATTAAATAATTGAAATTATCTGTAAATAATAAATGAAATAATTGAATAACTTTCTTATATTAAATAAAATAATTGAAAATATCCTAAAATATTTAAATAGAATTTAATCAAATTTTTGAAAATATTTTGAAATATTAAATCAAATAAGTGAAATTATCTTTTAATATAAAATACAATTATCGAAATTACCTTCTTATGTGAAAAAATAAATAATTGAAAATATTTTCAAATAACTCAGATAATTTAAATTAGCTTTAAATATTTCATCAAATTATTAAAATTACTTTGTTAAATAATAAATAAAATAATTGAAAATATTTTTAAATATTAAATCAAATTATTGAAATTACATTGTGTTAAAAAAAAATAATTGAAATAATCTTCAAATAATCAATAAAATAATTGATATTATCATCAAATATTTATTCCAATAAGCTAAATTATCTTCGAAATTTTAATTTAAATACTTATACTTATTAATTAATAAAAAAAAGTGAATACTCACGACTATTAATTAAACTGTAAGCTGAATGTTTCTCTTTAATACAAGAACGTCTCGATGAAGAGGAAGATCCTTTAGAATTAGGAAGTTCAATCTCATAAGGAGATAATTCATCCGTTACAAGATAAGGATTCACATTGTCCCATGATGATCGTTGAAGATCAATAATAAGATAATCAAAATTGCGTAAAGCAACACACGCCACACCTGAATTACTTCCAAAAATTGTTGCTACTTTTTCATCACATAATTCTTCCCACTCGGAACCTCCGCTTATCACACAAATTTGTTCTACACCACATGGAACCTAAAATTAAATTCATGTCAACAATTTGTTTATAAAAACAAAAAAAAAAAAGACAAAATAAATATAAATACAAAAAATATGTATATAATATAAAAAAAATATATAATAAGAAACTAATAAATAAAAAAAATTGTGAAATAATTTCAAAAAACGGAAATAATAAAAATGTTTACTTACTCGTATGACTCTTAAAATACGTGAAGTTGTGCAATTGAAGACACAAATCATACCAATAGAGTCTTTAATTTTTTGAGCGTCATTATCGAGACCTATTAATAGCAAAGGAAGTTGTCCTGCTTGTGTTGGAAATGGAGAAACAGCTGTTATTCGATATCTAAAATTCCACGAACTAACGCTTTCTCCTGTTCTTGCATTTAGAACAATTAAACGATTACCAAAACTTAACCAAGCATGATTTGTTCCATCTAAAAAGCCACCCAACGGTTTTATGGATTCAAATGCATCATTTGCTCCATTACCCGGTGATTGTTCATCTTCTGATGTTGCACTAAGTCGATCCCAAATAGACGATTGAAGTTCGATAATTCTGCGATTCTAGAGACAAAAATAAAATCAACAATTTAAATCAATATTATAATTAAAAAAAAAAAGAAAAAAAAAACAATTAATAATATAAAACATTTGACACAGTGAAATTTAATTCTCATCGTGACATTAAAACTTTAAAATTAATTTCAAAAACACATTCTAAATAAACACACAAGTAGAATAATAATAAATCTACAAATATAATGTAAAAATAATGAAAAAAAATGGAAATTTTAACAAATAGTAAAGAAATTTTTGTAAACGAGCGGGAAATGCGTACAACATAATTCCAACCACGCGTTTCTTTGGAATCAGTAATTTTAAGATTGAAAAAATAGATAAAAATAGAAATAAAATAATTTACTTACTTCGCAGTTTGTATCCTCCAGCTCCTTCATGATTTAATATAAGGTTTTCAACCCCATTGACGTAAAAAACTGTGTTTTAAAAACCGTTTGAACAATACTCTAGAGGTTATGTTTGTATCAACTTACAGCAATTTTCACTAGTCAAACTCTAAAGATACAATATCAAAATGATATTATAATTTAGCGTGTACTTTGAGTAATAATTATCACGATAATATAATTTTGTAACGTTTCACAAACCATATAAACTAAGTTTTATTTTGCATACAATACATAAAAAGTCATTTCAAAACCCGATGTTATAAGTGTGAAGTGAATGATAAATGACTGCCAATTGTAGCGTACAAAAAAAAATCATGCGCAGTGTTACCAACTGATTTTTACTATACCGGAAGTGACGAAACAGTAACGTTTTGAAAAATATTAAGAAAAACTTATTATTTGAAGTAAAATACTATAAAATCATTAAATGTTAATATAGTAATAATAATTTGAGTTTATATAGAATCATAATATCTATAATTTATTAGTATATTTTTAATATTTTCTATAAGAAATTAATAAATACAGTTCTCAATTTTAAATTACTGGCCGTTGGCTTCTTATTGCGCACTGGTTACTGCGCATTTCAACCACACTTGTCAAAATCACTACTTTTTATTAAGATAATTCACTAATTTTTAATAGCATTATTTATATTAAATTTGTAATTAGTAAATTAAATATTGAAAAAATTAACAAATTAATTATTCTCATAGATTATAGTTGATTTAAATATACTCCTTTAATTTAGAAAAGTTTCTCAAATGACTAGGTCGTTCCCTCTATCTTCCCCCCGAAAAAACTAAATGTAACGGACATTTCACTTTTTGTGCTTTTTTACTCGTCTCAAGTATTGTTAATTGGCGTCATTAATTAATCACAATTAATCGGCATTCAAAAGTGGAAATTAATTAGTTTTCAATCAACGAGAGTATTGTTCAATACCTTCTAAAAAGAGGTGAGTTAAATTTACACTTTTTATCGATAATAATTCGTCTAAATTTGCAAAAAAAAAAAAAAAAGTAAATTTTTTACGTTTTTTTTATACATTCGCCATTTTTGTTGCCTGTCTCTTGAATTAATTGAAGGTTCAAATTCGGTAAGATATTTTCTATTGTGAATAAATTAATAAATACTTATATAAATTAAATTTAAATCGATTAGAAAAATTAAAAATATTCAAAAAATATAAGAATTGAATTTATTATAATCGTTATATGAAATTTTTCTCTTTTTTATAATTTATCAAAATTTTTGTATAAAATGTACACAGTGGAAAATATATTTACATTACAATTGAATATTTCTCAAAAAGGAAATATTACACAATTTTTTTTGTGATTTTAATTATTTTTAAGGTTAAGTAATTATTTTTTTTTTATGAATAACATCGAGTAAGTGTTGCGAGTGTCATCATTCCTAAAAGCATTGATGAGGCACAAACTACCGATAATGTGTCTCGATTATAATTTGGACAGAGTTCCTTTTCTTGGCATCTCCTGAAAAAAAAAATAATTATATTTTCAAAATTAATTCTATATGGTAAAAAAAATTATTTTCATTTTACCATTGCTCTATGAAAATTACAACAAGACCGGTTACAACTTTATCAAGAAATGTAACCACCGAATAGATAAAAGCACTTCTATCGGTTCTCGATCCAATAAGTTCTGCCGTTACACTCAAAGCTGTAACCATTGTTATTGAACTTCCAGCTCCAATTAAAATTGCAACTGAATATATAACAGCAGTGCTACTTCCTGCAAATTCAGTTACAATTGCAGCCAAAGTTCCTGTAATTGCCCCAATTAAATAGCAAGCCTGCAAAGTAGATTAATTTCTCAAAAAAAAAATATTTAATTACAATTACGTTTAAATTAAAAAAATTTTTTTTTTTTTTAATTTTATTTTTACAGAACTGAAATGGAAAAAAAAGAGGAATACCTTGGAACCACAGGAACGATTGATGTATTTTAAAAATATTGAGGATACAAAAGATGCGAGATATGAAACCAAAGGCACAGTGGCTAAAGCTGCTTTTCCCCCTTCATACGTTTCTTCAATATATAAAGGTAAATAGACAGTTGCTAATGTTAGAAATAATCTACTTGCAACGTATAAAAGAGCAACTCTCAATAATATACTTGTTCCTGACATTCTACGATTTGCATGAAATCGAGAAACATTTTCAACATTTGATTTCAATGATGTATCTTCTAGTAAATGAGCTTTGAGAAAAATATGAAATAGAATCGTTGCTGTTATTCCAAGTACTGTTAAAATCAACACAATATTCTGTAAAAGAACATAATTTTTGAAAATTTTCTATTTTGAATTTTTTATGGAAATTAATTTTATTAATTTGAAATATTTTATATTGAAAGACTAAAGAATTTTCCATTTACTCTAAATTTGTAATCGTCTTGCGTTCCTAATCTCACAACAAAATCTTCACTAGTCGGTAAAACTATCCAGGTGACTATGAATACTATCACAGCAGCACCAACTTGTGCAGAATATCTAGAATTTTTTATGAATTTCTCCTTTTTAAAAATTTATATATTTACATTTTTAGATTTAATTAAAAAAAAATTATTTAAACAAAAATTTAATTATTTATGAAATTCAATTGATATTTTTTACCGAATCGCAGTTAAATCTGCTCGTACAAGTGGAGAAATTGTTAATGCTGGAATCATAGATAAATGTGAAATTTGAACAGCTGCCCAACCAGTTTGAAAAAGTGTTATACTAATTATATAAATTGTCATCATTGTTTTTGGATTTTCTGATGTTACAAAACTTCCAAAAATCACGGGAAACGAAAGTGTCACCATAACCGATCCAACAATGTGCCAAATTTTTTTTTTCGCATAATTATCAATGAGAAATCCAAAAACTGGTGTCATTAAAGCGTCAATAACTTGTCCTGTAGGAGAAGAATTTTTAAAAATTAGAATTTAATTAAATTCTTTAATAACAAATAAAGCAAAAAATAATTAAGATTAAAAAAAATTAAATTAATTCGTTTTTTTGGTACAAACCTAATAGTAATAGAGAACCAGCAACTACAGGTTGAATAAGAGAAATTCTTTGTAGAAACAATAATGTGTAAGAAAACCACATGGCAGCTGCTAAATCATTGAAAATATGTCCTAAAGCATAAGCATATCTTGTTGCAATTGCAACTTTACCATCGACAAGAGGAACTCGTTCCCCTGCTTCATCCATTTTTTTTTTTTTTTTCTTAAAGAATCCGATTTAAAAATGGAAACTTCTTTCTTAATTATAAAATCAAATTGATAAATGTTAACCCAGACATTGTTTTTTATTTTATTATCTGAAACGAGAAAATTCGATTTTTTAGAAAATCACCAAATTCTATTTCATTTTTTTCTTTATTTTATAAACTTAAATTACTATTATTGAATTAAAAAAAAAAATTCTTAGTGCATTTATTCATATTAGTTATTTTCTATTTCAGGTTTCGAAATTCTGGCGCCAAAAGAAAACGGATATAAAAAAAAAAAAAAAATGCAGAGAAAAGATCAAAACGTAAAATCGAAATTTTAACTATGAGCTACCGAAAAAATTAATCCACGTACAAGGTAAAAAAATAGATTCCAAATTATTGTTTTTCAATTTGTTTATTTTGTTCTTGAAAATAATATTAATTAAAATAAATTAATTAAATACAAAAGTAATAAAAAGAAAAGAAAGGAAAATCGGATATTCAAAATAAATTAAAATTGAACATAAAAATAAACACTAATCGTCTTTCATATGAAGACTTACAAAAATAAATTGAAATAAATAAAATTTTAAATAAAAATACAAATAAAATAAATAAAATTAATAAATGCAAATAAAAACCTAATACAGAAAAATACAAAAAACCAAATACAAATAGAAAACAAAAATATTTCAAAAATAAGAGAATTCAAAAATTCATACAGCCAATTTCTTAAATTTTTGACATAATTAAAACAATTATCAATGGAAAAATACTTAATGAAAATTTTATTAAATATAATATAAATCAACACTTCTTTAAAGAGTACTTCAGAATTGTTAGATGCTTCCTTTCACTTTGTCATGTCACATACTCTACTTCCTCATAAGGAAAGATTACAAAGTGAAAAAATTCACTTTTCCTATTAACCGCAATTATTTCCTCTTTTTCTATAAATTACGAATTATAAAATATTGAAAAAGTAATTTTTTTAATTTCCACTGCTTCAAATATAGTTTTTCTTTAAAAAAAAAAAAAATTTTCTTGTCTAATCTAATTTTTACACAATTTATTAAATTTCAAAAAAGAATTACCTTTCAAATTATTATTTTTTTTTTTTGTCAGTTACACTTTGTTGATAAACTTTGTAAAAAAATGTTTCCTCATATTTCACAGAGTTTACTTTTTTGTTTCCCCTTGGTTTTTCAAATATAATTATTGACTTATTATCAAAACTTAAAACACACGCGTCACGCGTTATTCCAATTTATAAAAAGAGGAAATCCACTTAACACCTGTGATAACTTAATATGACAATACAAAAAAAAAAAAAAAAAAAAAGTGTTTAATGTTCGTAGGCGGCGCGCGATGTGCAAGCGAATCACTGCACGGCCAACGATATCATGTTTTATCCTCAACTATATCGCACACAGTCACATTTCCTTTAATTTCATTTCACTAACTTTGACAAATTATATTTTAATATTGATCACGATGCAATAAATTTAAAAATACATTTAAAATATTTATTTAACTTTTAAAAAAACGAAAAATAAAATTCTACTAAACAAAAAATTCCTAATAGAAAATTGTTTGTTTTAAATTAGCAAATTTATAAATTACATAAAATTAAATTAAATATTTAATAGTAAATGCAATAATTAATTTTCATTTTTGTTTGATGATTCTAATCAGTTTGTAATTAAAAAAAAAGAAAACTGGTACTTCGTTATGCGTCATTATTACAATACCGAGAGGTATTTAAATTAATTGGATTTTGTTTTAAGAAAACAACAAAATTAATTAACAACTGTTTAATTAAAATTGTCAGATTATTATTTTTTTTCCGGTATAGTGTTTTTTTACTTTTAAAAAAATATAACAATCGAAAATAGATTGGAATTCAGAATATGATGACTATATATATAAGTGAACTCAAAGTTGGATGAAATGTAACTGAGTAAAAGTCATACAGGAATGAACATTTTTTTTTTTTATCTACCTTTACTTTAAGTTTTGCCCTCCATGAAACATGAGATTCTCAAGAGAAACGCGAAATCGATATCACGTTTGTTCTTGTACGGTCTCTTTTCCACTCAAGAAAAGTTAATTATAATATATAAAATAGGACAATTTTCTATTTGTAATTTTCATCTATTATAAGAATTTACTTTTTTTTCAAGTAATTTAATTTCCAAAAAAAAATTAAAAGGAAAAATTATACAACAAATTTTAATTTGTTTTAATTACATAGATTTATAAAAAAAAATTCAGTTGGTGATTAAAAAAACACGCGTTTAAAATTTGCTTATAAAAATTATTTATTTCCCCCACGAAATAATCTATAAAACAAAAACACTTTTCAATATAAGTGTTTCCATTATATTTAGCATTTTATATAAATCTTTTTTTTTCTAATATTTGTTTTTTATATTCAGTCGGAAACTTGTATAAATCTGCTTAAAATAATTACGTGAATATAAAAAAAAATGATCTTCTATAAATAACAAAAGTACAATAAGAATCAACAAGGAAAATTAACATAGAGTATTTTTCAATATATAATAATAATATATAACTTATTTGAAAATATTTTCTTTGACCAGCATTTTTTAAGCTTTTAAAATTAATATTTCTATTTTGTAATTTCATATTTAAAAATTTTTTAAAAAATAAAAAGAAAAATTAACAAATGTAGGATAGATGACAAAATCCTCAAAAAGGAGGTAGAGACGATATTTATGTATCTATAATGGAAAAAACAATGAATAGAGAAAATTTTTTTTCTATTTAAAAAATTCAAATAGAAAATTATTTAGGCATAGATTATTTTAGAACCAAATTAGATTTTTGCAACTTGCAAAAAATAAAAGAAATATCATAGGAATTCGTTGAGTTGTCTTAGCATATCCCATTTTCATTTATTCCTTTCATTTCTTTTTTTCTATTCCATATTTTATATTACTGTCTTTTTCTCATATATTTCGGTAACTGAGTCGTCAATAATTTTATATATATATACAATATTTCTTTTTTTTTTTTTTTCATTTAAATTTTCTTTCGACTTGAAGCCGAATATTCCGTACCTTCAAATTGTCGCAAGTGAATCTGCAAATTTCAATTTAATTTCATATAAAAATACTCAAGAAAATAAATATTAATTTATTTAAACTAAAAAAAAATTTATTTTTTTTTACATTAACTAATTTTATTTTTTACATTTTCCCTCAGGAATAATTTAAAAATAAAATTTGTTTATTTTTGATAAAAAAGAAAAAAAAATGCTTACCTGTAAATGTAGATTAACTTCTGCTGATCTACTTAAGTAAGGAAAATTACCGCCACTTTTTAAATGGGCTAATTTGGCATTTGGATAGCATTTGTACATTTCTTCTCTGACAACATTTGATAAAGCGTATTCATCAAAAACGTCCATTATCGTAATTTGTAAATGACTAATTTTTTGCGGTTGCACATAACAATTTACACAATTCATTGTTAATCTCGATGCCAATTCCGGTTGTGTTAAACTCTCCAGCTTCAAAAAAAAAAAAAAAAAATATAGAATTTTGTAATTTTTAGTTCATTTTAAATTTAGTTAATTTTTAATTAATTTAGAAATTATTTCATTTAATTTTACCCTTTCAACCATAAAATCGATGGCTTCTATTATTTCTCCATCAACTTTATCCGATTCAAAATTTCCCATTACCATTTTTTTCAACACTAATGATGGAAGTATCCAGAACCTGAATAAAAAATTTTTTTTTATTTCATTAAAGAAAATTCAATTTTAATTTATATTTAAAAAGATTTCGATTAAAAAAACTCACACAGCCGCGGAATCATTATAGCTGAAGACTGAAGTATCCGTAAATGTATTACATAAAATTAAAGAAAGTACCCTTGGACAATGTGCATTTACTTCTGCAAATTTTTGCGCCAAAAATCCTCCTAAAATTTCAATTTTTTCTTACTTTTTATATTTTTACTTATATTTACTTACTTTTATTTTTTTTAATTTCTTCTGTGTAATTAATTTTTCAGATTCATGTGATTAAAATTCAGAAAAAAATTGGATCCAATTTTAAATCTACTCCTTTGGTATATTCAAACAAAAATTAAATCAACTGTGCTCTTATCATCGAAAATAAATATACAAAAGTGAGTATTGCAATCAATATCATATATTGTTAATGATCTAGATTTAAATTTTTATCACAAGAGTCAATATCGGTTTAAATAATAATAAAGAAGTGAAATTCAATTTATGTCCTATAAATTTTTTTTTTGTTTGCTTTTTTGCAATTTTTGTTTTTTTTTTTTTTTATAAATTTTTACCTAGAGAAGCACCGAAAAGGTGAACCTTATCTAATTCCATGTAATCCAGTAATTTTTTGAATCCTTCACACCATTCTTTAACATTCCAATAAACAGGTGCTTCAGCCTGAAAAATAATTTAAAAAATTTAAAAAAAGAACACTTCAGTTATATTTTTATTTATTTATGCTTTTATTTTTTTTTACCGATATTACTCGATATCCTTTTGCCGCTAATCCAAGAATTTGTTTAAAAAAAATATCCGCCGTTCCACTGGCAGGAGGAAGACAAATGAGAGGGCACTTAACAGTCTTTGGATTTGAATCATATACTTTCCATCCCTAAAAATAATTTATTTTCATTTATTAACAATTCTTTTTTTAATTATCAATTTTTAGAGGAAAAATTCGCGAGATTTTAAAGTCTAAAAAATTTGCTGAAAAAAAAAAATTGAAAACAATTTCACAGGTGATAAGAAAACATAATAATACGTCTAAATTTCTTTAAGGAATATTGTTTAATAATATATATCACAGATCTTTTGTATTGATACGCGCAATATGAGTGAAAGGAAAAAATATTTGATATACTTGTAGAAGTTTCATATTACGAATATTATTTTTTTTTTTTTATTAAACATTATTCCAAATATTTTAAATTTTTTATTTATTAACAAAAAAAAATTGCTTTTAAATAATTTAAAATAGTTTTTTTTATTTACAAATAATTTATTCATATTTTTAGTTTTTTTTTTCTAACTAGTTCTTTGTTTTAAAAAAATATATTTTACTCATTATTATCATTAATAAAAAGATAAAGTACTATTGACGTATTTATAATACTTTTTTAATTTATAAACTAAATATTCTAGTAGAAATAATAGAAATTGATATCGTTTTTGTAAAATACGTACAAAAATCACGTGTGATTTTCTTCGGGAAATGATAAAAAAATTTTTTTACGCTTCTACTCTATTCACTTGTCAACAAATAAATTAATTCGATTTATCTTTTATCATTTTCAGTTAATTAAAACCTTTATAATGAGACAGGAACAAAATAGAAATATAAATTTTAATAAATTATTTTCAAATTTGAAAAAATTATTTTAAAAAATTATTTAAAAGTAAAAAAAAAAAGATTTTGAATTTAAAAAAAATTAAATATTTAAACAATTTACCTTAGAACCATCAATATCAACAACAATTTTTCGAAGTGGTACAGAACTTCGAAAACTTAAATATTCGTGAGATCGAGATAAATCACTACAGGAGGACATGTTCTTTTTTTTTTTTTTTATTTATTCTACTAAAGCCGGTAGATTATTATAATTTTCATTATAGAGTAAAAAAAAAAAAATTCAACTTCTACACTCGTATCGGATTATTGATATTACTGTGACAGAGTTCACAATGAACAGTTGTATTGGTTCTCTCAACAACACAACAACAACATTCTTAATAAATTTCTTGTTTTTCTCGTTTATAGACGATTTTACTCTAGTAACAAAAATTCAGCGACACTTGCGTTGCTTTCGGAAATTTTTCAAAGCTCTCGAGTTTCACTCGACGGATAAATTGTTCCGACTGATGGTGTCTTTTTTTAATTTTTCAATTATTTTATTATTATATTTTTTTCGAATTTGTTTTAAAATTTGAATATTTAAACTATTTTTGACTTTGTTTTTAATTTCTTATGATTTTAAAATGGAAATTTTATTTTTATCGACAGTGGATGATAATGATTTCTTACTAATCATAATTTAATAAACAATAGGAAAATAAAAAATAAATAATTAATAATAATAATTAATTCTTTTTATAGAGAAAATTGTTTTAAATTAAACAAATTCTAATCTAAATTATAAAAATTGTAATAATACTATTTTTTTATTACATTTTTAAACATTTTTCTTATTTAATTAATTATTGTACTATTATTTTATTATTTATTTTCTTTTCTAAAACAAGTTTAGGAGAGGAAAAAATTTACGCACATTAGTGTGGGATATTATTGTTGTTATTGTTATTATTATATTTTTTATTATTAATTTACTTATTTTTATTATTTATAATTTTGATTTTATTGTAAAAATTTAATTAAATTCTAGGTACAATTAAAATGGAAGAAAGTGGAAGGTTTCACAATTTACAAACGCATAGGATTTAGTTCAACGATCTTATCAGTATTTGAAGTAAACATTTGCATATTCAAAGAAAGGGTTGCAACCATCTAATCATTGGTCAGGGTGTGGCAAAAATAAAAAAATATGTAAGTAGAACGATCACATACATTAAAACAATTTGACACAGAGTTTGCGCAAACTGTATATAATTTACTCTCTAAATTTCAAAATACAACAATATTAAATTTATCAAAAGAAATTGAAATTTCGTCAATTTAAATTACCTATAAAGTAAATTTATATTTATTATTAAAAATATATATATATTTATTTTTCATATTTCTTTTTTATTTATATAATAGAAATTTTGTTCTCCAACACAAAAATCTTAAAATTCAGAAAGTTTATGTATATATTTAAATGTATCTCAAACTCCCAGGGTTAAAACAACGTGAAAAAAAAGACCTTCCTTTCCTCGACTTATAGTTCATCACTTGTAAATTCCACGCCCCAAAAATATTTACTTCGATCCTGGATAGACAACTTTGCAAGATTAACGATCCCAAAGTGGTATTACCTTAGGGATAAACCAAGCGAGTGCATATTTTGTTTCTATATATTCTGTATTACTCGACGCACTTTTAGTTTTCTCCTTTTTTCCCCTTATATACTAATTTTTCAATTCCTCATTTAACACAAATACTATAGATTTTCCAGACTAAGAACTTTCAAGTCAATTAAGTTTCTTTTCAAAAATATAATCCGATTGAGAGACTAGGAAAAAAAATATATTTTTTTTTATAATTATATCTGTCTAAAAGACGAAGCTGAAGTATACGCAACGTTTATATAAACGATTTTTAAAGAAATAATTTTTTAAAATGAAAAATTCTATAATTTTTTGCCTAAAAAATATTTTTTGTATAATTTGTTGATTAATGAAAACTACAAGAAATATTTTTTAGGCAAAAATTTATAGAATTTTTCATTGTAAAAAATTATTTCTTTAAAAATCGTTTATATAAACGTTGCGTACTTCAGCATCGTTCTAAAAGAAAATTTTTTTTATCACCGCTTTTGTTTCTGTAAAGAAAAGCTCTAAAAATTCCACTAAATGAAAATCCCGAGTATTAATTTCAATTAATTTGATTATTATTAAAAATTCACTAGTTATTAATTCAAAATGATTATATAGCTTCTTTGTGTTTTCATTTATTGAAAAAAAAAACCCTTAAAATTACATATGATTTAAAGAAAAAACATTTACATGCAAAAACATCGTGACAAAAAGGGTTATTTGTAGATAGTGTTGTCAAGGTGAAGGGGCGCGTTGGAATAAGAGTTGGTATTAGTAAACCTGTCACTCACTGCGAAAGCAAACGGTGGTTGACTTTTTCATCCCCATATATATATATATACGCCCGCCTTCGAGAATATTGCTCCTGCACTTCTAGTTGGAATTTGTTTAATTTCACACACTCTACAATGTACATAAATATCTCCATTTAAATAAAATCCAAAAATACTTTTAGAAATAATTTCCCTTGGATCAAATTTTTTCCTTAATTTTGGTAAGAATAAAATCAATTTTAAGAAAATACTTCTTTTTTCTTTTTACAAATTTTATTTGTTTTACAATTTATTTTTAGTGTTAAAATTGTTTTGTAAAAGTGTAAATGATTAGTGTACATCCCATGATTGAAACGCCATACACGCCTTCTTCTTGAAATCGATTTAAGAGCAAAAACAACCATTAATCTTTTCACTCTCTGAATTTAATTTAGTGAGACACGTGAATAAATGAAATCTACTAAAGTAAACGAATTTTTTTGTTTGTTATTAAATTCAAAAATATTTTTAAACAAATTTTTTTTCATTTAAAAACAGTTCATTTAAAAAAAAAAAGTTTTCATTGAGAATTTGGCCTTTGAAATATGAAAATTTATGAAAAGAGTTTAAAAAAAAAACATTGCTTGTTAACCGAAAAACTATCATTATAACATCAGTTTTGTATATATTTGTATCTATATACAGGTGTAAATATCTGTAATACAGAGAGAGATCATTAATCTTCAGCCTGCAATTTCGGTCCATGAAGGCGACATTTACCATCTCTCTCTCTCTCTCTCTCTCTCGTTTGCTCTTTCAGCATCAAGCTTCATCTACTTTTATCTGTCTCACTTTTGCCTTCCTTTCCTTCCTTTCTCTCCTTCTCTCTCTCTCCTGAGAGTTGTTCTCTCGCACAACCGCGGGATAATTAATGATCCCCAAAGCGATCTACTACTCAATGGTGTCTAATTTTAGGGTAATCTCTCTTCGTCTATCTCGACTTTTCCATCTCCATCTCCACCTCTTTTTTAAAAGTAAAGCGTGCTCTTATTTACTTTTTTTTTTTTTTTTTTGTAATAACAAATTTCACATAATTAATGTTTAAGAATTTTAACATTTTATTCAATTCTTTTTTCTCATTTTCGTTTTAAATATTCTACTCTATTCACTTGTCAACAAATAAATTAATTCGATTTATATTTTATCATTTTCAGTTAATTAAAACCTTTATAATGAAACAGGAACAAAATAGAAATAAATATGATGAAATTTTATTTTAAAAGAAAACTAGTTGAAATATTTTTTATAGTTTAAAAAAAAATTTAAACAAAAGCTTTTAAAATTCCGGTTTAAATCCTTTCTTGTATGATTGGAATATTAATGAATCAATAGAATGTATTTTTTAAGTACAAGGAGCAACGATCACACGCCAATAAAGATTGTTTAAAAAAAAAAAACATAATGAAAAATATGGAGATGAATATTTGAGGAGAGAGACCCCACTTGAAGGAATGATTTGCGTAATCTCTAATTACTATGGAAAAGTGCGTTAGTCGGATAAATACTAAACAAAAATATATTTTCATGACAATCGTTTTTGGACTCGGCGAGATGTGACAAAAGGGAGATTTCTGCACAATATTTCGTATTTGCTTCATTATATACGGGCAATTCGTCCGAAAGTTTTATCTCTCGCCCCGAGATGAATAAGGAAGCGACTACGAAAGCTGGAATTTCCGGTTGATTCGGCGCACTAACGAAGGGGTGATTTTCACGCGATTTACATCCACATTATTGGGGAGACGATGTCGAACCCCAATATATATATATCGCATTTTTCATTGTTCCCTTCTCTTCTTTTTTTTTTTTTTTACACAATTTACACAATAATGGATGCACGCACGACTTAAGGACAAATTAGTGCAGAAACCGTTGGATGAACCATTTATGGATCGTATATATATTCCAAGAAAAAATTTTTAGGAATATTTATATATATGTATTTGATACAAAAAAATTATTTTTATTAATAATAATTTTTGTAAAATTTTGTTTTGTAATTTTTCTGTTTTATAGGAGATGACCGAATAGAAGAAAAATGTTTTATTTAAATTATTTTGTTTTAATTTCAAATTTTTTTTTCAATGTGTTAACAAACAAAAAAAATTGTTAATGATTGAAAAAAAATTTTAGTTACAATTTAATTTATTCCATTTGTACGCGTTTCAGCTAACGCAACGATTTGCTGTTTTTTGCTGCCGCTGCATCGTATTCTGTAAAGAAAGAGGACTTTCTGAATCAACGTGGGATATTTGGATTTAAACAATATTAAAGAAAGAGGATAACAGATATAGCTGATATTCTGAAATATGTGGATTACTATATGTTTAGAATTATGTGAGTTCATGGAATTAAGAAAAGAAATTTGATTTTCGCAATCAACGTGGAATCTGAAGCATTTTGGATGTTAACAATATTTAAGGAATATATCGAAAAATATACAGATCTTCAAAATGTTGTGAGTTCAGAAAATATAGGATGAACTTCTTAAGGAGAGTATGTATTACAAAAAAAAGTGGTAAGGTAATGTACAAAAAATTCTTTTTCTGAAATTTCTTTTTTCTCGCAATTATTCTGTTACAGGTGATGACTGAAAGAAGAAAAACGTTTTATTTAAATATATTTTGTTTTGATTTTAATTTATTTCAATGTCAAAAAAAAAATTTGTTATGATTAAAAAAATATTTTTGTTACTATTTTACTTATTCTATTTGTACGCGTTTCAGCTAACAACGATTTCCTGATTTTTCCTGTCGCATCTCGCATCCTGAAAATAAAGAGGATTTCATCGCATATCCTGAAAAGAAAATGGATTTTCATAATCAACGTGGGATCTTTGGATTTAAACAATATTTAATGAAGTGGACAACAGAGAGCTGCTATTCATAAATATGCGGATTACTATCTTCAAAATTTTATGTCATTTCATTGAATTAGGAAAAGAAATTGTAATTTCGCAATCAACGTGGGATTATTATATCTTTAATATTTTCTGACTGAAGGAAACATTGGTTGTACTATTTATGGAGCGTATGTATTTCAAAAAAAGTGGTAAGGTAATGTGCAAAAAATTTGTTTTTCTAAAATTTCTTTTTTCTTGTAATTATTCTCTGTTACAGATGATGACCGAAAGAAGAAAAACGTTTTATTTACCTTTATAATTTGTATTAAATTTTGTTTTTTTTTCAATATGTTAACAAAAAAATAATTGTTAATGATTGAAAAAAAATAATTGAGTTACACTTTTACTTATTCAATTTGTACGCGTTTCAGCTAACAACGAGTTCCTGATTTTTCCTGTCGCATCGCAGCATAAAAAGAAAAGTGGATTTTTCGCAATCTGCGTGGGATCTAAAGCATTTTTGGATTTAAACAATATTTAAGATTTCCTGATTTTTCTTGTCGCATCACATCATGAAAGGAAAGTGGATTTTCTCAATCAACGTGGGATCTAAAGCATTTTGAATTTAAACAATATATTTAAGGAAGTGGACAACAACAGAGAGCTTATATATTAAGAAATATGCAGAGATTACTATCTTTAAAGTGTTTCACATTTTTGGATTCAATGAGGCTATTTAAAGGATATATTTTTGGATTCAAGGAGGCTATTTAAAGGATATAACAACTTCACAGGATTGTAAATCGCCGCTTAAACTCCAGGTATGTTTTACAATTTCTAATCCCCCCAAAATAGGGAGAAATATGATTTTTCCTCCCAAACATTTATCGACAAATTAGAAAATATATCGATGAAGTATTTTTATATCCGTATTTCTAAAAAAGAACTAAAAAAGAATAGTATTTTTTTTTGTAAATCTTTTTTTTTATATATATTTCACAGAACTTTTGTGTATATACAAAAAAAAATTTACAAGATTTACAGAAAAAAATATTTTATTAAAAGGAAAAATTTGGATTATTAAAAAAAAATTATCAAGACAGTAAAATATTCTCGAAGAACGAACAGGGATTAATTCAGGGAAATTTTCGATTTAGTCGTTTTTTTTAAGACAGGTTCCGGTGTATCGTACCTATATCAATATTTAATCATCGCCGACAAGATGGCGCAGGTAATACACGCGTTGGGTGAAACGCCCGTACTATACAAGAGAGGTGTTCATAATATAATCGTTGTGGGCACTATTGATGTTTACTTATAATATAGGATGTTCAGAAATTATATAGAAAAAAAAAATGACACATTCTGTTGATTTCACTCTTTTTTCTTCTTTCTAAAAAGTCAAGTTATTTTCTAGTCCGTAAAGACAAAAAAAAATACCTGCTACAATGAAAATTTAATAAATTAATATTTTTTAATTTCGTTTATTGGTAATAATTAAAAAACCAAAGTGATTAAATTTTGAAAGTTTAAAAATTTATTATTTACTAATTTCTAAAGTATAACAACGTAGGATATACTAGAATTAATTTTAATTTTAACAATAAAATATAAATAGTATTCAATTAGCGATTCAAGTTCTATTGATTCGGATTTAAAGATAAAAAGTTATCTTTCGAGAACACCCAGTAGAAAAATTTAATATCTTCTCTATATATATATATATACTGGAAATAAAATCGGTATAGGCAAACACGCTCGCGCGGTAAGCTTGAGAATTGTCAATCGAAGGTGCCAAAGAAATAAGAGAACCTTTCGAGGCGCGGTTTAGGTGCGGCACATCAAACATCCTTTCTATATGGAAAGCTTGTCCGCTCTTCGCACGATGGCTCGCTCGCTTGTAATATTATTATTCCTCTGTGATTTTTAAAATATTTTTTGGTAAAATATCAGGACGAATTTTCTTTTTGAATATATCCAATGATGTTTTCGTTGTCGGCATTCAATGTAATTTCATAAAAATTTTAATCTCAATTTTCTTATATTCTTCAATATTCATTTCTCATTCTTGCGATTGGTATTTAGCCAATGACATTGAAACTAAAAATTTCAATGACATTGTTTCCAAGATGCACCACGTGGAGGTAACCAATCATGCATCTCAAAAATCTGTAACAAAAGTTGTAGATTATAATGTTCGATAAATTATTTAAACAATAAGAAGCTGAAATATATACATATAATAATTATTACACACACAAAATATCTTATCAACTAAAATTTTTTTTCCTGAAAGAGAAAAGAAATTAAATTAAATTTCTATAAACGAGAAGAATCAAAAATTAGTATAAATTAGTAAAAATCATTAAATGCGATTATTAATTAAATTAAAATTAAAGGGCAAATTAAAGTCAATACCTGATTTTTTATACCTGAAATGTAAAAAGTTATTATTATTACACATAAAAATAGAAAAAACCCTTTATAAAATAACAAATTTTATAAAAACAAACGATAATTATTAACAAAATCACATATACCTATTTTTATATCTGAAAAGTAGAAAAATATTAAACACATAAAATATTAATATACAAATAAATAAATAAATCCTTATAAAATAACAAATTTTACAAAAACAAACAATAATTATTAACAAAATTACATATACCTATTTTTATATCTGAAAAGTAGAAAAATATTAAACACATAAAATATTAATGCACACAAAAATAGAAAAAACCTTATAAAATAACAAATTTTATAAAAACATATGATTATTATTTACAAAATAACATGTACCTGATATTTTTATACCTGAAAAGAAGAAAAACATTAAAATTATTTATAATATACATAAAAAAATTATTATAATACATAATACATAAAAAATACACATAAAAATAAAAACCTTATAAAATAACAAATTTTACAAAAACAAACAATAATTATTAACAAAATCACATATACCTATTTTTATATCTGAAAAGTAGAAAAATATTAAACACATAAAAGATTAATGCACATAAAAATAAAAAAAATAAAATAACAAATTTTATAAAAACATATGCTTATTATTAACAAAATAACATGTACCTTTTTTATACCTAAAAAACAGAAAAATATTAAACATCATAAAATATTAATACACATAAAAATAAAAAAACCTTATAAAATAATAAATTTTATAAAAACATATAATTATTATTAACAAAATCACATGTACCTGATATTTTTATATCTGAAAAGTAGAAAAATATTAAACACATAAAATATTAATACACATATAAATAAAAAAATAAAACCTTATAAAATAACAAATTTTATAAAAACAAACAATAATTATTAACAAAATTACATATACCTATTTTTATATCTGAAAAGTAGAAAAATATTAAACACACAAAATATTAATGCACATAAAAATAGAAAGAACCTTATAAAATAACAAATTTTATAAAAACATATGATTATTATTAACAAAATAACATGTACCTTTTTTATACCTAAAAAACAGAAAAATATTAAACATCATAAAATATTAATACACATAAAAATAAAAAAACCTTATAAAATAATAAATTTTATAAAAACATATGATTATTATTAACGAAATCACATGTACCTGATATTTTTATACCTTAAACAGAAAAAATTTTTAAAGCACAAGTTATTCTGAGAAAATAAGTCATAATTATAAACAAAATTTATTTACATATACCTGAAACAAAAAAAAATAATTACAATTTTTTTTACCTTTGAGATAATATATTCAGCGACTTTCCTATTTCAAAACAGATTCACTTCTCACTTAATTATTTCCATCACTTATTAAAATCACAAAAACAAAACACATTTAAAAACGCTATTTGATTATTCACAAAAAAGGTGAATCCGCGTAAATTAATGCTAGGCATTAATTTTTTTAATCGGCATATTAATTAAAAAAATGGACTCCGCGAATCATTTTTTTTGGACTTGAAAAAATCGTCCATTTATTTTTTTTCAGGTGATGAGATTTAAAAAGGGGGGTAGATTTTTCTTAAAATTGAAAAAAGGGAAGTCGCGCCCAAATAAGATTAAATCGAATTTTTTACAGGTGCGGGACAAAAATATATATTAATTAGCCCATGTGTTTAAAATTTATTTGAATTTTTATTAAACGGAAGCGATTTAAATTCGAGCATTTTGCGGGAAAAAAACTTGGAAAAATTTTATTTGGGTGTGATTTTAAAAAATGTTAACAGGGGGGAGGGGGATTTTTTGAATTAAAAAATAGGGAAGTCGCGTAAATAAATTGTCGAGGGTGGGCATAGATTTATTATAGAAAAAAAACTGTTTTTGGGGAAAATAATTTTTAAAAAATCATATTAATTTAAAAAAATACATATATATTCACATGATAATTATAAAAGAAAATATAATACATCAGAGTCTTTTTCAGTGAGACTATTGCGATTAAGACATGCAATATTCGTTTGAGAAAAACTTTGTTGCAACAAAAACATTTTAAACATTTACCTCAAAAGAAGAAAATATCTGGAAAAAAGCAAATAATTAGTGTTATAAATAAAATAAAAAATTTTCTCACCACGATATGTCTTACTGAAACAAATAAAAGCACAATATGGGAAAGGTAATCAAGTTCGTTTTCATTCTATTTTGAAAAATAATTTAATCATTCCTTTGATGAAATAAAATATTTTCGAAAATAGAATGTAAAATAAAACTTGTAATGGGAAAAATTATACCTTTTTAAAACCATAGTGACACTCATTGCAATCATTCATTCAAATAAAATAATTTCCCTACCTATAGCTATATTTAAAAATATTCATTCGCATCAAAAAAAACGAGTACCTCCCTAGCTATATCTAAAAAAAACCGTTTCGCTTCTTTTTCATCAACTCACATACATATTTCTCAATCTCTCAGTTGTAGATAATTTGAGAAATTTTGTTCCCTCCACCTTTGTTTCTTAAAAACAAACACTGATATTAATAATTTTTTAAAATAATATTCTATTTTAAAAAATTATAATTTTAATACTAATTTTTGAAATAAGTGAAAATTTCAAAAAAAAATTAATATTTATATCAGTTGTGTCACTAGGTTTTTTTTTTTAAAAAAAAAAAAACGACTTGCCTATCGCGGATTCACCTCGACGGAGCGATGGCAGCATCGCCTCTTCTGGACCAGTCCCCCAGTGGCCCCTCTTCTATGCGGGGAGACCGGGGAACTATGCAGGGGCCATGCTTTCTCTGCATCCTCCTTCCTGTCCTTCAGTCTGTAACATAAATTAAAAAAAAATTATAAATTAGTAAATAGTTAAAAATTGCATAAAATGGTGGGCAGAATTTTTTATTCGGCCTTGTTTTTTCTTGTTTCTATATCAGGTACATCAAACTAGTTGATGTTAATAATTCAGTATAATAATATAAAATAAAATATAAAATAAAATACAAAATAAAATAAATAATAAAATAAATAATAAAATATAATATAATAGAAACTATAAACAAATAATAAATATACAAAAATCTAATAAAATAATTATTTAGAATAAAGCAAAAAAAAAAAAAAAAAAAAATCTCACCGTGGACTCCCTTCGCCCATGCCCGATCTCCATCCTGGAGCGGCACTCGAACGTTGTTTTCCAGTCTGAAAAAAAATAAAACACAAATTTAATTACATAATTAATTATATTAATTTTACCAAAAAAAATGGTTTTTAACCAATAAAATTGTTTTATAAAATTATTTTTCATCAGTAATATTAATTATTGTTCAGCTTACATTTTTCAAAAAAAAAAAAAAATAAATATGGAAAAAATTTTAGTTGATAAGATTTTTAGTGTTTAAATAAAAATTGTCTACAAAAATTAGAAACTTTAATATATTAATAAAAAAAAAAATTATATTAGTATTGTTAGAAAAAATTAAAATCTTACAATGATCTGCATTGGCCAAAATGCACGATCTCCATCCTGGAGCTATTTAGGAACGACGCAAAACACTCACACGCGATTTAAAAAAAAAAAATTCGGACACTCCCGAGATAATTTATATATATTATAGTATATAATTTTCCTAAATTTGATTTGAATTCTTTTTTAAACGGACGCGATTTAAAGGAATTCAAACATTCCCGAATACAAAAACATAAATATATATTCCAAATTTTAAATATACTTAAGAATATATTAATTAGGCCACGTGGTCAAAATTAAGTGAAATTTATAATAAACGGATGCGATTTGAATAAAGCACTTTCGGATACAAAAATAGATTTTATTTTTAGAAAAGCTTTTTTTTTATTCTTAAAATATTAATTAGGCCACGTGTTTAAAAATTGATTCGGATTTTAATTAAACGCAAAGACCGCATTTAAAGAAATTCGAGCACACGCGTAAATTTTAATTTTTTTTATTTCAAAATGCTTCAAAAATTTCAAACATTTGAGAAAATATTAATTAGCGACCATGTGTTTAAAAATAAGCTGAATAATTTGAGAAAAATTTAATTTTAAAAAAGAAAATTTATTAATTTCGGAGCACGTGGTAAAAAAAAAATCTCGAAACACTCGCGTATCACTTTTTTTTTTTTTTTTGAACGAAAATTAATTTCTTCTCGTGATTATATATTTAAAATATTAATTTAATTATAGCACACGTGGCTAGAAACAAAAAAAACTTCACTTTTTCTTTTTACACCGAAACAAACGCCACTTTGAATTTTTTTTCGATCGTAGATGCAAGCTCAAACAGGAATAATCCCGCTTGAAACTATAATTGCGCACTTGATGAATCTAATTCACTGATTGGATAAAATTATCCCACAACTATCTCACCCCCACTAATTTTGATTTTTGCACTAAATTTTAGGCGCGCTAAATAATTGTAAACTGAATTAAGACCCAATTTATTGCACATTTAATTTTTAAAAATATTTTATTTTATTTAAAAAATATTAATTAGTTATATAATGATTATAATTTAAATAGAGAGAAAATTTTAATTATAATCATATATACGTAAATCGGGAGACGGTGACGTCATAATCTGTGATTGGATAAAATTTACGGACAAATTTTGAATCTTCGTCAATTTAGATTTTTTAATTAATTAATTAATTTTTATTTATTTAATAATTTATTTATAAAAATATTTTATGATACTAAAAATTTAGTTGAAAGTGAAATTTTAATATAGTCGAATTTTTAAAATTGTAATTTCTTTTACAGAAATAATAATAAGTATATAAAGTTTCCTTCATAGGGAAGCAATGTTAATAATTCAATTTCCAGTCCAAAAAGATTTAAAGTTAGGAAAATTGTTTTTTTTTTATTAAAGTGGACGAAAAAAAAGTTAAATTGAAATTCGCAAAAGCTTTTAAATTTATTTTTAATGATATCTAAAAAGTGTTCTATCCAAAAAGTTAGGTTATGTTTTTATTAAAAAAATTAATTAACCCGTACGTGCAAATAATTATAAACAGTAATTATCGAAGTAGTTTTGTTTAGAAAAAACACACTTGCAACTCGTTTTAGGTATTTAAAAAAAAATTCCATTTACACAAAAAACTGCAAACGTGAATCATCATTCCTAATCTCGCGAGATGGAAATTGTAGCAACTAAAATTTGTAAGTTTTTGAATTTTTCTAATCAATTTATTTACTTTTTCGAGTGTTATTTTATTTTTCTAAATGAAAAAAGATTTCCAATTAGAAATAGAATTCGTTTTAACAATTTGAGGTTATGTTTCTAACTTAAATTTTGCAAACTATATAAATTATTATTTCTTAATCCTAACATCTAAAAAATTAATTAATTAGCGATATATTTATTAGTGTATTATTTACATAAAATTACTGCAATTTTTTTTTATTTAAATTTACAAAAAAAAAAACCGGTTCGAAAGAATGAGAGCGGAATCGATCGTATTGTTACAGCATCTTCTTAAAATTTATTATAAAAGCAAATGTTATTCATATATATACGTTTATGAGCGAAACAAGGTCGTGAATGAAATCTCATTTTCATGATATTTCTCATTAGGTCGTAAATTTTTTTTTTTCCGAACGAAATACGAGGGTCAATTTTTTTTTTTTTAAGGTCAAAAAGTAAAGTCCCTGTTGTGCGCGCCTATAAAAAATTTTTTTGAAACTTTTAATGGTTTAATATACTCTAATTCATTTATGAAATACTTCCTAGAATATTTTACTCTCATTAAAAAATTTGTTCATTTTTTGATATAGGCATTAAAAAGAACTTTGAAACGACTTTATTTAAAACTATAATTTATTCATTATTATTATATTATTTTTATTATATGAATTCAAAGAATTTCACAATATCTAGAACATAATATATATATATATATTGCCGCTCGCTCGCGAGCAGTTCTAAACTAGTAATTACATATTAAAGCCGCACACATACACTTAATTATAATTCTTAAACACAAAGGCCTCTCGCAAGTTATTTAATATGAAAATAATAAAAAAAAAAATTCATATTCGCATTATTCGATGCCTCTTTTTTTTTATTGAGCGACATTATAATTATATAGTATATATATATATATTGAGAGAAATAAAATATCATCATAAAAATAGATATAAATTTATCGATAAAAAATTCATTTTTCATAAAAGGGAAGAAACAATGAATGCATATATAGGAGTAACGTAATTTGGCCTGTCTTCGTTGTAATAAATATTCAAGGAGTAACCGCAGATCCATACAAAGTATAAGTGCGCATCCATAGGTGTATATAAACAGCGGCGGGTTTGCAAATCATAAAATTCGCGGTTTCACACGCTTTGCTCGCGGTTCCTCGAGTGAAGGAGAGAGAAAGAAAGAGAGTATAGAGAGACTCCCTGAGATTCCCTTCACCTCACCTACACGAGCTGCAATTACCTGTAATTTGTACTGCAAGCAGCTACCGCCATCTTTGACGAACTTATACATATATATACATCTATATATGTGACGTGCAGTCGTAGCGAATGTAGATTGGTGCATAAATGTTGAGAGAAGCTTATAATATACACGAACGAGAGTATATATATTGCGAACGAATATATATATATATATACAAAGGAATATATAGTAGTGCGGAGAAGAGAAACAAGTTAAATAGAAAATAAACGAATGAAATAGAGGATCGCAACTCGGCACATCACCGGTGATAAAAGCCAGAAACTGCGAGAGAGATATATATATACATATATATACAAAAAAGGAAATGGAAAAAGAAGGAAAATAAAAAGGATAATGAAAAAGGAGTGCATAATTTATATATATGCGTATATAAAAAGATATAGAAGCGATAAGCGAAGATTTTATCTGGATTATTTTTCTATATAGGTTTCTGCTTCTTTCGTTATCGTATATAGTTTTTATTGCTCGAACTTCCCCTTATTCGCATATTGCATTTTAGTTGAAAATTATGTTCTTTAAAAATTGCCAGTAAAAAAATTCTGCTATTAGTTTTTATATTCTTTATGAATATTTCACATCTTTGGATAAAAGAATTGAATTTTTATTCAGATAATTTTTTTATTTTTTATTTTTATTTTTTCATATTGATGAATTTATTTAATTTCTATTTAAATTACATGAAATCAAATTATTTAACAAAATTTGTAGGATTTTTTTTTTTAAATAGAATAAAATAGTACAAATTTTTATAATTTTGATATTACATATTTTCGTTCTATTATACAGTTTCGATTTTCATTTAATTTCAACAGAATTTTTATTTAAACTATAATTTTTAATTAACCGAATTTTTATAATCGAAAGAAAAAAATAAGTATTTTCTAATTTTCTATCCTTATTTTTTTGTCCTTTTTCTCTTTTCCGCCCCTTTAAACAATGTAAAAAAAAAAAAAAATTTTTTATTTTCCAACTTTTCAGTATCAAATTTTTAAAAAGGAAAAATTTTTTATTTATAATATTCAATGAATTTTATTTATCTTTGGAATTTTAAAAAATCTACAAATTTTTCTCTCTAAATTTGAATTAGGAAAAATTTTAACTGATTTCAATTAGCGATTAGCGATTCAAATTAGTTAATTTTTACTAATTTTTAGAGAGTTATTAAAGGGAATTTAAATAATTAAAATTTTCTATAACAAGGAAAAATAAAAAACACTGAAAAAATATTAATTACTTTAATTAATATTCAGTAACTTATACTTATTCGGTAACTTTATCAAAAAAAAAAAAAATTATTTGAATCACATTAATTATTTGTACCAAATAATTTTAATTAGAATCAATTAATTATTTGTTTCAAATACAGAAATAATTTGGTTCGAATACAATTTTTTTGTTCAAGTTAAAATATTTTCCATCTAATTATAATTATTTGACAATAATATAGTTAAATAACTGAGTTTTATTTGAATCAATGTTTTTTTTTCCCTAAAAGTCAGGGAATCTTGAAAATTAAATTCCAACGTAATGTAAAAATTCAGATAATAAAAAAAAAAATAAATTAATTACTTAAATGAAAATTTGAATTAATTCCCATATAAAAATTCGGTAAAGTAAAAATTTGATTTATTATATAAATCGTCAGCAAAAAAATGCAGCTAAATAAAAAATTCCATTTATAAATAAATCTAAACTATTTTTAAATTATATATATATATCGTAAAATATTTCTTAACGACATATTCTGGTATTTTCCAAAAATCTCAAATTTCAATTCTTTTTTTTTTCGAATTCTAAATATAGATAGGAGTCTCGTTATGTTTCAAAATTTTCCCATTTGAATAATTTTTTCTATATACATATATTATTACTCTCTGGAGTTTTTATTTCTCACATACCTTGAGGAGGGTTTCATAAAAATTTTCAAAAATAAACAATCTCATATATATATATATATATATACTCGTGGAGTAAATATGGGATATATATTGAGTGTTAAAATATATCGAAGGTTTCGAGAGCGAAGTAAAGAGGTTTCAAAGGAGGTTCCAAGCATTATATTCTAGAATCTAGAGTAGTAGCGGAGAGTGTGCAATAAAATTTCTGAAAAGAAAACACAGGCTTCGGACGGCAAAATAAGAAAATGATGATGAAGAGGGAGGTTGTGTGCTATCTTCTTGCAAACGTACTAGAGATAGTCCTTATTTACCACGGGATCAAACAGCCGTTGGGGTGTTAACTGCTCTCTTTGAGAATATAAGAGGAAGGAATATATACGTGTAGAGTGATAAAATTTAATGTTAGAGGTGTTATCCTATATATATCGATATTTTCTCGCCTTGAAGTTTTCAGTAATTTTTCTTTCTTTTCGATTTAAACAATTTTTAATTTAGTAATCTAATTAGCTTTTTATAAAAATTGTAAAAAAAATCAAATGAAAGAATAAAATTGAAAATCCTTTTTATTTCAAATTTTTCGATATTTAATAAAATTGTTTCTTCTGTTATTAATCTTATGATCTCCTGTGGATGAAAAAAAAAAAAATCGTCTCCTATTGCCTTCTTTGGATTTCTTAACAACTGCTTTGTATCTCTTCTATATATCTACTTTTGCGATACTTGGATACTTATAAGCCTTTACTTGTTTATGACGCAAACGCCTTGTAACATAAGTATCTTCTCGTTATTCGTGGGAACAATTTTCTTGGATAATCGACCGCGAGTATCTATATATCGATTCTCCTTTCCTCTAAATATATATATATATATGTATGCGCTATATTTTCCCTCTCTTTTCAGTTTTGAACTACGACGACGAGTGCCAATATCGTTTTCGCTCTTAGCACTAAACGAGCTTTTTACACGGGAAGCGAAAACTTGGGTGCGAAGTACATACCATTTAGTGTAATAAGGGAAAAGAAAAATTATATCAAAAGTATGCGCGCCGTTTTGCACTTGCGGGGAAAATTAACGCAATTCAGGAATGTTTCACGCTTGAACAAATTTTGAAAAAAAAGAACAAATTCGTCCCGACAAAGTGATGTGTTATGTACAAGGAAGAAGAAAATAGTATTCAAAATGTTGCTCTATTGTTTAAGAATCATTTTCAAATGTATAGTTTCACTTAGGGGTGCGTATAGTATTCTACAGTCGCTGAAAAGCTTGCAAATTTGCTAGAGAAAATATTTTTTCTATTATTAATCTTAAATTAGAGAAAAATTAATTCAAAATCTCTTATTTATAAATTATTTCAATTTCTTTTTTGTCGCTTCGTTAAAATCAGGCCAATTATTGAATTGAATTATTTATACAAATTTGAATTGTGGAACTTTTTTTTAAAAAGAACTAGATTTTAAAAAAGATTTTTTAATCAATCAATTGAATAGAAAAATTCTTTTAAATATTAATATTCCATGAATTGAGCTCTATAAAAAGACATTTTGCAAATTTGTTTAAAAATTTTTATTTATCAAGTTCTGAACGTTCAAATGAACAAAAAATTTACTGCGGCTAATATTTTAACTTTAAATTTTTATTATAAAATATTGTTTTCTGTATATCTGAAAATAAATTATTTTGTTGAATGTTTAATGTATTTTTTTTTTATTTTTCAGTTCTGTAGTAATTTAAAAAAAATGTATAGACCAAAAAAAATTTATTTCGTTCATTTTTGAACGTTCAGAACTTCACCAGGCATTTAAAATTTATTTATTTATATTATTTTATTCAATATTCGAAAATATTTAATTGATTAATTAATTTATTAATAATTATTTTCTAATTATTTTATTAACTAATTAAAGATAATTTAAATTATTTTATTCATTAAAAATAACTTCAATTATTTGACTGATTTGTAATTGAAGACATTTTTAATTTTTTTGTTGACTAATTGAAGATAATTTCAATTATTTTATTTGATTTTTCAAAACAATTTTAATTGTTCAGTTCTATTTGCCGTATTATTTTAAGATACATTTTTTAATTTTAATTTAGTATTTCAAGGTATTGTTTCAATTTTTTATTAATTTTTTTAATATCATTATATACTTACAATTATTGAATCAATTAAATAATCATTTTAATCATTTAAATAATTTAATATTTTTTAATAATTGAATATTTAATATTTGAGATTTATATTTTTATTTTATTTATTTTTATTAAACTTTTATTTTTATTTCTTTATTATTTTTAAACTTTTTACATAATTTTTTGGAGTTCAAATCTTGGGAATTATTTTTAAAAAATTCTTTCAAATATTTGACTAAACAATTGAGCTTCGATTTTTTTTTGTAAATCTGGAAAAATTTCTTGAATTTCTTCTTAAATTTATCTAAAATCGAAATTAGGCTAATATTAATAACTCTCTAAATTTGAATTAGTTAAAAATAACTAAATTTGTAGAAAAAAATAAGTCATTTATTTAAATAATAATATTTCTACTCATTATTTGATAAAAAATTAGTACTACTAAATAAATAAATAAAAATAACTAATTACTTATAATAAGGGTCAATTATTAAATACTAAATATGTCAAAAATAATTAATTATTAATTAAGTAAAGGGACCAGTAAAATTTTAATCTTTCAAAATTTACGTAGTTAATTCACGCCAATTTTTATTTATTTTTTATTTGAATCAATTGAATTGTATTTGTTTCAAATACAGTTTATTTACTTCAATTGGTTTAAAAATATATTTAGTTCAAGTAAATATTTGCCACGGAAAAAAAAAATCTTCACCTGAAACAGCGATATATTTCACTAAAGTAGCGAAAGTTTTCGCTATTCTAGAGAAACATTCTAAATAAAAAAAAAATTTTCTCTGCGATAATAATCAAATAATTGAACCAAATAAATTTTTTTCTATCAATTTATTTTTAAACTAATTTATATTTAGAGATTAGGGTAAATTTTTAAAAAATTCAAAAATTCCCGCCAAAAATAATTTTTCCAATATGCATGCGCATTGTTTCTATTTTCCTACATGTTACCAACTTTTAGGAAATTAATTATAAATTAAGTTAATTGAATTAATTGTTCTTTATCGCGGGGTAAAAAGTTAGTCGCGGGGTCGTTATCCGATAGGGTAACACACATCCCATAGAGACCGACCGGCATTGGGGCGTTATCATTGTGACCCGCCTCTCGTGTTCAACTACAGGGTTAGTGTGGAAAACCCCCGCCCACCAATTGGTTACATTGAAGTAGCGTTGAGGATTTAGTAGGGGGGGTAAAAAGATCATTAGAGTGGGGGATTCGTCCCGGTATTAGTGTTGCCCAGCTTCAGATCGCAACAGGACGCGAACGTGCGCGTGTCCCCCCTCGAAAAAAAATAAATATATATATATATAATATAATAAACTCTTTTTACGTATTTTTGCCGGCTTTTTGTTATTATCATTTTTTTTTCTCCGTCCAATAAAAACAACTTTTTTTTTTTTTTGTTGTGTTTACAGTGCTTCCGAACATTTGAACAAAACTGTGTTTTGTAAATTTGTGTGATATCGGTATATTGATGACTATTTCCGAATATTACGCAAAAATATCGAAAAAGAAAAATTGATTTAGTAGGTGTTTTTTTTTTTTGTGTGCAAAAAAAAGTTTGTGAGTGTTTGATGTGTAGGAAATAGTAGGCGATTTGGTGAAAACATGAACACAGTTTTGAATAATCAAAAATTAGGGTGTTTGTGAAAAAAAAGGAAAAAGAAATTTCGTGGGTTATTTCGAATTATTCTTCTCGTTGATTTTACGTGAACTGCAAGTGTTTTCTTCATCGGTCGTCCTTTGTGACAACCTAACCTCTCTCTCTTTTTTCTGTCGGACTTTGGCCATTAAGGCCTTATTTTTTATTGAGACCGCGAATAGCGGATCAAAGCAGCCAAAATTCGGGTGAAGAACAGAGAACCGTTGCCATCGTACGCGATGGAGATATCGGATGAATATCAAGACATTGGAAATACCGGCGGAGGTGTTGCTATTTCCAATATGCCGATTCCACATCATGGACATACATCTGAAAGTCCCATGGTGAGTGTTGTGTTTTTATTTCCGCATTGTTGACAATTTTTTTTTTCTCCCTCTTGAGAGATTATCAAATTTTTATCATTGACAAATGGTTATATTTAAATTATTTAGTAAGGTTAGTTTTTAATTAAATTTAAAATTTGTTTTGTTTACAATTTGATAATTTGCATTATCATTTGAGGTAAATATTTTCAAAATGATTTCTATTTTCTTATTTTAATAATAATTACTCCATTTTGAAAATTTCGATATTGGAAGAGGTTTCTATTATTATTATTCAGAAATGTGATATTTTTAGCTAATTAAGAATTATATATATCATAAATTATTCAAGGTTATCGGAAGAAATTTGAGAGTTAATGTATTTAAACTAATTTTAAAGTAATTTATCCTCATTTATTCGTTGTATATTATAATTTGAAAAATGATTTTTGATATACATGTTATATTTGAAGAGAGGTCATTAGTAAATAACTTTATAATTACGAAAATTGTATATATTTTAAACTATTTTTTTTTTATGAAATCGAATTTTCATTTTCAAACTTGCTGTTTATTGTTTATTATATTTTCAAAGAAAATAATAGATTAGATATCAATTTGATCAATGAACTTTTAAAACTTTTATCAATATTTTATTTAAACTCCAATTAATATTTTATTAAAAAAAAAATCTTGTTTTTAATTACGTTATTTCAGATTTAATTTTTATGTACAATTTTTTTTTTTTTTATTTTTCTTGTGGCAAACATGTACGTTATAGAAATTAGTCGCTATCTTGATGACTAATTTGCTCAAAAGTATATACACGTCTAATTACGCCCATATATACGTATGTTTTTTGCACTACTTACATTAATTGTCACTATCTAAATATGTCACACTAAACCTAATACTTTATATAAATTACGAAATAATTTTTTTTTTTTTTTAAAAAAAAAGGAATTTTCTTATAGAAAAATATTTACTTGTTACAAAAAAAAAATTGGAAGGAAAATAATTGAAGAAAAATAATTTATAAAAGAATGTTTAAAATAATTTTTACAATTTAAAAATAATATATTCATAGCTTCTTCGTACATATATATATATATATATATATATATATATATATATATATTTGCCTCCGAGTCAGTAACCTTTTGCGGTGTTGTGGTCTCGATGCGAAAAGATTTCTGCGACTATATCTCTTGTCTTCATTTGTAATATTAATTAATCTTTTCCTATTTTAAAATGAAGTAGCAGAATAACAATTTTTCTCTATCGTTAATTTTTCTCTTTTGACATTCGTTGAATTTATTCCTCTTTTCAAGGATTTTTTTTTTGCAAAAAATATTTCTTTTTTAATATCAAATTTTGCAAATTTTTTCAAAATCGAAGTGGTAGAAAAAAAAGAGTTTTTGCACATAATTTCATTATTTATACATATATATTGACAGTGTAGTAAAATCACGAGGTTAGCTTGAATCTCGCTTCATAAAAGAATGAGTATTTACTTAGGGTAATGTGGAAAAAGTGGCTCACGTTATATCCTGGAGAAATTCAAGGAAAAGGGAGAGACTGATTATAATTTTTCAATAGACTCTCTCTCTCTCTCTCTCTCTCTCTCTCTCTCTCTCTCTCTCTCTCTCTCTCTCTCTCTCTCTCTCTCTCTCTCTCTCTCTCTCTCTCTCTCTCTCTCTCTCTCTCTCTCTCTCTCTCTCTCTCTCTCTCTCTCTCTCTCTCTCTCTCTCTCTCTCTCTCTCTCTCTCTCTCTCTCTCTCTCTCTCTCTCTCTCTCTCTCTCTCTCTCTCTCTCTCTCTCTCTCTCTCTCTCTCTCTCTCTCTCTCTCTCTCTCTCTCTCTCTCTCTCTCTCTCTCTCTCTCTCTCTCTCTCTCTCTCTCTCTCTCTCTCTCTCTCTCTCTCTCTCTCTCTCTCTCTCTCTCTCTCTCTCTCTCTCTCTCTCTCTCTCTCTCTCTCTCTCTCTCTCTTGTCTCTCTTCTTTTTTCGATTACGAAAGAAGGTAACTTTAATTGTAATAATTATTTGTGTCAATACTGCGTATATGACCGTTATTTGACTCTGTGACTTTAACACCTCCTGTCGATTAACACATCAAAAAACGCAATACGAAAACTTTCTTTTAAAAAAAAAAAAATCTAACGATATTTAATTTTAAAATAACGCTTTTTGCGATGTGAGGCAAAAAAATTATGTAATATTTCAAAAAAAAAAATGTAAATTAATAATAAGTCTTAATAATTCAATTACTAAATTTTTTAATTAATTATTAATTTTTTTTAACAAAAATTATTTTAATTATTATATGGTAAATTAATTTACCATATAGTAAATTACCTTTTTTTGGTTAATTATCCTTATTTTTAACTGCTAATTATTACATAAAAATATATTACAATGTCAATTGAGTAAACTAAAAATTGTTTTCTCTTATTTTTCGCTTCCATCGATGTGTGTATTTATTTTGCTAAAATTATTAGCCTCACTTGAATATATATAATTGCGTCGACGTGGTATTCTAGAAGCACATTTAAATATATATATATATATTGTAGACAGGAATTAATAAATTAAAGGCATTAATACGTGAGCGCGCAATTGTAGAAAATACAGGTTTTGAAAAATAGAGCGTAATTATGCTGTAATTTTCTTTATAATACAAAAATAAAAAAAAAATAAATAGGTGAAGCCAACAATGTGTGTATATGTGTATCGTATATTGTTGCGTAGAATAATAAATTTTCAAGTATTTACTTATAATTATTATTTCAAGTATATTACTTTACAATAATAATTTCAAGTATATATATAGCACAATTTATTTTATTTAGAAAAATAATTTAAAATATAATAATAATAAGAGTAAAAACAATAATAATAATAATAATAATAAGTAGAATAATAATTTCAAATATATATAGCATAATTTATAGTAAAAAATATAATTTTTTACGATACATATAGAAAATAATATCAAAAATATATATTTAAAAATTGCAATATTTGTCATATATCTGTAGCAGATTGGTTCGTATATATATATATATAAGACAAGGAGAATAAATAACGTGTTGACAGGAATTATTAATCGTCGTTGAGGATAATAAATAGGCGTCGTAACTAAGTTGATTAACGTTTAGAAGCTGTGTGTGTGGTTATACTTTCAAAGTCGATTATATATATCGTTATATCTCTCGTAATCAAAACCTTGTTAGTTTCGAAAAAATTATCGAGAGATATAATCTGTCTCGATTTTTGTTTTCGCAAAAAAAAGTCATCTAATTCAACACAAAATTATTATAATTAATTTACTTATAAAGGTATTTTTATGGTATTTTTTAGGGCGATAATATATCTTAGATTTGATCCTATATATAGATTTCGATGATTTTTTTATGATAATCTCATAGGATTTATTTAGTACTTACTTTCTATACTGATAAAGTTACCAGGTGTTGTATTTTACGAGACGTTTCCTCTTTTTTTTAAGAAAGTTTACCTGATTAAAAATGTAAATAGATATTCGAATTTATTAATTCATCGGTAAATTTCCGCATTTTTTTTTTTTTTTTTTTTCATTGTTTACCGATTTTGCAATCTCTTCTTTTAAATTAAAATATGTGGTAATATTAATTTCTATTTTTATCTTTTATTAATTGATTTCCAATATTTTTCTTTTTATTGAAATTGTTTTTATAATAATTTTATAATTTATTTTACGAAATTTTTATGAGCCAAAAGTTTTGAACGTTCAAATGAACAAAATATTGAAAATTACGAAATTGAAGAATTCGACTTTATCTGTAAATTATTAAAAATTATAATGTCAATGTAAAATAAAACAGTAAATTAAACTAATATTAAATTAATAACTTCTTTTTAGATATTTAAAATAATATTTTGTAATAAAATTCGTATTTAAAGAAGTTATAAAAAAATGTTGTTCATTTTGAACGTTCAAAACTTTTGGCTCATTAAATTTTTAAGTTGCAAATATTTTAATATTTAATTAACTATTCATTTATTAATTAATAATTATTTATTTTTAATTTATTAATTAATATAGTTATTTATTATTAATATATTAATTAATAGTTATTATTATTAATTATTTAATTAATTTCTAATATGCCATATATATAAGTTAAAATGAACGAAATAATTTTTTTTGTCTATAAATATTTTTAAAAACTATTACGTCAATAAAAAAATTACATTAAATATTTAATTATTAATGTATTTTTGAATACAGAGAGCAATATTTTTTATAATAAAATTTTGAAATTAGAAAAGTAGTAAATAAATTTTTGCGTTTGTTTAAATGTTCAGGACTTCAGGCACATAATTTCTAATATTTTAATATTTAATTAATTATTGATTTATTAATGAATAATAATAATTATTAATTATTGATTTATTATTTAATAACAATAATTATTAATTATTTAATTAATTTCCAATATTTCCTTTTTTGTTAAAATCGTTTTTACAATAATTTTATAATTCATATATTACGAAATTTTTGAAATTCATTGATTATAATTTATATTAATTTGTTTGTGATTTATTTTCATTATCTTAAATTAAAAATCTTAAAACTTGAAGGTAAATAGAAATAATTAGGATATCAATGTATTATAGACAATATACTAGTATTTAAAAGAGAGTGAGAGACGGGAGTGTTAAGTATGTTAGGGGCAGGGCGATTAGGTTGCATCTGTCAGTGCGGGAAGTGAGTAAATTTATTAGAAGTGGCACGATGACAGTGTCAGGTGTGAAAGAGATGCGTGCGTTTTGTCATATACCAGGTAAAATCTATTTTTTATCTCTATATAGTATATATTTTTTTGCAAATGTGTATTTTTTAATTTAGAAAATTGTTGATCGAGAAATGCACATATATATATGTGTAGAATCATAAAATGAGGGTGGGGATAATATTGAAAGGGGGACGCGTGAACGATCCGCGACGACGCCGCGTGCATCAGTAAAACAAGGGCGGGGATTCCCCTCTCGGCCAATCGCGAATCAGTTTAGAAAGTACGCTCACCTACGGACTCTCTCTCGCGCGTTCGTTGTTTCACCTGCAGACGCCATGGTCGTCATGACGTCATTTTTTTTTTTTTTTTTTAAACTCTCCTCGCACTAAAGCCAGACAGTCGTCTGCGCATTTTATATATATGCATATATGTGCATCACGAATCAGTTACAGTTTGTTCTAATAGAACGTTGGAATTCCAATTAGATTTTGCATCGAAATAGATTTTTCGTTTTTTGAATCAGAATAGATTTTTTCGTTTTTTTTTTTTTTTAATAATCTTAATTTCGTATTTTTAACCCTTTGGAGTATTTTTCGAACACTCGGGTCTTTTTGATCCAATGTAAAAAAATTTTCCATTCTTTTTGGAGTAAAAAGTATATATCTTTTCGATTTTAAATACTTGGTAATTAGTGGAAATTACAATTAATTTGTGTAATTACGAATGATTGTTGGTGGTTTTTAGAATAACATATATGTGGTTTGATTTTGAATCATCGAAAGAAAATATATATAGAAGGCAATTATATAAGATTCTGTAATATAAGTAAAAACCATTCACTTCTTTATTATTATTATTATTTTTATTATTTTTATATACAGTGTCTTTGAACCAATTCTGAATGCCGTAATTTTTGCCGATAAAACTTACGCTACATAAACTTTTTCCTAAATGCTCTTAACATTATATATATATATCTGCGAAACGGATAACGTAGTTTATTAGTAATTTTTTTCGCTAATTTATATTTTACAAAGCAGTGATAACTTATGAAATAGATGTATTATAAATATGTTGCATATAGCAAAACGCAATTTTTGCGCAAAAAGATAATTTATTTTTTCAAAATGATTTTTTTTTATATATAACGGAAAAAATTTATTTGATTCAAAAATACTCGGTTACCTATTTTATCAAATAATTATTTACCAAATAATTGAATTAAACAAAATTGTATTTGAACCAATAATTTCTGTATTTGAAACAAATATATATACTATTTAATTGACTTAAATACGTCGGTGAAGTTCACATAACGTTTATGATCAACGATTGAGAAGAAAAAATATTTTTCTATGCAAATTATTTATCTAAAAATTTTTTTTGCAACGTTTCTTGATCAATAATTTTTTGAAAAAAAAAATTGTAGGCAAAACATTAGTTATTTTTTGAGTGAAAAATATATTTTTTTCAATCGTTGATCATAAACGTTGCAAACTTCGCCAACGTATACTTAAATAATGATTATTTAATACAAATATTTATTTAATACAATTATTTAATACAAATAAATATTTATTTGATAATAAAGTATAATCGATTATTTGAATCAAATAATTTTTTTTTTTTGCAGTGCATAAACGTGTTTTAGTAGTATATAATAGATTATTCAAAAGCTCATCTTCATAATCTTCATGACGCTATTAAAAAAATATATTTTCAACGCTCTCGTGGAACACGTTTTGCTATACGTGAAGAGTGCATAATTTCTCCACACTCTCGCATATTGGGTCTCTCTCTTTTTTTTCTCTCTCTCTCTCTCATGGGCACACACTTTTTGACTTGAGGCGTGCATTATATTCCTGGGCAGATTTTTAGAGGGTTAGGAAGAATATCGTTCGTCCGTTTTACGAGAGCTCTATAAAAATCTTATAATTAGATTTCGGTCTTTCGAAGGTAATTTCCTTGAGACGGGGGGTTGGGCCCCTTTGGGAATAACCTGGGCGAATTTTCGAGCTCTATATTGAATTGCAAAATACGATCTTTTTTTTTTTTTTTTTTTTTTTTTTATATTGTAAATGTGCGCGCATCTTTAAAGAGTTGTCTAGGTCTAGAATTTTTTTAAGCTTTTTAATATGAATCATAAACCACTATAATTAAATATCCCATTTTGGCAATTAAACATTATGTTCATTTGCGTTATTTTTTTAATTTTATGGTCGTTTTATTATGATTTTTTGAATAATGAAGTGTCTTATTGAAATTTGAATTATTATCGCGGTTCTAAGTAAGTTTTCAGTACTATATTTGTTTATAATTGAATTATTTTATGTATTTATAATCGTTTTCTAATTTTTGCACTGTGAGGCGCGAATTTTTGTCATGGTTAAAAAAATAGGTGCAAATATATTTTATTAATTAATTTTAACTAATTTAAATTAATGATTGACTTTTTGTTACAAATTAGTTAAAAGTTGGCAAAATAGAATTTTTTTTTTTGTTCGTAAATTAGTTAAAATTTATTAATGAATTTGCAAAAAAATAATTTTTTTCGCGAAGGATAAATTTTTTTTTCAATTTGCAACAAATTAGTTGAAATTTAATACAATAAATTAGCGAAATGAATTTTTTTTGTGAATTAGTAAAAATTTACCAATAAATAAAAAGAATGTTTTTTCCAAATTATTTAAAATTTACTAATAAAATTATCGAGACGAATTTTTTTTTGTTGTTGTCGAATTAGTAAAAATTTACCAATAAATTAGCAAAAAGAATTTCATTTCCCCCAAATTAGTTAAAATTTACTACAAAAAATTAGCAAAAAGATTTTTTTTTCAAATTATAGTTAAAGTTTACTAGTGAATTAGCAAATAGAATTTTTTTTTCAAATTATTTAAAAGTTACCAATAAATTTCTTAAATTAAGTTTTTTTCTCAAACGATAAATTTTTAACTAATTTGCAATATTGAATGATTTTTTGCTTCGAATTTGTTAAAATTTACTATAATAAATTAGCAACACGATGTTTTTTTTAGGGAATTAGTAAAAATTTACTAAGGAATTCGCAGAAAGAATTTTTTTTTTTTACAAATTAGTTACAATTTATTAATAAAATTATCGAGACGAATTTTTTTTGTTGTTATCGAATTAGTAAAAATTTACCAATAAATTAGAAAAAAGAATTCCATTTTCCCCAAATTAGTTAAAGTTTACTACAAAAAATTAGCAAATAGAAATTTTTTTTCAAATTATTTAAAAATGACTAATAAATTCCCAAAATGAATTTTTTTTTCTCAAACGATAAATTTTTAACTAATCTGCATTATTGAATGATTTTTTGCTGCGAATTTGTTAAAATTTACTATAATAAATTAGCAAAACGATTTTTTTTTTAGGGAATTAGTAAAAATTTACTAAAAATTTCGCAAAAAGAATTTTTTTTACAAATTAGTTACAATTTATTAATAAATTAGCAAAATTTGTAACAAAATTTTTTATTGGCGAATTAGTAAAAATTTACTAATGATTTCGCAAAAAAAATTGTTTTTTTTTTGGAAATTAGTTACAATTTACTAATAAATTAGCAAAACAATTTTTTTTAGGGAATTAGTAAAAATTTACTAAAAATTTCGCAAAAAGAATTTTTTTTACAAATTAGTTACAATTTATTAATAAATTAGCAAAATTTGTAACAAAATTTTTTATTGGCGAATTAGTAAAAATTTACTAATGATTTCGCAAAAAAAATTGTTTTTTTTTTTTTTGAATTAGTTACAATTTACTAATAAATTAGCAAAAAAAAAATTTTTTTTCGTGAAATATTAATTTGAATTATTAAATGACTTTTAGCTATATATGAATATATTTAAAATTGACGAATGAATTACAAAAACTATTTTTCGACTAAATTAAAATTATTACTATAATAAATCAGCGAAACGAATTTTTATTTTCAAATTATTTAAAATTTTCTTAATGAATATGCAAAAAAAAAAAATTAACTACAAATGTTTATGAATTTTAATGAGAATGACACATTTTTTATGAATAAAATAGATCCTTGAAAAATAAATTGAAGATAGTAAATTTCGATAGGAGTTTAGAATATTTGATCATAGATCATAGAATTGCCCTCGGTTATAAAATATGAGATTTCTATTTTTATATTGTTGATAATTTTACATTGGATAAAGTGGTGGACCAATGACGAGTCTTACGCGATTATTGGCTAGATTTATCTCAATACATATATATATATATATATATATATATATATATATATATATATATATATATATATGTTGACGCTATACTGCGCCTGATCCTGATTCAACGCACTGAGAGAACACAAAATCCCTCTCTGTTGAAGAGATTAACAGAGGCTATCCCGCGAAACATAAAAGTGGGGAGGTGCAATAAAAAGAGAGCGATACTGAATCGCTATTGGTCTCTGGTATACGACGCGCTCACGCCCCATTTTATTCATTGCGCGCATCTCAATATATATTATTCTCTTTGCCCCTCGTCTTATCAGCATCCCAACAGATTCATTTCTTAAAATATATATATTTTTTTTGAATATTTGACTTTTTTTTTTTTGTTAGAAAAAATTTTCGATTACAGCTAGCAAAATTTTTTCAGAATACAAAAAAAAGGTTTTTTTTTCAAATCAAATTGATTTTGTTGGTTATATATTTTATCTGTGAATAAGTTAGTAAATTCGAGATTTCACTGAACTGATAAAAAATGAGAATTTTAGGAGACAATTTTAATATTTGTTCTTTAGGTTCTGAGATTTCCGTATTCGATTACGAGAGGGAGAGAGAGAAAGAGAGACCCTCTGTAATGATACAAGACGATAGTATCGCATATCTTGTAGTCGTGTTTATGTTTGACATGCTTCAATCGTTCCAGTGATTCATCATTGCGGATCTGATAGAATCGATAAATCGAAAATTCTTCAGCAAAAATAAAGATGTTAAATTACTTTTCCCTTTTTTTCGTTATATAATTATTTTCTTCAAGCAAAAAAAAAAAAAAAATGATGATTAATTTCTAGTGTATAATCGTATTTTATTGGATTATCAATGTTTAGATTGATATCCTCGAGAGAAAGAGATTTGCGACTTTTGATTGAACACAACATGCATTTGACGTGTTGGTGGTTATTTGTTTTACAAAAGGAAGGGACATAACTCATTTTGAAATGAAATTCCCTCATCCTCGAAGCGCATAAAACGCGAGATGCTAACCAATTGACGTTTCTAAGAAACTCGAGTTAAATATTGTGTATATATTGTACGTTTGAAAGATTTGTGCCGATTATATCGTAACCATTGTTTTCGAGATCATCCATTGCACAAGGTATATATGGGAAGACTTTTTCCTGTTTATAATATCGCAAATCCTTTTCGTTACGAGAGCAAAACACTTCTTCACATAATTAACCAATTTTCTCCTTGCGAATATATATATATAGAATACAAGTTTTCTAATTAGAATGAAAATTAAATGAAATTGGATCCTATTTGAACCGGGAAAAAAAATTACAGAAATTTCATTCGATAAAATTCTTGTTTTTAGTTTTTGTATTTTTATTTCTTTTGTAGTGAATTATTTAGGGACGCATAAGATAATTTTTTAGAATTATGCATTTTAATAGAATTTTATTCTGTAGAATATTATTTTTATTGAATAGTAACTTAAAAGAATATTTTTACAGAAAGATAAATTGTATAGAATTTATTTTAAAAAATATAAATTTTTTATTGTACAGAATTTTTAATTTATTAATTTTTTGTTTGAATTTTTTTGTCTAGACGAAAATCAATTTGTTTTAAAATTAATAATATTCGAAGATGCAAATATATTTTATTGAATTCTGTAAAATTAAAATTCGGTACAATTTTTTTTTCCTGCAAAATTAAGATTTTTTTTTTAAATTACTAGAAAATAATATATTTTGCAGAATAAAATTCTATTAAAACATAATTCTGAAAAAAAATTAATTCATTTCATTATTTTCTGTTTGTTCTGAAGAATTTTAACAAAGTTGTAAATTAAAATTACAGGGATTATTACGATGAGGGATTGTCATTTTTTAATTGTAGGGTATGTGTTTCAGCGAAACCTGTGAAAGAGATTAAAAAGGGCAATAATTAAAGCAAGAGAGAGAAAGAGAGAGAGGAGGTTAAAATGGCTACCTGTATCATCTCTTGGAGAGAAATATTGTATATATGTGTTAAGTGCTTCCTTTTGAGCGCGCACCAAGATAAAACACGTAGACAGGCATTTAGCGTGGCAAAAATAACTGACTTCAACTTTGGTGTATATATCGAGGGCACGTGCTCGAGTAGTATATAGCAATACTTGATGACTGTACACGCAACATTATGACACTGATACACACACCATAGAGGAGCAAAGATTTCACGCAACCGGAAACCGCGCTTCTATACACACCTTGTTTTCTCCAATTGTTTCAATTATTTTGTCCCCAAGATAGAAATCTACTGTTTTTTTTTCCAAAAAAAAAAAAAATTTCGCATGGTTGTCATTCAGGTAATTTTTATTTCCTTCACTTTCGAAGTAGAGAAATAAAATTAAAAATTTCTCTATTTTGACATTATATAGAATGTTTTAGAAAAATTTAAAATTTTGAAGAGATGAGTAGCATCTTTTTTTTTGTGTTGAATTTCTGAACAAGTTTTTCTTGGTCCAGATGATATGGGATATATATTTTTTTGTTTGTTGTCATACCCAAGTCAAGTGAAGGTAACACCCCACAAAAATTGACAGGGTCTAGAAAAAGATTTCCAAAAGATCTATTAAGTGAGTTTGAGAAAGGTTTTTGCTACTGAGTTTTCAGTTTCTCGCATCTTTCGACACTATATATATAATATAAAGAAAAAGGCCGCATTGCAGGTAAAAAGGTTCTGATGGCACGAGCCCATAATACACAAACCATCACACTTTTGAAAAATCTCTGCAATTCACTTTTATAACAGAGATGTTGTTCAGTTCAAGTTTTCAGTTTCTTTCTTTCGTAGATAAACCTCTTGGAAATGTTTTTATTTTAATTTAATAATTCGATTTTTTGAACAATTACTCTCTTTTTTTTGGGGGGGGGGAAATTAATTATTAGAAAAAAAGTGATTAGTTTTTTTTGCCTTTAGATTTATAATTTATTTTTTAGAAGTGAATTTTTCTGAAATTTTTTTTTATGAACAACTTGGAATATATTTAATTTTTGAACGACCCCACAGGTTCTTCTTTTTTTTTGGACATTTATCGTGTCCTAAGTAAACTTAAAAGTACGTTTTCAAAATGAGGGAGAGAATCAAGCTTTTTAGTATAATAATAATAACCCAAGTCACAGGAAACGAGTTTATATTCTTCAAACTCGCGGGCAAACAGAAAATGACGACGACAACTCCTCTCTCAAGTCCACTCTGTTATTGACTCTTCAACTTTACTCATTCGAGTATTGGACCTACTCAGTTCTCTTGCTCGGGTCATCGACTTTCTTTCTTCGTGGAACCTTTAATTTAATTTTCCTTTATTTGACAAAGGACCACATATATTCCTCTCAAAGGTGAATTCGTTTCTTGGAATTTATGAAAATTATTATCCTTATAATATCTTTTATTATAAATAGAAAAAATTTAATTGCAGAATTTTATTCGATTAAGTCTGATAAAAAAAAAAATAATAATATTAGCTTGTAAAAATGCGAGGAATGATAAAAGACTAAATAAAAACAGTGCACTAATAATAAGGTAAAAAAATATAAAGTCTCAATTGGGGACAAGGTAATCTCTCAGCACCATACTGAAAATGACTCTTATTAATAATTTTATGGGGTAAAATAATCGGTTCCATTACACCGCGGTAGAAACGACGAAACATTGCTTTATTTATAAATATATATATATATATATATATATATATATGAGTGAGTTTTATATATATACATGAAATATATAATGTCGGTTTTGCGCAAGCAGTGCACTTTGTGCTTTAATATATATATATATATAGTAAAATAGATGTATCGTCGAGTGCCATAATGCGCTTGTCGTTCACGTATCATTATCCTCGCCGGTGCCTAGATAACGTTGTTGCAATCGGCGCAATTATATTTTTACGATCCGAGCCAAGGCCTCTATTCCGTGACTATTAATGTACTAAGGTATAACACCGCACGAAATCCGAATAACCTAAATACTTCGATAGCAATAGATATGTCTTTTCTTTTGCCGAGAATATTAGTTTATATATTTCCCTCTTTTATTATTATATTCGTTTTAGAGTGAGAGAAGAAGCCATATACTTTGTTATACTCGTTTTAGTTTCAAGAAAAAAAATAAAGAAATTTGCTTTTAGAATTTTTAAATTGTCGAGAGATTTTCCCGATTTCCATGAATGAAATTTCTTTTGTAAAATATATTATTTCTTTTTATAATTTTCTATTGGCGGCTAGATAAATTTTTTACTGAAATAGTAAATTTTTGGCTTTTTTAATTACTTTTTTTTGTCGTTTTTCGTTTAATTGAATCTAATTCGGATTTAGAATACAATTTACTAATAGATTGTTTAGATATAAAATTATTTTCTCATTTTTTGATTTTCGAAATACTAATAAATAAATAATAAAATAAAATTAGAATGACATGAAATTTCATTGAATTAAAATTTAGAGAGAGAGTATTGAAATCATGGAAATCAGTTGCATTATGCACTTTACTTTCCAGTGAAACTTTTAATTAGAATGATTTTCCAATTGTGAAATTATTTAAGAGAAAATAGTGAGTTCTTTTTTTTTATAAAAAAATTCTTTTTCTTCACAAAATTTTTCAAAATAAAAATATTTTTTCTGTATTTAATATAACAAAAATATAGAAATTAAAAATTAAAAATTAATAGTAAATAATAAAATTGTAACAATTTTTAAATATCCTCACTGCAGTTCGATTTTTATATTACGAAACGTCAGAATGTGAATTAAATTAAAGAAAGTCAATTAGAAGAATTTATTATTATTGATTCGGCTTTAGTCCAATTATTAAAAAGGCTTCGTTTGAACATTACATCATTATCTCTCTCTCTCTCTCTCTCCCTCTCAACTCTTATGTAAATAAAAAAAGAATTTTTTTTTTCTTCAATGCATTTTTATAATAGAATGATTGTCAGTTTTTTTATGATGGAAAAATATTAATAACAATAATATTACTCTGAAAAGTGTTGTGAAAAAAAAATTTTTTTTCAATTGCGTGAGAAACAAATGTTAACAAAAGTATTGTCAACTTTTTCATAGAATTTTTCTTTTTTGTTTCTACTTTTTTCTTTTTATTATTATTATCATCATCTAAATTCTATCGTAATAAATATTTTCGCATTATAATTAATATTCTCTATTCTTTTTTTTTTTTAAATATGATTTTAAAATCACATAGTGGTGAATCATTCTTCCATATAAATTTTCTTGAACTATTTTTTAATTTAAAAAAAATATTGTAAATTTTCTATATTTCATCTTTAATGTGAAATATTTTAGTCATTTAACAATTTTTCTAACGATTCTTGATTATATATCATTGTCTGGATTTTAATACCAAGTTATATTCCATGATTTCACACAAACATTAAGTTTAAAATGTCATTAAAAATCTCCATTAGGTATTCAACGCTTCTGCTTTTAAAGCATTGAACGACGATAAAAAAATGTGATTAATATCCGTCAATAATGTTAAGTTGTTACTACTTTCTAAAATTAAAATATTACAATAAATGCGCGTAATAAAAAAAATTTTTTTTTAATAATTTTTAATTTACTGTCAATTTAAAAAATCGTAAATTATTATTTTATTTTTCTTTAAAAATTAAAAATTTCTGCGTACAATAATAGAATATAATTTCAATTAATTTGATAAAATAACGAATTTTTATTATTTTATATTTATATAGCGTCTACTTGAGAAAAATTTCGAGAAAGTATTTACTATATTTTGGAGGGTATAAAAAAAAAAAAAAAAAAGGTGTGCAGTAAATAATTTTCGATGTTTTATTGTTATTTCGATATTTAGCCTCTACCTTTAATATTACACAAAAATATTAAGTTGAAAAGTCGCTAATAGAAAGTTGTAGGGATTCTTGATGAGTTTATAGAGAGCTATTTCCCTTTTGAAAATATGGTTATTATGAATAGGTTCTTCTAACTTTTTTTTTCCTTCATCTTTTCCCTAACTTAGAGTCTCCAATGTCATAATATTTTCATTTTGAAAAATTTACTTTTGCAACTCAGGTAGTTCCATAAAGTATTATTATATACCTTTTTAGATTCCACAAAATATATAAAATAAACTACCGTTTTCGTTATATATCTTAAAATCGAAACAAATTTTTTTTCAAAATAAATTTAAGATAGATTCTAATCCATATTGGAATAAAACTAATGTCCTCTCTATCCTATTTAACGTTTTTTTTTTATCTTGTTAACAAATTCTCAATCCAATTAACTAATTTTCTTTTCATCTTATTAAACTAATGATTTTTTAATCTTGTTTTATTTATTAAAAAAAAAAAAAAAGAAAAATTATTTTTCTAATTTGGTTTCTTTGAGAGAAATTAAAAAAAAAATGCGATTGACGAAAGAATAAGTAGCCTTTAATTTATTATACTCGGTTTGCGGTTTAATAAATCTCCTTTTATAAGTTGGTGCGAACTTAGATAATTGATGCTCGCTCATTTCATGAGGAAGTTAAAAAATTTCTTCCGTGTTACATCAATACACGCATTGCTGACGCCGTTATATCAAAAATGATTTTCCTTAGAAATTATTATACATATATATACACATTATCACAATCTTTATAAACTCTCCGCACAATGAATATTTTATCTCATTTAACAAACATTCGATTAAATCTATCCTATTAAAAAAAAAACAAACAAAACCATTTGATTATAAATCAAGTATCATTAGAGATTGTCGTTTAAAACTAATTTATGAAATAAGTTTCAACTCAACTTGATAGATATCTAATTTTAATAATTTTTAACTACATAATAATTCATTATCGATTACCATTTTATAATATATACTTGGATTTTTATTTGAAAGTTTGTTTTTCAAATTAATAATAATTTAAAGAATAATAAATAATTCTGCCGATGAAGGATAAAAATTGAATAAATGATTAATTAACTGATTATTGAATATTAATTATCAATTAACTTTGAATATTTTTTTTAATGAATTGTTTCTCAATCGAACATTTTTTTATTTTTCATTCTTTATTTTGAAAATAAAATTACTTTTTTTTACTTTATGTGTGAAAAAATTAATTTTTACAGTTTAGAATTATGAAAGGATAAATTAAAACAAAGTGCTTAAACTTGTTTATTGTTTGTTTAGTATGTTTTAAAATGATTTTTTTAAAAATCTTTTTAACCTTTTTAAAAACATTGGAATCTTAGAAAGGAGAAAGAGAGACAAAATTCAATAAAATTTATATAGTAATGTCCCGGTTACACCCTAATATTAACATTTTACAAACTATGGTCAATTGTAACGGCTTACAATATTATAATCTATGTATAATAATTCAAAGCCCCATGAGAGAGAGAGAGAGAGACTCTTATATATACGCAAGACTAGCAATACACTTTCAATCGTTTAACTCGAGCAATCATTAAAGTAATTGCGTCTTTTAACGGACGTTAAAATGTTGTTCCTAGGTTTTGCAACAGTTTCCAAAACAATAACTTCGCACCGCGACGATTCAGTATAGGTTATGTACGTTCTATATTTTCTTTTGCATTCCATTCATTTTCATGTTACATTGCAAACTTGGAAAATATCTCGACAAAGCTTCTGTCGATTTGTATAATTTTTTTCTCGTATTTAGAATTTTTTTTTGAAATCGTTTATATTTCAAAGGAATAAAAAAATTAATTTCTGATGGAGTCATAAATTTTGCATTTTTTTGGGACATTTTTGAATTTTAGAGTTTTTAAATGTGTAGTAAAAAAAACAGATGTGTTTTATTTTCTATTATAAATCTTGAATTTGCATTTTTGCGTCTGTCATTCGCAACTACATGACAACCGTAATGCAATATTGATTTATTGTTGGTCATCTCTCCTATGGACATGTTATTATTTCTTCGAACGTGACTTTTAGATGATTTCAACCTTGAAGGGGATGTTGGGTTTCTTATTTTCTCTTAATTTTTGGGTAAATCTAAGTGGGATGTTCTTGCACGTGCCGACCGCATGTTCCTAAATCTAAGCAAAAAAAAAAAAAAAATTTAGCTTCCGTCCTTGAAAATATTTTCCAATTTTCCTACAATCAAAAAAGAATTTATAAAGGATATCGAAAAAAATTTCAACTCTTAATAATTTTTATTGAAAAATCCGAGGAAAAATTCTAATCCTTTTCGCCATGGTTTTAGAAATTGAAAAATAGGGTCTTATATTCTCACCTGTTCAGGTAAAGGAATTTTTTTTTTTGGCAATTTAATTTATTTTTCTATTGAAATATATTTCTCAGGAATTTTTTTTTTTATTTTTTTTTTTTTTTGCAAACGAAAATCTCTTTTTTGTGAATCATTGCGGAAATAAGCGTTGTGGAAGAAACGAAACGGTGATTATATTCCGCGCTACAGAGACATCATTGTCGCCCGTGGAATACAATTAGCAGTAAATTAGCATATGCCATCGGGGCACCGATAATAAAATCCCGCATATTACAATGATTGCATCGGATTTTACAATGGCGTTGTCGACCACAAATTATTAATTTAATGGCCCGCGGCTTGAACGGTAACGGGGGAATTATTACGACTCGGTGAGCAATGGAAATATTCTCATATATACTCACAAAACTATATATGCGTATATGTTGGAAAAAAAAATGGGAAAATGAAAAAAAAAACACGTGAATGTAAGAGATAGAAAGAGAGAAAGAGTAGTGGTAGTTTGTCTGCTTGACGATAGTCAAGTTTATTTCATTGCTAAGATGCTGATGGCTTCTTGTTAGTTTTATGGATGTAACATACTGTATGTAATTCACACATTGTCTCATAGTTTAAAATTCACTGATTTTTTTTTTTTTTTTGTTTTATCGCGCGACAATTTGTCTTCTTACTCGAAATTATCCTATAAAAATCAATGTGATTAGAATTTTTATTTTTTTATTTAATTTTACACGAACTTTTATTTAAAAGAATTTTATGTAATTCGAATTTTGAAATGACGGAAATTTCAATTTGTCCGAAATTTTTTTTGATTTGTCGGAAATTACAATTGTCCGAACAATCGACAGAAATAATTCGGCGCAATTTTGAAAATTGACCAATTATAAATAATCAAAAAAAAAAAAATCGTGATTGGTCAATTTTAAAAATTGTGCCGATTTCGTTTCTGTCGATTGTTATTTGTTCGGACAATTGTAATTTCGAAGGAATAAAAATTCGTACAAATTAAAATTCAGTCGAAATTTGGGAATTAAAATTCCTTTCCTTTAAAAATTGATCGAATCACATAAAATTCGATTGAATTTTAATTGCATTTAAAAATCTGCCAAATATGTAAATATTCGGTATAGCTAAAAATTTTTTGTTACATTAAAGAATTGTATAAAAAGAAAAAAAAAATTTGAGAAAATAATTTTTATTTTTGAATTTCTTTTTATAGGACTCTCTTTGTGAAATGGAATGACAATCAATTTTCGAGTTCTTCAGCCTCCTCTTTTAGTTTAGTTTCTATTGCAGTGGAAAAGCATAACATTGTGATAGCGACACGAGAGAGAGAAAATGCAAGATATTTCGGAGGTTAAGTCGTGTCGCGCCATCAAACTTCGAAACGGAGGTTTCGCCTCTTGACGTCTGGCGCGAGTTTCATTCGCTCGTAAACGCGTCTCGTAACTCGAGGCGTTATAGACATCGCTCGGGTATATAAACGTCTCATCCTATGTACTTACCAAAGCCTCTCTTCTCGTTCTCTTTCTTATATATATATATATACATTTACTCTTTCTCTCTCTCTCTATATATATATATATTGCAGGGCAAGTTTTGTATATATGAAACGCTCACATGAAATATAAAGGCCAAGATGTATCGAATGCACACCCTTTTGCGAATTGTCTCTATGTTAGTGCATCGCATACCTATATGCACACACACATATATAGACACACAAATACATATTAACTCGTAATACATTTTAGCCGCGGGTCGCTCGTTCGCCAACATTATATCGTGCTCTATTATTATATACCGTGTACTCCAGCCATCGTCTCCCAATGAAATTCCAAGCCCTCCGATTGGATGAACGACGGACATAACTTGGTTACATCCCACCAAAAGTTTTACTTCGATGCATCGCGAATCTCTTGTCGATAATAAAAAAAAAAGAAGGTTGGGAGGGTGCATGAATAATCGTTCAAAAATTATTGTATTTTTTTCAATATTTCGAAATTTGTAATTCTTTTTGTATATTTAGCCGAATTTTTCTATCGGTGAATTTTTAATTGATCGAATTTTTATTTAGTGGAATTTTTTAATTAAACCGAATTTTCATAACAAAGAATTTTTAAGTAATCGAATTTTTATTTAATGGAATTTCTGTATTAAACCGAATTTTCGTAACAAAGAATTTTTAATTGTTTTCATTTAACAAAATTTCCATATTGAATTACTGAATTTTTGCTATGAATTAGTTAAATTTTTTTTATCAATTCGCAGATTTAATTTCTAGAGAATAGAATTTTCACGCTGGCTCTATTCTATTAGAAAATATTCATAAAATATAAATAAATGAAATATACAACTTTCTGCATTATATTATATATGGTATAAAGTGATTTATGTCACATTTTGTCGAGCATTTGGCATTAAAGGGTTAACATTATTGAAATAATCGGTTGAACTTGGCCCTTTGTGCCTCTCTCTCTGTCTCTATTTTTCTCTCTTTCTCTCTCTTTCTCTTCTCTCTTTTTCTCTCTAGAGCTTCAAAGCACACAACTGCACTCTTGGCAATATATCATTTTAAATTATGAACGATCATCCGCCTTGCGTATACTCACTGTCCCTTCGCGCTAACACATTCTAAACTATTCTTGTTTCATGCCCGAGAAAGCTCCCGTGAGACAAAAATTAATCTAAAACAAGTGTTTTTTTTTCATTTTTCATAGAAACAAAATTTTTGCAGCTGGTTCAAATCGAAAAATTTCTATATTCTATTAAATTAACTAATGGTAAATATTAATTGAATATAGAAATTTTTTGTTTAGGGCAGCAGCATCAAAATTTTTTCAGCATTGATAACAATTTTTTTTAATATCAATTTATGATGAGTATAGGTAATAATAAAATTAAAGTATTTCAACAAAAATATATTTAACTAATTTATGAGAATAAATTCGCAAGTTTCATTTATGTAAATTGTTGGGTTTATTGCAAAATTTTCACAATCGGTCATTAAAAACTTAATTTCAACATTGCTGAGAAATTCTTGGATAAATAAAAGGTGTGTGCTATTTTAATGTTGGCAATTTTCTGCATATTAGAGCTCCTACATTTTCATTCTTTTGTCGAGATTTAGAATGGTGAAAGGAAGCTTCTGTATATATATATATATATATATATATATATATATATATATATATATATATATCAAAAATTTGCGACAATTTTTTTTTTTTTCATTATTAGAGAACTCATTTCTCTGTTTTAATACCAACATTTTTTCGCATATTAATGAAAAAAAAAAAAAATTTCTCTGTGGAAAGAGAAATAATGGAAATAAAAATATAACGGTGGGGAAATAATGAAAATAAAGGGATATAATAAAAGTGAATAATAATTTATTCAAAGTAGAATAAAAATTATATTGAAAAAAGAAAAAAAAAATTTTTTTTCGCCAAAAAAAAAAAAAGGGGGGAAATTATTTTTGCGTACGTAACACACACCTGTACCCGGGCGGAGACCTATAACCGCAAACGCTTAATGCATGCTCTCTCGCAGACAACGCAACCGGCCAGACGAATTTTATAGGCTGTTCGAGGTTTGGCTTTAATAGCCGAATTCCTCGTGCACACACCGGCATTCAACCAGCCGGATTACAAGTTCCTCTTCTTTTTCGTTCATCTCACTCATCTTTTTTGGCAACACACAGCTCTTCTTCTTCTTCTTCTTCTTCTTCTTCTTCTTCTTTTTTTTACTTTTGTATATAGTATAGATGTGCGAGATTATATCCCTTACGAATAGAAATTCTCTTTTAAAAATACGACCAAAGGTACTTTTTTGAAAATTAAATGATATGGTATTTCGCTTTTACTTCCCAAGTGTAACGACTCTCTCTCTCTCACTCTCACACTTTCGGGGTGTTGGTTATAATTATTACAAATTTCATGCTGTGGTAAAATATTGCCCACTCTCACCTGGCGTCTAAACTCTCATATCTCGCCAGAGATTATTTTTTTCTAATTTCTTCATTTCAAATATACACGAGAATTTGAGAATTCTTCTAGTGGAGAATTTTTATTTTAACTTTTTTTTTTAAATAGAGTCAAATAGAAACTCTTTAAATTGTTTATTTATAGTTAAATTAAAATTCGTTATTTTTTAAATTAAATTTTTTATGAATTTTTTCATTAAAAAATTCGTTTAAATAGAAATTTTTTTAAATTATAATTTTGCGAAACAAAAATTCGGATGAATAATAATTTGGATATACATAAAAATTTGGATGAATAATAAGTTGTTGAAATAATAATTTGGATAAATAGAAATTCGGATAAATAATAATTTTGCTAAATAGAAATTCGGATAAATAATAATTTGGCTAAATAGAAATTCGGATAAATAATAATTTGGCTAAATAGAAATTCGAATAAATAATAATTTGGCTAAATAGAAATTCGGATATACATGATAATTTGGCTGAATAATAATTGGGATAAATAATAATTCGGTTAAATAGAAATTTGGTTAAATAATAATTAGGATAAAAAATTTTGTTAAATCAAAACTAGAGGATATGAAAAATTCGGTTAAATAGAAATGCGGATAAATAATAATTTGGCTAAATAATAATTAGGATAAATAGAAATTTTTTAAAATAATAGTTCGGAGAAATAATAATTTAGCTAAATACGAGGCTAAATAATAATTCGGTTAAATAATAATTCGGATAAATCATAATTTTAATTAAAAATTTATTGTATCCAATTGGAATTTTATGTTAGAAATTATTTTTTTCAAAAATTCATAATTTGTCGAGAGTTATGTTTTCATAATTTTTTTTTGTCTTGGCTTCGATTTAAGAAGACCAAGTGCTTGGAAATATCGAGGGCTCCTATATATTTTTTTTTGTTGAATCGATTCACTATAGTTATAAGTATACATATATATATATATATATATATAGCCAGGAAGAGTATATGTCTCGCGGTTGGTAATATCAAACGCGACGGTGCCTTGTACGGATTCTGTTACTAATATGCCTTGGAAACACAGGAACCCTTTCGTAGCATATTATCCGATACCAATAATGCGACTAATCAAGTTAGTCACTCCCTTAAGCTGATATGCAGCTTTATATTAGCCTCGCCTATTAACAATCGTCAAGCATAAAATAAAAAAATAAAAAAATCACTATATTCAAAAAATCTTTTTTCCTTATAAAAAATTTATAATATTTTTTGTAATTTGTAATAATAATTTTCACATTTATATAAAAAAAAATTCTTTTTAAAAAAAAATATTCTTTTTTATTAGAAAAAGAAAATTTATATTAAAAAGAAAAATATTGGAAAATAAAGGAGTAGAAAATAAAATATAAAAAAGGGTTAAAAATCGATTAAATTTATTTATCGTGAATGGGATAATAAAATGAAAAAAAAATAATAAATAATAAAAAAATTGGTATTTTCTCAATGTAATAAATGCCTCGCGGTGCAGCTGCGTTATATATACTCTCTTCTTTGAAAACGCGCGCGTTCGACTTTTTCCACACACGGGCACAACGAAACTCCTTTAAAACCGCAATTTTCTCAAGCCAGGTACAACAATTAACGTAATCGCGATATAAATTATTTATGTATACACGTCACACATCACAACAGGCCGGCGTATATTGCAGCTGCGTATATCTTTTAATCGCCATTGTCCTTTATGAACCATTTTATGAACTTCCACTCTCCTTCGCTTATATATATATATAAAGAGAGAATAAGAAGACGAAGAAGGGTTTAAAGTAAATTGAAATATGAAAATATTACCCACTAAATCCTAATCGAAAGTGTCTGTAAAAAATCTCTTCTCTCTTTTTCTAATTTTTATGGATCTGATAAAACTGGGGCGCATGAGTTTTCCATAAAAATAATTAATTAGAATTTGTATTTTTAAATATTTTATTCCTAATTTTTTTTCATGATTTTTCGAATTCGAAGACTGATTTTTTTTTTTATACGAATTTTAACAACCGAATTTTTGTTTCGCTGCATTTATAATTTCGAAAAAATGAAAATTCGAACTAAAAATTTTGTTTTTTTCGTATAAATAGAAATTCAAATTAAAAATTCGTCTATAAAAAAAATATACATTTTTAATTATTAAATTTCTTTATTTAGAAATTATTTTCTTATTTTCATTCCGAAAATAATGGAAATAAATTCTCTTCAAATGTGCGTGTTATAAATTTGTTTTCGTGTATAATTAATGAATAGAAAATTTATGGAGTTTCAATAAAACTAAGGAATCGTGCTCATTTGGTATGGTGCGCGAGATTTCCGGCGGATGTATAATACACACGTTTATTTTAATGTAATAAATGTGAGGATATAAAAAATAAGGGCAATATTCTTGCGGGTAATTCTCTCTGTTTTTTTTTCTCGCGCTCTTATTTCCTTGAGGTTTTCGTCTTGATAAGAAACAAGTTGCTTGTTGTTATATATATATATATATATATATAATACACAAAAAAAAGAAAAAAAAAACGTGGGTTATTTCTACCACGAGAGAGGTTCGATGTCATGTAAAGCGTTCCTTGCACTTGCACACGCAGATATATACGTTTATAATGTGCGCACATACGATGACGAGGTCGCGTGCTGACACCAACCTCGCCAAAGGGACCTTAAGTCTGTGGTGGCGACGACGAGAAGCCCCTCATTTTTTTTTTTTTTCTCTCTTTTCTTGACGGTATCTCGTTTCTTTCTCGATTACGCGTCCTCCGCCGCGCTTTACACCTTTGTGTTTCCTTGCTTATATGGACGCACAATCTCTGTCAGTCCTTTCATATATTCTTCGTATTATTTTTTTTTTATATGCTTTATCCTCAAAGATGAGCTCTCAATTTGTCAAAGATCATCGTGTATGGAACTCGTGTTCTTCATTTCTTAGTTTGCATAATTTATTTCTCATTTAATTGTTACCACAAAATAAATTAATTATAATTTTTTTTTCAATTTTTATTTTGACTGGATTATTAATATTTGATGAAATTTCGATTGGAATTAATATTTTTTTATCCAAATTTGCGTTTTTATCGAATTTTCTTCTGATACAATTTTCATTTAATTGAATTATTATTTTGGCGCAGAATTTTTCTTTGAACGAATTTTTATTTATTCAAATTTGAATTTAACCAAATTTGCATTTAACAGAATTTATGTTCTCTCGAATTTTCCTTTAACCGAATTTGTTTCCGATACAATTTTTATTTAACTGAATTAATATTTGATTAAAAATTTTCCTTTCAACTAATTTTTATTTTTCTAAATTTTCCTTTAACCGAATTCAATTGATTTGCATTGAATTTTTAATTTGAAATAATAAAAAAAAACCTCGTGGAATTGTATAAATAATTAATACTATATAAATTAATAATTAAAAATTTAATTAATATTTAATTATTTTTTTCAAAATTTAATACTAAAAAAGAAATATCAATGAGAAAATAAATCGATTAAAAAAAAGGGGAATTTTTGTTTCGCGCGCTCGCGGTATTTAATTTTGCGATCTGTTTTGTCAGTGGTGCGAGGCGCGCGGGTTTTTTCAAAGAGAGAATGGCGCGACGACCGCGAACAGCGAGGCTGTCACACACGAGCGAAACCACGTGGTGTTGGGATGGCGTGTCGTTCCCCATGGGGCGTGAAAGGGTTCAGAAGTCAGAGAAACGCGCGGCGTTTGGTGAAGTCCACACCGTTATATTACGTGCCACAAGAGAGCACGTCATCGCTAACAAAGTGAGACACTAATGTCGCGCATATAATACAAAAAAAAATCATTCTAAATTCATCGGGAAAAAATTCTCCAATTTTTTAATATATATCGTTTTTTTTATGTCTTTTAAAACATAAGTTATTATATATAAAAAAAATTAATTTTATTATTTATTTTTTAATTTATTTACTATTTTTGTGATACATTTTTTTTTTATTAATTTTTGTGTATTAAATAAATTTATTAGAGTGTAAATTTTTCGAAACCGATACAATGAGCAAACTTATTAATTGAATTATTTAATAAAATTGACACTATTTTCTATAGAGATTTTTTTTTGTGATTTTATTTTCTTTATATACGCGTTTTTGAAGTCGCGTGCAAGGGCAGCGCATTTCCAGTCCTTATATCAAAATTATTTAATGATACGTTTGAGAGGGAATTGCATGCGACGCTTAATTTTTTCACCTTCGAACTTTTTTTTTTTTTTTTTTTTTTTCTTTTTCATTTAAAGATAACCGATAAAATGAAAAAGAAATTTATGATTTGATGGATAAAAAAAAATTTGCTTCTTTCATATTTGCAATTTTCAATTTTTTTTAGCAAAATTATATTTATTCTCATATAAATACAAAAAATATAAATAATTTGTTATTTTTACATTTTTTTAGTTTTAATATATTTTTTTTTAAACCGGCAGTTAAATAAATATGTTTTATACATATTTATAAATTTTGACATGGGGGTTATTATGATTGCGTTGAAAATCGCATTTTGGTGGAGCTCGAGCTATAAAAATAATGAAAGCGTCAAATAATGAAGGCCTATTGTGTCAAGGCGGACGTCAAACTTTAATTGAAAATTCGATCCACTCGATGACCGTATATATATATATATATATATATATATATATATATATATATATATATATATATATATATATATATTCGAACCACCCTGAGAAATTTAATCAGAATTTTCAAAGGAACTAATTCCTCTTTTTTTTCTCCCCTTTTATAGTCTTTAAATTATTTTTTTTCCAACACTAAATTTATAATACTTTCCATCGAATTATTTCACTAAATTTTTCTTTCTTATTTTTTGTTTACAAAAAGAAATAGAATTTTCCAATTTATTTATATAAATTGAGATTTTTTTTATAATCTTTTTTTTTTTATATTGGAAAAAATTAATTTTATTTTTTGGGGAAGGATAAATAGAAAAAAAAATTGTAGGTACATTAATTTATTATAAATTTGTGTATTCAATGATGTGTCAAATTCACACATTTCGTTGATTAAACCGAAAAAAAAAAATTCGTAGTAAAATAGATAAAATTTTTGAGTTTATTACGCTCTTCCTCAATATTTTCTTAGATATATCACCTGTTAAATGTTAATTTTTATGTACTTATCAAAGAGGAAATGTAAATGTTATTTACATCCGTAGATTGCGTTCGTACGTTTCAATAAAACGATGGCGAAATACGTTTTCTCGTCATATTTGTAATATTTTAGTTTTATTTCGACGCCCAGAATTTTGCCTTACGTTCATCTTCAATTTTATTTCTCATCTTGGGATTTTATCTTCGATAAATATTTTTTTTTTTTTTTTTAGTATATATTTTTCATTTTTACCTTTATTGTATATTAATATATTATAACTGTATTTATAAATATAATATAAATATATTTATAGTTTATTTAGGTTTTTTTTTTTATATTCGATTCTAAAGTTTTAGTTATTTTTTACCTTTAATTTCTTTATTCCATATCGGAAAATTGAATTTCACTTCTCAATCATCATAAAATGATTTTTTTTCCTTCTCTTTTGAGAATTTAATTTCTGAAATTATACTTTCTGTAATATATATATACATATGGAATATGCCTTTTCAGGGACGAATACATTGTGTTGTATATTATTATAATTTGTTTATTCACTCATGAGTGAAAATAAATTAGTCAATGATTTTTGTAGGCGGTGAGCCAAGTGCAACTCTGTCAGGTAGTTAATTTCTGATGGAAATGTGTACAGTTTCTGTTGGTTGAAGTAAGTGCACTTATTGTAAAATATATAAACTCTCGGTTGCTGCTTTTGGCAAAGAAGGACCACCTTAGGAGAGAGAAAAAGAGAGAGAGAGAGCGGTGTTCTAACGTTAAATTTACAGCGGAAATATTACGGGCTTTTATACCTTGTGTGTACTTTCTGTCTTCACGTGAATATTCCATTTTTGCCACACGTATGTCTTATTTTGAAAATTATCAGAAACAAATTTTTATATAAAAGCAAAAATTGAAAACAAAAATCAAATCAAATTAAATGCTTTTTTTCCATTGTAGTATTTGTATAATTATTTTGTTTTAAACGTCTAAAGTAAATATTTCTGTCTTATTTTATTATACTCGCGTTTGAACTATTATTAAGAACATATATATACAAGCTTCGATGACAAGTGATCACTTGAAAATTACATGTTCATGACTTGTGAAAAAAAAAGAAAGAAAACGCCCGAGGTTAATTATCCTAATTTGTAATGTAAAATTTTTTTTTGATCAAGTACTTGTAAACGTCTTTTTTTTATTTTTCTTTTAACCATAGAGCGACAGTCTTTCGGATAGGATCTTTTTCAGGATGTACACACAAGATCGAATAAATTTATTCCACGAATCTCACGAATCATATCAAGACATTGCGTGATCAAAGTATATGGTCTTATTCTTTTCAGGCTACCTTATTTAATTTTTTTTTTTTTTTTTTTTTTTGGTTTTAATAATGTTATACAAAGTGGAGGATAATTTTATTAATGAGACCCTATATAGACATTTTTATCAGAAAAAATTTTTTTTCTCTCTTTCGTGGAACAAAATTCCGAATTTTATAAATTATAAAAAATATGTTTCTTTATTTTTATTTAAAAAGAAATCGATTTATATTTTTTTATTGTAGGTATTTTTAATATTTGATTAAAAAAAATGAAAATGAGAGAAAAAAAGTAATTGCAATTTAAAATTCGGAGAAAATTGTGGCTCAATTAAATTTTTGGAGGGGGGAAAAAAATAAAATGATAAGATTTAACAGAGTCTTTGACATATCGCTTGAGGGCACTCCTTGTCATTTTCTCCATCTTTCTCGCGGTCGATTTATATATATATATATTTATCTCTGTTTCGCCCTCGCGCGACCGACACCGACACGACGATTGTATTATCCCGGTAGTTAATGCTATTTCGCGAGTTGAGTTTGACGAGTTTACGACGCGATTCTACGAGAGAAGGGTATATATACAGACAGACGGATGGACGAACGAACGGATATGGACGGATGGCTCGCATCGCGCAAAAGCAAGGCCCCAGGTTCGTTGATTTATGCCCGACGTTACCTTTGCCAATGGATTTACATCCTGATATTTATTATTCGAAATATTATCGTGCGCGTTTATTGCGTTAGTCAAAATGCCTCTCTTGCGCGTTCTTCTTTTTTCTCTCCCTCTTCTTCACCCCTTCGAAGAAAGTGAGAGAGAGAGAGAGAGAGAAACCCTCTTTTACATGTGCCCTCATCAGCAAGGGCCGTCACGCCTTCCAACTTGAAAACGCGAAACTTCAAGGCCTTCAGAATCGAATCTTTTGCGTGGGTAATATTAAATATTGCACACCACGACATTAATGTCAATTTTTGGAAAAAAAAAACAAATTTCCATTTGAAAAACTTTTTTCAAGCCTCGCAATTTTTCCCAAATATTTTTAATTAGTATTTTTAAATAAATATTATTTAATAATTTGTTTTTTTCTTTTTCTGTTACAGGTAAGTGTTTATTTGGAAAAAAATAAGCATCGAGAGAAAATTATATGCAAAACAATGTGTCTGGATGATTATAAATGCGCGCGACGAGAGAAAATTATTGGCAGGTAGAAAAAAAAATTTTGACAAAAAAAAAAAAAAAAAAACCCGAGTCCTTCTACGAATATGAGGACGAGCGTGATAACCTTGATTTATCCGCATGTATTAAATTATTGTGCGGTCTTAAATGGACAATCAAAATATATTATTTTTTGGGGGTGTAATTTTGAACTTTATGCAGCGGGACGCGGAGCATTTGGAAAAAAAAGCAGCATCCTACCGTGAATCCGGAGCAGATTGTTATTCATTCAGCTGATCCCATGAGCCACTGTCGGCTTCTGTTCTTGCAAGTGAAAAACACGCGATATCGCGTCTTCGTCTCGGTTCAGTCGTCCTTGGAACACGCCATGGCTGTTCTTTTTCTTCTTCTTTTATTTTTCAAAGTTTATATATATATATATATGAAAAATATCTTGATAGTTCTTCAACAAAAAAATCGGTTGACACTTAATATCTTTTGTCGACAATTAGAAAGTATCAGGTAAAAATCCCTTTTCTCCCGTTGAGTTTGTTGGGATTAAATGCAACTAAAATCCTTGAGTTTTTGTATATAAGTTTCACATTTTCAATTAGCTCCAAAAACCTTTTAGCTTTTATCTATTTTGAAATCTATTTTGAAAAAATGGAATTTTAAACTATTAATTTTTAGAGATTTTATAAATTTGTTCTCAATTATTTGAAATATTTTTTTCACAAACAATTATTATTTTCGTTCTCTACTGATTTTAATAGTTCTCTTTTGGTTTTTAGAGGTGCGATTGCGCGACGACGTGTTAAAAAAGAAATTCTTTAGAGAAAAAAAATTTAAGTTATAATCAAAATTGAAGATAAAATTGAAAATATTGAAACGATGATAATTTTAACTGAAATGAGTCTCGTTGGTAGACAGACGATAGACCATGTGACATTTGTCTATTTTTGAAATGGCATCGCTCTTGTTTTTTTTTCTTCTTCTTACCGCTAATAGTACGTTAGCATTGCCCCCGCACCCTCTTTTCGAGGCCATCAGCTTCCAATGAACTTCCGGCCAGTCATCATCATCATAATCATCATCATCGTCGTTGCACCAAGCGGTAGTTCTTCGCGAAGCGTTCTTAGGATCCGTTTTATGCCTCACTGAGCAGTAAACATTAATCATTGGAAACAACCCGCGTTATACTATACAAACAATACAATTTTATATTACCCAACTATATAATACATTTACGGGCAAAACAATACTTCGCTCTTCACATTTATAAAATGCCCGCGCGCGCTCACAAAAACCTTCTCTTTAACTCGATCTCAAAATATTATATGACAAAGTAATTTCCCCTTCTCAAAAAGCATTTTTTTTTTTAAGAAAGCAATATTTTTTTTTTAATATAAAAATCGAACAATTTATTATATAAAAGTTCGGATAAATAAGAATTTATTTAAATAAAAAAAATTTTCGATATAAAAATTCAGTTTTAACGTAAAGTATTTTCTTCATAAAATAATTCTAATAAATTTTATATTATTTCAAAGTCGACGCTACGAAAATTATAACTACTTATTTTTTTTATAGGCAACTTTAATGCTTAAATATAATTTAATACTAAAATACTGTTTTCCATATAGAAAAATTATTGCTTCGATAAAAAAAATTTTTTTAACATTATCTGTGACAACAAAAAACTTACAAACCTTCACTCTCGAATTTTCAATTTACTTTTATATTTATTGTTGGCCACATATCGTGATTCATATATGCAATATGTGGTTTTCCGGTTATATCAACCGCAAAAGATATTTTAATATTATGATTGAATTGCGCGCGTCTTTTTAATAGCTCAAAGTAATATAATTTTTTTTTTATTTTTTTTTTATATACACGATTGAATAAATTTGTTTGTACATTAATAAATATTTCCCGGCTATAAAAAAAGGAAAATAAATAAAATGTAGACGTAATCGCGCGTTTGATGGATGAAAAATTTTTCTTTCTTTAAAAAAAAAAAAAAAACCAAAACCATTTCCGGTAACGGGAAATACGTGCCAATATTGCTATCGTCGAAACCGCGACATCTTTATGGTAAAATTGTTGCCCTTTGTGCGTTACATTGTAACTACAATTTGCGTACCGTGTTGTGTAATTTCTCAACCTTTTTTTTTTTGCGTGTGTGCGAGACTCTAGAATTGCCTCTCGCGCACTAACTATTTTCCAATCATTGACTTCTTGTTTGCTTGTTTTCTTCTTCAAAAGTTTTCCAGTTATATATACATTTGTCGAAGAAAAAGACGTTCAATTGTTTAACTTTATGTATTTTATCGTTGTATATTTCTCGTTTTCTTTTTTTAATTTAGATATTCAGGATTAGATTATAGAATTCTTTTTGAAAAGTTGTAAATTATTTGATTTTTAATTTTTGATACACGGAAAGAAAATAAATATCAAACTTCATAAAAGAATTTTCAAATTTTGTAAAAGTATTTTCAAGTCGTGGAAAATATTGTAAAATGCGAAATTTCCATATAAAAAATATTAATCTTTAATAAACTTTTATGAAATTTACTATAGTTGTAATAAAATTTGATAGAACGTATTTGATTCATTACCAAATTTTATTATAACTATAGTAAATTTCATAAAAGTTTATTAAATATTAGTATTTTTTATATGGAAATTTCGCATTTTACAATATTTTCCACGACTTGAAAATACTTTTATAAAATTTGAAAATGTTTTTATAAAATTTGATATTTATTTTCTTTCCGTGTATTTAAATCATTTACTTGTTCGTATTTGATACAATATTTTTTTTTGTTCCAAGAAAAGTTTACAGTAAATTTTCTTGAATTAAAATTAGTGGATCCTATATACGGACAAGTAAATAATTTTCTTGAATCAATGATACTTTTCTTTCATTGTGTAGGTATGTTCTACGCTTCGAAAAAGATAATTTGAATATTAAGGGAAGATTTTAGAAAAATATCCAAAGAAATTTAAAAATTTTCCTCGTGTTTCCGGATGTGACAAAAAATTACTGTTTTACTTTCTTTAGAATAAAGAATTAGAGAATTAGAAAGATGAAAAAAAAATAATTTAGAGATGGCTTTTAAAATTTTACTCTCTCGCATAGACATGCAGGTGTACTTATATATATATATATATACACTAACTAGCGACATCCGTGCAGACATGCAGCAGACACGTATAAGCACGCGACTCCCAACTTCAAAACCCTCCTTTTTAAACATATATATTTTTCTCAAGTGTTATTCACTTTATAACGAGACTCTCTTTAATTTTTGCATTTTTTTTTGTTTTGTTTCTTTTTTTTAACAAAAAAATCTTTTCGCTCTATTGACTAATATGTATTTATTACTCTACTTTTTTTGATTGTTTCGCATTTTTTTTTTTTTGGTTTATTGATTTGAAAGATTCGATATAAATAATGAAATTTTTGCCAATTTTGGAAAAAATAGAAAGTAGATGAGAATTATATAGTCTAGGTCAAGGTTGCTTGTGTTTCACTTTTCTCTTCAAGTTTTGCAGCTGGCTCTCTTAAGTCAAAGTTGCGCGATCCCCTCGAAAATCTTATCAAAGGGAAATATGTTTGAAGAAGACGTCTTCACGTTGATGAAGCGTTTTCGAAGAGAAATGGAGGAACTTTGATCCGCCTTAAGCTTATGTTAGACTAGCAAAACGTCCCTATTCTTGATGTCTATATAATATCATCTCGTATTTATATTTTTTTATTTATATTTTCTATTTTTTTTTTTTTTTTTCTATTTTTTTATTTACAAATTTTCTAGCTTACGATTTCCATTATTTCTTCTCTAAATTAAAATTTTCAAAGCAATAATTAATTTTGGAAAATCAAAACCAAAAAGTGATGGATTAGAAATTTCCCTGTCGTTTATTTTAAAAACGAAATCAATTTTTTTTTGCTTTTCTATTTTTCTTCACTGATTTTTGAATTAATATTTATCACCCTTTCACTGTAGATCTTTATTTTGGCTGGGTTTCAAATCATTTATCGTGTTCAAAAACCTGAACAGATCGATCTTCTTGTATATATATACGATTCCTCTACTCTTTATTTTTTACTGTAGCCAATAGAAGACGAAGGATCAATAAATAAGTGAATTGAACATAAGAGAAAATTATACTTTCCAAGAATTCTTTCATCATTTAATTCTTAATTATTTTATTATTAAAATAATTTTTTTCACAATGGAAAAATTTATTTTAGTCAAATAATCTTGACTATATTAAATAAATATTTAATTGAATCAAATAATTATTATTTGAAATAAACTGAATTTGTTTTAAATACAGATAAATTATTGGTCAAAATAAATTATTTTGTTTCAAAAATTATTACAAGTAAATATTTATTTCGTAATTTAAATAAATGATTACATATTTGAATCAAGTAATTTTTTTCAGTGTACTGGATTTTTTTTTTAAATTTCCAAACTGAAAATTCGTTTGTATTTGTCATTAACCAGTAGCAAAGAGAGATTTTTTCGGGGGTCGAAGATCGAAATCATCATCAATTGGTCGTTAACTATTTCTAGGAAGTTGACATTTTTCTCGAATGAAAAATCAGTTTCGGCTTATCTTTAAAGGAGAGTTAAAATCTTTAAAAGTGAGAATGAAGGAAAAAGAGAGAGAGAGAGAAAGAATCGATCATGTGGTCGGCAGATGTTTGTTTCTTATTTCAAAACGACCATCAAAAATTTTTCCAATCCTTGGGCTTTTCCGCTTGTGTATCCCATAGGTCGATCCTTCATCACGAAATGCTTATTCAAGGATTTAACACATTCATGCATAAATCCTTATACCATCCGATTATGCTTCATAGAACAAATAATCTTTTATTTCACAAAAATGCATATTTTTCTATTTTCAAATTTTATTTTATTCAAATTAAAATTTAAAAATATATTTTTCTTACTAAATTTTTAATTTTTTTTTTGGTAATATTTTCAAACTTCTTTAATTTTAGTTGCAGTTGATTGAAAATCATTTTGTTATTTGTAAATAATAATTATATGTAAACATTTGAAAATTAAATTTTGTTTAAATTGTTGGGACAATTTTTGGCGAGCGCGCAATGAGCCAGTTTCTTAATTTAATTTAACGATTGAATCGTGCCTTGCCTGCCGGAACGTGTCAACTACAAAGACTATATCATTTGACGTAGACTCATAAATTTCAGGTGAAAGGAATATGTCTCGTGATTCGCGTCTCCTCTGTACATTCTAAAGAAACTTATTATTTATATTATTTATTGAAAAATACCAGCATTTATATTTATTTCATCATCATATTGCTCCGTTTTATAGTATAAACCATTGAAAGTCCTTGAATAGTGTTTCATTATTTTGAAAAAAAAGAACGCAGGAAAAATAATTATATAAAAATTGTTTCTATATTTACTCTCTAAATCTGATTTAGTAAAAATTTTTAACTAATTTCAATGACTCGTTTTTTGCTTTTAAAATTTACTATCGATTTAGTAAAATTTATAATTTAAAAGCAAAATGTGAATCACTAATTCAAAGTTAACTAATTAATATTAAAAAAAAAATTTACTGTCGATTTAGTAAAATTTAATTCATAAAAAAAAGTAATGTAGAAAAAAATCACATTTAAAATTTTTACTAATTCTTTATATAGAGAGTTGAAAGTAGATTTCGTTTCTATTCTTGGAGGGAAAAGAAAGAGAGTTGGAATAAATTATTCAAGACGATTCGTGTTGGAAAATAGTATATTTTATTTTGTTATAAAATCGAACGCATTGATTTATTTTAATTTGTTATCGATTTATTCTAATTTGTTGAAAGTCAAATACATTCCAAAGATAAATAATAATCAGAGAAAGATTTCGATACGGTCTATATATATATATCTATCGCACTTTTGAACTTTTCGAGACTTCTTGTATTAGAAAAGATTTCACAGGGTAATTAAATTTGTATTCTTAAATATAATAAAAAATAATCTTAATTGTAGATAAAAAAATTTTTACATTCATAATTTCTAGTATAGTTCTGTTTATTGTTTAGTAAATAAAGAACTTTTTTTTTTCTTTCCTTTAGATTATTTTATTTGGTTTATTTTTTTATATCTTAAAATGAAACAAAAACGAATGTAAATCAAATTTTTTTTATTGAGTTGAAAAAAAAGTTTATTTACTTGTTTATAATATTGAAGAATATTTGACTTTCGATTTGGTTTTAAAATCTAAATTTTTCTTTCTATAACGATAATCATAAAAAGTGTGTCTATAAAATATATTTTAATATATAGTTAAAAATTGGTTTAAAAAAAAAAAAAAAACAATATTATACCTCTGTTGTGAATGCATAATTCTCTTGTATATAATTTTCATTCAAAGGACGAAATACTCATAAAGATAAGAATGCTCGTTTTTGAGTAATCAGCTGTTTACGGCTATTCATGTCCGGTGAGTTTAACCACACACACACACATACAATATTTTCCAGGGCACTAAAAACAGTATTTTTATAATATTCATTGTATAGAGAGGCAAAACTCGGTTATAAGCCTGCCTTAAGAAACAGAGATTGTGCCTTTTATTTATTTATTTTTTGAAACAAAGTTGTATATTAAATCCAACATACAAAAAAAAATAACACTGATTTCGTGTGGTGAGTTTTCCTTGTCGCAAAACAGTTCACAAACGGGGTATAGGTTAATGGGCCATAAAATCACGCTTTAACCTACCTTCCTCTTTTTTTTCTTCTTTCTCTTCTCGCTGTATGCTTCCTATAATCTCCCCCTTAAAAATGCTTCACCGAACGCGAAATCTCTCTCTTTCTGTGTATGTGAATGTCAATCCCCTCGACACGAGACAAAAATTCTTTTTTCTTTTTTTTGTGTCGCGATTTTCATCTTGATTTTTCTTTAGAAAATTTTTCTCTTTTAAGAAAATTTGAATTTTTTTTTCTTTGATATATTTTTGAAGGGAGTTACAATTTTACCGAAGATGTTGAAAAAAAGTATTATTTATTAGTAATATAAATTGAATTTTATTTCGCTTTGGACGAAAATAATTTTGTTTTTCAAAAAATTATTTTCAAAAAATTCGTGAATTTATTTTTATTCTTACAAAATTCTTTTAATTAATTAAAATAATTTATTTATTTTTATACGTTCGGAAATAATATTCTAAACTAGTGCTTTATCATTAATTTTTCGAAATTATGACAATTATTAATCTGTTTTTATTTTTTTTTTTTTTTGAGAATATAAAAGGCATAGTAATTAATCTGTCCTATAAGAGCCTTATAAATTCGAATTAAGTTACTTTTTTTTTCTCCTCTTCAACTCGAGAGAGAATTTTTACTCGACATATGATTAATTATTAAAAGTATCAGATTTTTTTCTTTTTTTTTTTTTTTTTTGATCAATGATTGCAAAAAAAAAAGGGCTGATTTCACGAAATCTGTGTGTATCTCGATGAGATATAGTAGTGATACGAGAGTACGAAATAGTTTTCTAAAACTGTGTGACGGACGGACAGCTGGCCGTCATTAAAACCCCATTAGCAAGGGGCTTCCACCCCCACCCCCCCCCTCTTTCTCAGATGCATATAAGACAGCCCCAAGTTCTAACAATATCTTTCACCTCCCACGCTTTCTTGAATTTTGAACACCGTGCGTTATAAGATCAACATTTTGCACATTATTGTTATTATTCCTCTGAGTCGTTGCCAATGATTTAATTTAATTACATACACATTTAAATAAATTTACTTAAATAATTTCATTACATAATGAATATAATTAGATAATTTATTTTTATTATATACCTTAAATTACAATTTACTTATTTATAATATTAATTAATATTTCTATTAATAATTAATATTAAATAAAATATGGAATTTAATTGAATTAAATAATTCTCTCGAAAATTATATTGCTGAAAATAAATAATATATTATTGAAATTTTAGAAGAAAAAAAATACTTGTAGCATTAATAATTTGCGCGGATTTGACAGTGATGATTTGTGTTTTAGTGAATTTTATTTATAAAATTGGCAGAAATAGAAGATGTACAAGAGCCACAGACACTTGTCCTATTTATTATCGCGATTAAATCATCAGTCAACATTGCTTAGGATAAATTGATGATGCATGGACCTATATCGGTCAAGTTCGAGAAATATATATATACAAATATGTATATATATATATATAATCGCGGGTTCAGGTTGACGACTAACAAGATCCATCATGACGCCTTTCTTCAATTCATTTCTTGGCCATTTGTCTTGACCAACAGTGAGAGAGAGAGAGAGAGAAAAATGATGTTAAATTGCAGATAATTGTACATTCGTGCAAATAATTATCTTTTATTACTATAATCCACTCTTTCCATTATGTTATTTATTTAAAAAAAAATAATGCTCTCTCGCAACAATGTATAAACTATTTTATTTGAAATAACATTTTATTTGTTTTTTTTTTTCATTTTTGTTAAATGATACGCAATGAATAGGAGCTGACAATTAATTTTTTTTAGAATTATGATTTAATTTTTATTTTAAAGTATTTTATTAAAAATAATAATTATTTTTTAGACCAATTTTCGAATTAAAATTTGATAGAATTTTTTTCTATACGAATTTTTACATAAGAAAATTTTAAGCTATACCGAATTTTTGTTTGGTAGAATTTTTATTTTACAATTGTTTGTTCGGATATTTGTATTTTTGGACAAATGAAAATTTGGCTTCTTACAAATTCGTACAAAAAAAAAAAAAAAATACGTAGAAATAAAAATTCGGACAAATTAATATTCAGACAAATTAAAATTCGTTGAATCAGAATTTCTGTCATTTAAAAATTCGAATCAAAACTCAAAAATTTTGTTATGTAAAAATTTGTATAAAAAGAAAATCTGTGAAATTTGAAATAGAAAATTCGTTAGCCAAAAATTTTTATAAGAAAATATGCCAAAATTTTAATTGGAAAATTCGTCTATAAAAAATAATTATTTCTATAGAACATAAAATTCTTTAAAAGAAAAATTCTAATTAATGAATTTTATTGAATTTTGCCTTGGCAAAATTTTTTAAGAATTTATTTATGCATTCCTGTTAAATTTGTCAGTTTTTTTTATAAAATAATTTTTAGTAGTGAATTTTTTTTTCGATACAATTTTTATTGAATATTGTTATTTTCTAGGAAAATAATTGTTAGAGTTGTACATTTTTTTTTTTTTTTCGTATCTTTATATACCTACAAACGAATCGGACAAATTTGGGATAATTTGTCTTCGTTTGAATTTTGTGGTTTTGGAATTAAAAAAAGAAAAAAAAAAAAAATTGTACAATAAAATTTGTATAAAGGGAGAGTTTGAGGGCGACACAGAGACAGGAGTTTTGAAAGCGAAATACTATGTTGGACGGAAATAACACACGTCGCTCTAGTCTCAATCCCATGTGAGAACATGGTGGGCGAATGGTTATGACGATATGATGCTGTGGTAGTTTGGCTTTGTAGCGGCAGATCAAACTCGGCGGGTCATTAATTAAATCTGGCGTAGCAGCCACTGTTCATCTTTCTTCCTTTTTCTCTCTCTCTCTCTCTCTCTCTCTCTCTCTCTCTCTCTCTAAAAATCTAACCATTACCTTTTCTCTCTCTCTCTCTATCTTCTCGATTTACTTTATATAAATATACACCAGTTATAAATAAATTGCGCCCTCTTTTCCTCGAACTTGATCTTCCTGCGAGGGCCTCATGTCGCATCTTGATTTTTCAAATTCCCCCGAGTTAATCCTTTTTTTTTTTATCGTCGTAATTATAAAATTCAAAGCCTAAAAATCAATTTTGTGAATTTCTTTTTGGCCTCATCGTTTTTTGTTTTTTCGTTTTGGAATTATTTATGTAGTAAAAAAAATGGAAAAATTAGATTAAAAATTATAATTGGAATTTTATTATTTCTCCTGGAAATGAATGCCCCATGCCGAGACACATATGATATTCTTGCATAAGAGAGAGAGTATGTGGATTTTATAAAAATAAATCGCATCCAGGACGATCTCTCCTTCGAATCTGGCAGACACGTGAGGCATCGTTAACAGCTGGCGGTCGTTCTCTTGTATCTATCCAACAGACTGATTTCGTTCAAATTCCTCCTCTTGTGTTAGGGGGGGGGGGTATATAGGGAATATAGAATTTCATTTACCGTAGTGACGATTTACAAAAATGTATTTTTAAAAATTTCAAATTGTTTGACGTGTCTGACTCTTCTCTCTTGAATTATTTCAAGACTCTTCACACACATATTTTGTCAGTTTACCAAAACGACACACGATACTAAAATATTCTTTCCCCCTTGATTTTCCTCAAAAACATTTTTTTTTTTTTTTTTTTTAGCAAAAGGACAATTTTTCCAGAATCTAAAAATAAATAAATTTAAACAATTGTTTTTTTTTTTTTTTTTTTAACGAAATAAGATAAAAAAATTTTATTAATCACGTTTCGAAAATGAGCGTATAATATTTCTTAACAGAAAAAAAATCTTTTTTATATCGATCGAATTTGATTAAATGATATACGGCATCGATAATGGGCTCAATTCCATTGCTCAGAGAGAGGATAATAAATTTATAACTGCCAAGATGAGAGCTCTTCAATATAAATCAGTAACGGTTTGAGAGAAAAAAAAATAAATAAATAATATGGGTTCAGTAGTGGTCGATATTTGAGCAATATCTTTGAATCTAAATCGACTGACCGCGCTAAACGATTTCAATTCCAATGTGGAACCACACACACACACACACGGCTCTCTTGGAACAATCTAGATTTATTTTATGTGACTGCAAGGGTTGGTACACATCACTCTCATTGTGAATCGTCGTTTATATATATACGTGGGAACACAACAGGGGTCCATGCAGAACGTTGTTGGTACTTGTGCTTTTTTTTCTTCTTCTTTTTATCATCTTTATTATATTACTTGTACGTGTCGATAAAAGTTGATTCACTCGAAATTCCAATGCTCATGAAAATTTATCGCTGAAATAACAAGTTTTCTTTCTTTAAGCGAGGATCAATATTTTTCCATACCGAAATTGTTGCTTTTTTGGTATTAAATCATTTTACTTTGTTGCATTTTTTTTTTTTACAAAAAATACTTTTTGTATTTTTCGTATTTGGAAATTGCAATACTTTTTGTAATTTTCGTATTTGGAAATTGCAATACTTTTTGTAATTTTCGTATTTGGAAATTGCAATACTTTTGGTAATTTTCGTATTTGGAAATTGCAATACTTTTTGTATTTTTCATATTTGAAAATTGCAAGAATATTCAAGGGGTGTTTTTTGATAAATTTAAATTTACGTTGTTGTATTTTTTTTGCAAAAATACTTTTTGTGTTTTTGTATTTTTTGTATCTGTAAATTGTAGTATTTTTTTATTTTTCATATTTGTAAATTACAAAAATTTTCAAGGGTTTTTTTTTATGACTTAAAAATTACTTTGTTGTATTTCTTTTCTTTTTTTTTACAAAAATATTTTTTTCTATTTTTCGTATTTGTAAATTGCAATAGTTTTTGTATTTTTCGTATTTGGAAATTGCAATACTTTTTGTATACATATTTCGTATTTGGAAATTGCAATACTTTTTGTATTTTTCATATTTGAAAATTGCAAGAATATTCAAGGGGTGTTTTTTGATAAATTTAAATTTACGTTGTTGTATCATTTTTTGCAAAAATACTTTTTGTGTTTTTGTATTTTTCGTATCTGTAAATTGCAGTACTTTTGTATTTTTCATATTTGTAAATTACAAAAATTTTCAAGGGTTTTTTTTATGAATTAAAAATGACTTTGTTGTATTTCTTTTCTTTTTTTACAAAAATACTTTTTTCTTTTTTTCGCATTTGTAAATTGCAATAGTTTTTGTATTTTTCGTATTTGGAAATTGCTAGTATTTTCAAGGGGTATTTTTTGATAATTATTTATTGCTAATTTTTTTAAAATAGTTTTTAAAATAATTTTTTGTTAGTATTTTTTTTTTTTAATGATAATTGTAGAAATTTATTTAAATATACATTTTAATTAATTTTTTTTTCTCTTATAGATCACAGCAGCGCAAATGAAATTAATTCCCCAGAGTTATAAATTCAAAAAAAAATTCTGAGATTGCAATAAACGCAAATTACTCAAGAGTAATGCTTCTAGTAAATCAATTTTTGCACGTGTTTCATTTTCAATTTCAAATCGATGACACGAGAGAATATTTATTATTGAAAACACTGATCTTTGTCTTTTCACACAATGAATTTAGTTATTAGAAAAAAAGGAAAATTTTTATTTCCCATAGATGTCAAAATAAGAAAATTTTGTATGTTTTCGTTTTTCTCCTGGCTTTCCTTTTTTTATATAGTTTTTATCATCACCCTCTTTTTTAAAATACAATCTCTTGACGTTCATAAATAGATTTCAGTGGTGAAGCTAAGGCTGTTTATTTATTTCTTCTTTCAATGTATATATATATACACACAAAACTCATGACGAAGAATTATGACAAGTTCTCACACCATAAAATTAAATTCTACTTTTTAGTTCATAAAATTTCACAATTTATTATGAATTCTTTTTTTTCAAATTCAGCGAAGATTTATATTTCTCTCTTTAAAAAATTAAAATCCTTTTTCTTTCAAAAAGAATAAAATTCTTGTTTCAAAAAATTAAATTAATTTTTCCTATAATGAAAATGTAAATTTCACGTTATCGGAAACTTTATATTGGTGACAATCGATGTATATATATATGTATATAATAATGTACATGCAAACGCATAATCGATAAGAATGTCTTTAAATGGGTGGCTTTTTGCTTGTTTAAACAATATATTATATAGTCAAAGGTGGTGCCAGGTAGATAACTTTCTTTTGTTATATATATTAGATTGTGTTGAAAATCGAGATTTTTACAAGGTAATTATTGTAATGATCTTTTTTACACCATTAGCAATTCTTAGCAGATAAAGTTTATTTTTTTTTTTTGCAAATTTTTTTCCTTGTAGAATTGTTATTTTTATACTTGTCACTTTGTTTAGTAAAAAGTTTTCTTTCTTTGTAAATTTTTTTTTAGATAGAAATCGAAAATGTTTTTGGTGGGGAGATAATATATACATCGATTTGAATTAATCAGCCGTATAATACGTTTGGTATTATGGTGTTCTTGTCGTTTTGAGAGACCACCTTCTGTGCACTATGGGGCCTCTTTGGTAGTTTGTCATATAGACACCCACGAGCCGCAAAAAAGGAAAAAGAACCCCGATGCTTTAGATAGAAAGAGAGAGAGAGGAACTTGATTTTCACCTTATCCATCATTCAATGATTAATGAAGACCAAAGGAAAATCTTTTTTGAATTCTCATTCGATAAAGGAAAAAATTCCCAATATTGAAAAATAACGATACGGGAACATAAATATTGTCTCAATTAAAAAATTTTCTTTTTTGTATTCTTTTTTTTTTAAATTGTCACCGATTAATCAAAATCGAGGTTTTTTTTTGAATTTATTTTTTTCTAAGAATAGTTCTACTTGAGTGGAAGAATTGTTTAAATGATAATTATCATGAAAAAAGCAATTTAAAAATTCCTCAAAACTTTATTACAATGACTTGTCTACTATAATTGAAAAAAATCTTACGCAACATGCAAATCACACACACAACTAGATTGTATAGGGTCTTTTATGTTTTTAGTTTGTAAATAATAATTACAAGTCAGGTGAATAGCAATTTTTTTTTTTCCTTAGAACATTGAAAATCTATTGAATAATGTTGATTTCTAATTTTTCTTTATAAAAAAAATCACGTTGGAGAATAAATTTTCATGATTTTCGAAGTTGAAGTTTTGTTATCGACTTTAATTTTGATGTCAATGATTGAATTACGTCTGGGATTGCAACAATGTTGGAATAAACATAAACCTAGAATATGGGTAGATATATATATATATATATATATATATATATATATATATATATAAATGCGTTTCTTAACACCTTTCCACGAATACAAACTGTCCTTGTTTTGGATCGTTAATTTTTTTTTTCTACTCGAGAAAGAGAGAGAGAGAGAGAAGGGATTGAACGATATTGAGAGGAGAAAAGATTTGTTCGTTTCAGTTATAAAGAAACGACGATAATTGCAAGATTTAAAGTCGTTGTATTGAGCCCGAAGCTGTTAGTGCGATGATTTATAAGCCGAACATTATGCATATGTAGAAGGTACGCGTTTTCTGTCTTGTCTTGCTTTGTTACGGCTGAGGCGCAACTATAAAAACAATCGAATAGAGTTGGTGATAAATCTTACACCTGGACATCGTTTTCATCTCTATTATAGATGAATTTTAGCCCTTTTTGCTTTCCTTGGAAATTGTAATAAAAAATTTCCGTCTTGAAAAAAAAAATGTTAATTCTACAAAAATTCTAAAAACGAATTAGATTTAACAAATTTAGAAATTAATTAATTTAGTAATAATTTTAGAAACTAAATTAAAATTCGTTAAAATAAAAATTTTGAACTACTTTTTTATGTGAAATTCATGCTTAATTTAAAAGTATCGAATTAATCAAAAAAAAATTTTTATATCAATTTAATACTTTTGACATTAATTTGATATTTTTATATTAAATGTGTATATAAATGTTTATATTGTATAATTGTTGAGTTTCTTTTTTTTTTTTTGTCCCAGATTTCTCGAGACATGTGTTTATAATGATAAGCTTATTGTATACGTGTAAAAAAAAGAGGTAGAAAAAAATCGTATAATCAGCTAACGAACTTCTTCAAACTCGAACGTAATCGTTTTTCAAATAAACGTGTGAAATTCTATGAAAAGCGCGCGCTCGCGATATATGACCGCGGCGCGCAAACCCAGATGATGAAGTGCGCGTGAGACGAGAGAGAGTCAAAAGAAAAATGAATAATTCTAAATTTAACAGAATTCGTATATGAGGGTGGTCCATATTTTGAAAAGTACTCATTTGTAAAGCTTAAAATCAACATATTTTGTTGTCCTCGGGGACAAATTGAAATTTGCAAAAAAAAGAGAGAGAGAGAGAAAAACAAAACACACGAAACTATGAAATTAAATTTATTGACAATGGAATTTTATCCAATTTTTTTATATTTTCTTTTTTTAATAAAAAAATTATTTTATTTTTTACAAATATTTTCTTTTATTTATTAATTTTTTTAATTTCATTTTTTATCCGTCTTTTTTACAATTAGTAAAAATTGAAATTTCCAATTATTAAGAGTGATAAAATTTAAATTTGATTTTTTTTTTTTGAAGATTGAAAACTGCCTGTCTGGAGATTTTTTTTCAACATCAGAGACCACTCCCTCTTGTTTGCACAGGGTGTTAATTTTACCTGGTGGTGTTTCCTAATGATAGGTCACGAGGAAAAAGTGACAAATGTCCTTTGTGTGTCACATTGCTTTTTTATACAAATTGCACCTTTATTTTATTGCTAAATTATGCAAAGAAGATTGGTGGTTCCCCCCCCCTCCCTTTTGAAAACAAGATAAATAATTAGACTTGAAAAATAATCATTATCATCCACTTGTGATTATGAGAAAAAATTTTTTTAAATAATATTTTCTGCCATTTTTTTCCAACTCTCAATTTTTCTTTCGATTTTCATGTTGAAAAAATGCCTTTTCTATAAATGGAATATAAATGGTTTTCAACTCCGGAAGCGTGATGATTTTCTTTAAAGTCTCGTGGGGAGGATAAAAGCCGCGCCCACTTGTTTGCTTGGGGTGACACTCTCTTACCTGAGTTCATATAATTCATACCAACGAACCCTAGATCTATTGATTTTTAATCAGAAAATACATATATCGATACAATATGACTTGATATTTTTTTAATTTTAATATTTATTTTATTTTTTTTATTAAATTAGATTTTATTTTATTCACCTGTCAATTTCCTCTCGGTTTATTTTTGTCTCCGGTTTATTTTTTCTTCAACTCAATCTAGACACCTACATTCGTCTGACACCCTCGAGAACAATAGTTGTTAGTCCGGATGTTGCCACCCGACATTCATCCATATAATTATTGAAATGAAGGAAGAGACGTGATTCGTTTTCAGTGAACATCGAATTATCAAATTATCAAATAAATTTTTTTAAAAAAAAATTAATTTTTGCCCGCACATTTGATATATCCGTTGAAAAAAAAATAAATATTGAAAGTATAATATTAAATAGTTTCGAGAAATGCTAATAAATAATTAACAAGTTACCGTGCGAAAAATGTTTTTGACGGAAATACAGAAATTAATGGATGATAAATATGCGGGCGATGCATAAAAAAAAAAAGAGTGGAGAATTTAAAAATAAAAAAAAAAAAAGGATGTAGGTTGGATGACAGGGCACATTAACGGTTTTATCAGTAAAAGGTGAGCGGACAGTCTCACGATGTAATTTCTATATAGATATAGCTCAATTATTATACACAAGAGCGTGAGAATATAACTTTCATTTTTTACAATTGAAAACTATTTTTTATTATCAAAAATCCAGGCAAAATTTAACAAAAATAAAATAAATTATAAAAAAAATTAATATAAATGCTAATTGTCATCAATATATAAAAAAACCGATGTTAAGGTTGAATATTAATGATAATATTAAATTATTACTAAATATTAAAATTACAATGCAAATTTAAATAGAATTTTATGAGCGAGCTTAATTTGTAGCTATTATTATTATTATTATTATTATTATTATTATTATTCGCAATGGAAAACTGGCGCGATTTACAAGGTTTTCTTTTCCACTGCTTTGGACAAAAAAAAAAATTAAAGCTATATAATTGCCCAACGATTATTTTTGTTATAATAATATATTTTTGTGCAAATATGAGCAAAGTTTTAGACGAAAATAATGCGTTTCCGTTGAACAAGGTTATGTTCTCTGTCCTTTTTAGCGCATTTGAATAATATGTGCCTTTTTTTTGCAGTCATAAAACACTACACTTATATGACATCCGTAGAATAATATAATGCAATTTTTTTTTCTTTTTTTTTTTTTTTTTTGATAAGGCGACACTTATCTCTTGGAAAAAAAAGTTATAAGCAAGTCGCCATTTTCCTAATTAATGTTTAATGTCTTGATATCTGTCCTCCTTCCACACAATTATACTCGAGAGTTGATAATCGCCTATCGAGCGACCTATAAATTTTCTATACAAAATGGCCGTTCACATGTAATTGTATTTTTTTTTTTTTTTTAATCGTTTAATAATAATGAATTGCTTTTAAAAATGGTAAGATTTTTTTTGTTGAAAATTAGAGATGAAATTCTAATGGTGTATTGTTTTTTTTTTTTTTTTGCAGTCACATCAAGAAGAAGATTTATCAGATCCAGATCTCCAGGATGAGGAAAGTGGTGAGGAACTTCCACAACAACCCCTTCAGGGTAACAATCATTCTTCACAGGAAGTTGGTTCAATTCCTGTTAGTACACCAACGCCAATGTCTCATTTAAATAGTCTCATGAATGCTCATCATCCACATTTTTTGTCGAAATTGAAAATGGAGGTAAGTTTTTGTAAAATTTAGAATATTTTTTTAGAATATTTATTTATATACTTTATAAGTTTTCTACTTATTTCTATGGAAAAACATGGAATTTTCATTTTGATTTATAAAATTATTGAAATTTATTTTTATTTAATTTCTTACCGCGTATTTATTTATTTATATTCTCAATATAATTACTTTTAATCAAATTTTAATTTAACCTAATTTGTATTTGTTCCAATTTTTATTTAATGGAATTTTCTATTAAGAAAATTTTTATTTAGCTAAAAGTTGGAATTGAACTTTTGGCTAAATTTTAATTTACCAAAAGTTTGCTTTTAAATTGTAAATTTAAGCAAATTTATTTTTTACCCTATTTTTCTCGTTTAGTGAAATTTTCTTATAAAAAAAATTTTATTTAACCAAATTTGCATCTAATTTTTTAATTTAATTCAATTTGATTTTGATAGAATTTTTATTTAATCGAATTTGTTTATTGACCAAATTTATATTTAACCAAATTTTTAATTTATTCAAATTTGATGGAATTTTTATTTAACCGAATTTTCTTTTGAATTAATTTTTATTTAACGTTAAATATATATTTATATGTATTTCACTTAATTTTATAATTTTAACAAAATTTTTAATTTAATCGAATTTGATGGAATTTTTATTTATTTGGATTTTTTTTCAAAGAATTTTTATTGGGCGGGATTTTAATTTAACAGAATTAACGAAAGAATTTGTATTTAATTGAATTTTTATTGAACCATATTTATATTTGTGAAAATTAATAATTTAATTCTTTTACATTGAACCGATAAAATTGATAAAATTGTAATTTAATCGAATTTCGCCGTAGATTAATTTTTCGATTTGTCATTTTTTTTTTTTTTCAAATCGGTTTTTGATTTATCTGGAAAATAATAAAATTTTAGAATTTTTGTAATAATTATAATTTTGAAGAAAAAGAAAAATGAATTAATTAATCAACTATTGGCTATTTGAAATTAATAAATTTTTGTTTTCTTTAAAGAATGATCTGGAAGCACTGAGTAATCAAAAAGGACTCGAGGCATTGCAAGCGGCATGCGGAAATGGTAATTTTAATTTGCCATTTTCATTTCCATTGCCACCGGCATTTTTACCACCGCATCATCATAGTCAAAATAGTCATTCACTGTCTGGGGGTGGAGGCAATGGTGACAGTGGCGGCGGCGGTGGTGGCGGCAATGCAATGACATCATCGGCAAGTTCACATTCTAGTGAATCGTCACAAAGTAGCGCTCGTAATGGAATTGAAACAACACGTGAACGTGACAGTAGTAATCATTCGCAAAATAATTCACAAGGAAATTCACATCAACAACAAACCAGCTGGAGCTTCGAGGAGCAGTTCAAACAGGTGCGTCAGGCAAGTAATTTTATAATATACACACACACAAATTTTACCTTTATTTTCTCTGCATGCATTTTTTTTTTTTTTTTTTTTGAACTCGGAAAACTTGATAACTGATAGTATTTATTTATTAAATATAATATTTGGTTATATTTGGTACACTTGAAATATTAAAATATTTTCATTAGATATTACAAATTTTTTTTTTTTTTTTTTATCATTTTCGAGATTAAAATTGCATTAGACATGCAAAAAATTTTTTTATTTTTAAATTTGAATTTAGTTAAAAATACAGCTGATAATATTGATTAATATGTGAATAATTGAAATATAAAAATAGTAATTATTCTGTGAATTAATTGAAATATAAAAAAAAACGTGGGCGTCGTTTTGTAAGGACCTCTTTTTGCCATAAAGGATTTTATAATTAGTGCCAAATGTGTTGGGTCTGTAATTAATGCGGAAATATTAATTGAGGAAGCTAATTATTATTTTTATATACACGAAACGTGAGATAATTACAGTTTGAGCTTCTTTTTAATGTCTGATGACGAACTCAAAGGGGGTGGTGCGAAAGAAAATAAAAAGAAAGAGAAAATATGGGGTTGGAATCGCAGACCATATATACGCGCGGCAGCCATCGCGTATAGTCTTGTTAACGCTTTTTGTCGTCATTTGGATTCACACATGCGCCAAAGCGCAGTTTCGGTTTTTTTTTTCATTTTTCTTTTTTTTTTTTTTTTACAAAGAGGGTGTGGTATTGGATTACCATTTAGATTGTTTGCCGCGCGCGTCGAACATTAAAACCGCAAAAGCTTCGTGTCGCGCACACCGAAGGTTAGTCTTCATTAATGAAACGACCTGAATCTCTCGCTTCGCGCAATATCCTAAATAAAAATTTACCGCCTGAAGATAAATTACTTTACTGCATTTTCCATATTATTATTGCAAAAAAAATCAATTTTTTTTTTAACAAAAATTTATTAAAAAGTCTTCAATAAAATTACGTTAATTCTTTGGACAAAATTTCTCAGAATTCGGATAATTTCAATTTAATGTGAAATTTATCTTATACTATTAGCAAATACCGTTGTAAATTTTTCAAACTGTTGTATAGTTAAAGAAAAATTCTTTTAAGTAGCCAATTTGCTTGTCAACAATTTTCCAAGTTTCCGTATAAAATATATGTTTCAGGAGAATTGCCCTATAATCGAATGAGATATATTTATTATACTCTAAATCCTCATATGACATATTCAATGATCGTGCGAACAAGTTTGAAAAAAATAAATAAAAGAGAGAGAAAAAAAAGAGAAAATAAAAAAAAGGAAGAAGGGGTTTAACACGGGAGAAGAGAAAACTATACCACCAAGGAGAAAAGATTAAAGACCCTGTAAGTACGCCCCCACGGAATGATGGATGCGATCCGTGAGACGCGAGTACCCCTCTTTCTTAAGTAGGTGGAGCTTTCCATTTTCATTCCTCTCCTTGTTTCTCCTCATCTCAAAAACATTAGCATCGTCTTTTTGCGTATATTTATATTATCCATATACTTGACTCTCGCGTCAAACGATCTTTTTTTTCACCTTTTTTCCTTCGCATCTAGATCGATAATATATATTTATGCGCGCGCGCGCGATGACTCTTTTTCGAAACGATAATTCATCATCGTAATTTGCACAGCGTGGGGAAAAAAAAAATTAGTTTTGTTTTAAAACGCAACTTCATTTTTAGAGGGAAACAAAAATTAATTTTTTTTTTCTAAAATATTAAATTATAATTACAATTTTTTTTTGCCGATTGCTTGATTATAATTAACTAATTGCTTGAAAATTAATTTTTCGGAGTAGATTTCGATTTAATTTCTAATTAATAATTATATTTCTCATTAATTTGATATTTAGTGGTAAGATCTGGGAAATTAGATTGTTGATAGGCGGAAAATTTTTTTCTGCTATTATTTAGTGTTTTTAAAATTATTCCAGATTAGAGAAAAAAATGTTCGACTGTTTGAATTTCAAAATTTTGAATTCTGTTAAAAAATTAAATAATTAAACATTTTTTCTCTCTTTTTTCATATTATAGAATATAAAACAACTATTTTTTTTTGAAGAATTGAAATAGCAAATCCAAATAGCATTTGACAAAATTAACTTTAAAACGAATTTTTACTTTACAGAATTTTTATTTCACTGAATTTCTGTTTATCCAACTTTTTATTTAAAAAAAAATTCTAATTTAACCGAATTTTAATTAAGCATAATTCTTATATTCAACATAATTTTAAGTAATACGAATTTTTAAATGTAAAAATTTCTAATTCACCGATTCTTTATTTATTCGAATTTTTTATTTACCCGAATTATTATTTAATAGAATGGAAATTTTTTTTATTTATTTGAAATTGCAAATGGTCAAAAAAAATATTTCGTTGCGATTTTTGAAATTGATTATAATAAAAAATAATCAATAAAATTGTGATTGGTAAATTTTAAAAACATAGCTTCGAATTCTGTCGATTATTATTTGTTCGGTCATTTGCAATTTCGACTAAATGAAAAATTTGCCATTTTAAGAATTTTATTAAATAAAAATTTGTACAATAAAAAAAATTTGGACAAATTATAATTCAGTGAATTGGAAATTTGAGCAATTAAAAATTCAAAGTACTTAAAATTGTATTAAATGAAAATTCGATTAAATTAAAATTTGGTTATAAATTAAACGAATTTTAATTAATGAAATTTCAATAAATGGAAAACTGTGCTCATTAATGAAAAATTATTAATTTTTAGAATCGCATTATTATAAAATGGAGGCAGATTTTGCGGGCGATTGATTCGATTTGGCATTCGCGAATTAACATGGCCAAGATTCGAAGTCTAGACACACACACATACACACTGTGATATTATATTATGATGATGGTATAACTCGCTGAGGATGAAAGTAACTCCGACAGGTTTATAGTCAGTTTGGTTATTGTCTTGAAATAGGGGTCCCAGGACTTGATGCATTCTGGTCCAGCCAGAAGGCAATCTCGAATATATATATATAAAAAAAATAAAACTATATGTGTTTGAGAAGCTCCTTTGCTTGTATCTCTCTTTCACTGTACCAACAAAGTAATGTACCCACACACATACTCTTTTCGTTGAACACACGCGGGATCTCGATTCTCGAACCAATATAATACTGTAGAACTATACTTTGCAGCCATTGTGAAATAACTCGTAAAACTGCAAATTGCCGGCTATTTCGTTCCCATATATGTGTGTACAGCGACCTCTTACATTCGCAGACTATATATATATATATATATATATATATACTTCCTCGAGAGGTTCTCGATATTAAAAATCCTGAAATTATTTGAAAATTAATTTCTTTCAATTTTGAGAATTTTAGTTGAAATTTCGATTCAATTTTTTTTGAGTTTGTGACTAGTTATCATTAATGCAAATATTCTCGCGGTGAAAAGGATCTATGCGAAGGGATGTTGGTTTTTTTTTTCTATTTTCATATTTGTGGTTGGATGGTTTTCTCACGTGGGTGGGTGGTTCTTTGTAATTTAGCGAGATCACTTTTTTTTCGCCAAGCTGTAAAGATCGACAGATAGGCCATTGTTCTCGTTTTTTTTTTTTTTTTTTTTTTTTCTTTTTCAAGGATTGAATATGGTGAAACGCCGTCTGTATCGACGTCTTATTGTCTTAAGAACCAGTTGATAAGAATCGTACTAATTTTTACAAAAATAGGGGAACACACACTGATTTCATCTCACTAATAAGATGATTGGTCTTCCTTCGGAAAATTGTATATCCTTTAGATTTTTTTTTTTTTTTAATTTCCCTGTGAAATTTTCCGAAAATTAGAATTTTTTTTTTTCTTAAAAAATGGTTACGATTTTTGTACATAGGGAAAAATGATCTATTTTGAAAAATTGTATAATTGGAGCGATTCGAAATTGATTATATGACAATTTTTAAACTTCCGATGAGCGCTATAACAATTGTGAGCAAAGACAATAGTTTTGTTTTTTTAATGGGCAAAAGAGACAATTATTGTTGAAGGTGTTCCGTGTACTTTGTTACAGTACAGTGGCAAAGTAACTCGTTACATTATGAACAATTTTGTAAGCAATCATTTTCTCTCTCTCTCTCTCTCTCGACCGGATGTGTCGATTTGGAGGCATACCACCGAGGAAAGAAAAAAAAAAAAAAAATTCTGTTTTACCTCTCCACCCATGATATACCCCTTGGAGTTTATGTCTCTCTGTATAATAAACTTATCGCGTGAATCGCAAAGAAGAACCAATTTTCAAGTACACGCCATACTCGCTAGGAGCAATATAATGTCTTCTTCTAAACTTTTTTTTCCCCCGGTTCTCGACGATATAACTTCTTTCTCTTAAATAGTTGAAACTCCATGTGTACATTGAATCTTTTTACTTGCTACTTAATTTCTTCATATATTATATCAAACTTTTATTTATTTCTTCAAGAAATTATTTATTTCTTCAAAAAATTATATATTTCTGCGAAATTATATTTATTTTTCGTCTTCAATTTTATATTTTAGCATTAATATTGTTTCAGTGACTTGAAATTTTTATTTTGAAATTTAAAATTGTTTCTTAAAACAATTTTTGAGTCAATTAAATTTTCTTTTAAATCCTATTTTATCAACGGAAGGGGTCGAAATAAAAATTAATTTTTCGTCTTCAATTATATTTTCGCATTAATATTTGTTTCAGTGACTTGAAATTTTTATTTTGAAATTTAAAATTGTTGAAACAATTTTTGAGTTAATTAAATTTTCTTTTAAATCCGATTTTATCAACGGGAAGGGGTCGAAATAAAAATTAATACAAATAAATATTTTTTTTTGATAATAGTCATTATTCGAATTAAATAAATTTCTTTTTTTTTGTAGGGTAGGGAAATTCAAATACAAAAAGGGGAATATTTCTCTCGGTTTTTTTTTTTTTTTTTTGCTCTAATATATCTATGGCTGATTCCCTACTTCAAAAGAAGCTCGTGTCTAATAAACAAGAACAGGGTTTTTATTGCCTGGCTTGCCTATTGCTTGGAATTTAACAACAGAACGAGGGTAAATGGTATCGAGGCGAGCAAGGCAATTCGAAATAGGCACGAGCTCGTTGAAAAGGGTTGCCATAGTATATATATATATATATACGAAAGACGAGCTCGTAATGGTTTCTAACGAGCGCGAGAGTTGAACGCGCGTAGGTAGCTAGATATATAATTGCTAATAGCTATATACGATTTACAGTCTTAAATAATTGGTCAAACATCATCAAAAATCCACCAATTGAGATACATAGTACAATTTTCAAAAAAAAAAAATGATTTAATTAGCCCTTACTCTTCTCCTTTTTTTTTGTATTTATTTATTTCCTTTTTGAAAAATAATGAAATAAGAATAATTCATGATTTTTTTTTTATTTAAGAATTTTTATAATTTATGTATATTTTTCAGATAAATAGATAAAGAAATGGAGAATTTTTAGTACAGTGATCAGAGGTGTGGAGAAATAAAAAAAAAAATAGAAAGAGAGAGAGAGAGAGAAAGGGAATTTGAGATGAGCGAAAAGAATGGTGTGAATTCAGATGAAGATCATTTTTTATTGACGCACTTTTGCGAGGCAAAACCGTATATCTTTTCTACCGATCGTAACGAGTGGTGCACTTTATTGCCGATTGCATTACAAATAAGGATGTACTGAATAACACTCGTTGCATCCATTAGTTCTTATTTCGACGTTATCTTAATTTTTTTCTGCCTCCTTCTTTTTTCTTCTTCTCTTCGAAAGGGAAAATTAATTTTTGAGAGTGAGAGAGTTGATAAACATTCCCTACGGTGTAAATTATCAATTCACATATACGGCTACTGTTTTCAACGTGCGCGCACTTATAAAAAGAAAGATGAAAATATATCGTTTCTTCCTTTTTTTTCGAGTATTTTTTTTTTTTTATAGGCTTCTCTTTATAGTAAAATAAAAATTATAAAATAAAAAATAAGTTCTAAATTTGAATTAGATTTATAAAATAGAAGTTTTTTTTTACCGTGAAAAATTGTAAAATAATAAATTTTGGTTTATTTGCATTTTGCCAATTAAAAAATATTAAGTATTGAAGGAGATTTTTCTTTACATAAATACAATGAATACGATATTAGAACAATATAAATTCCTTTCGATAAATTCTCAATAGAGAATATTTTTATTCCTGGGAGAAACAAGTTTTAAAAATGAATAATTTTTTTTTTTCGCCTTTTGATAATATAATATATGTTTTTGAAAATTTCATCTTTTTTTTTGGTTTAGTATTATTTCGTCGAATAAATTCTGTCACGTCTTTTAGCTGTGAATGAAAATAGGTCTTTGTATATGAAAAAATTACCGGAGATATGACTTCTTTGATACATACAAATTTATATATTCAAAAGAATATATCTTTATGCTTTTAAAATAACCAGAGTTCTCTAGTGAATTATAAATCCAAGTTTTTTTTTTTACTTTAAATAGAAGATTTAATTATTTCAAATATTAGTTTATTTATTATTAATTATTAATTATTAATTATTAATAATTATTTAATATTAATAACGAATATTATTAATTGATATAATTAATTAAAAATATTAATTAATATTAATAGTTAGTATTAATTAAAAATTCAATATTTTGTTTATAATTATTAATAGAAAAAAAATTGTTTCAGAAGGAGAATAAAATATTTTTGCGTCTTATTCGTAAAATTATTTATATATCTTGTCATTGAAAACAGAATCGAAAAAAAAGATGTCTTCATCGTTTATATTTATATGGGGCCAGGTTTTGAAAATAAGACGAATCTTAACTCTGCCATCGGTCGAGAATTATTATTTTGACCCCAGTTTGCATACGAAAAGACGTATTATACGTTGTGTCCGCTATTATAATGAATATTATCATCGTTTGAGATGGTTATAAGATGTTTTTTTCCTATACCTATATATTATATTTTCATATATATAAAGGCAAATGCAACATGCTTGACAAAACGAAGAGTTTTATCACAAACTCGAGGATTGGTCCATCATTTGAATTTCAATGAATCATGTGGGTGCAAGTGTGTCTCGTATATATATTTATTCATTTCTTCGTATATTTGTTATACATTTTTTTATTAATGTATTTTTCTGTGTTTTTTTTTCTCAAGAATAGTTTTTACCCCTTTTTTTCCCCTCACCCTTTTTATTTTCTCTCTCTCATTTTCTCTCTCTCTCTCTCTTTTCTAGAGCGACAATCAGAATCGCGAGAAGGTGATAAATGCTGTCATAGTTGTACCTGCATTCATGGCAATGACGACAAAAGTCCCCGCCAACAATGGAGGATTATCTCTGATCGTCTTTTGTTAAACGATTTTCCGTGACGTTTTAAATCATATATATAGTAGTATCTATCAGTCAAGTTCTTATATATATCTATTTCCAGATTCTGTATTCCTATCAACTCGCCGATTTTTCTTCTTATATAAAAAAATCTTCAATAAAGCCATTGACACTGTAAAGTGTCCTTTTCATAAACGACAGGTCACGCACCTTGATCGTATATATTTAACATCTAATTTCGAGAGAGAGAGAGAGAGAAAGAAAGATCATCGGTCATATATATTCTCTTGATATTCGTTATCCGTTTTTCTTCGCACATTAACTTTTTTTGTATTCGAAAATTATCGTTCCTTATTTAAAAGATCTTGGAAAATTATCATTTTTTTTTTTTTTTTTTATTCATAAGAAGATTTCTCGGGGAATTATTAAAAAAAAATCTTTGTGGGAATTTTATTTTCTGAATGATCTTGGGAAAATGTAATTTTTTGAAAAAAGGGTTCAATTTAAAATTTTTGGACGTTTCGATGCCTTTTGTACATTAGAAAACTCGGAATTTTAGAGACTCCTTGAAATTTTTGTGATTATTTATAGGTTTAGATAGTTTAGATATTTTTGCGTTTAATAATAATTAATAAAAATTAAAAAAATATAACCAATATTATTATAGTAAATAATTATAAATATTAAATTAATAATAACAGAAAATAAAAAAAAATTTTGAAATATACGAACTTTACGAAGTGATCCAAATTCAGTCCAAAATTATTTTTTTTTTATAAAACAATCTAATTATCATTCGAAATTGCGACCCTGGCATTCATCTCTTTATTTTTCCGACAGTGAACATTTTTATTATATTGCCTCCAAGGAATGATTTTAACGGCGTCTTTAAAACATCTGAAAATATTAAGCCGCTTGAATATTGCTTTAAAAGTTTATGATCGTGTATATATGTATATATATAGTTAAATGACAAAAAAAAGAACAGAAATTCGATTTTGCCAAACGGTTTTTTTTCTCCACTGGCTTCTGAATTTATCTCGCAAAATATGTAAATTAATATTTAAAAAAAATTTAGTAAATTATAAATGAAAAAATCGAAATTATAAATTAGTTAAAGAATTTTTATTCTATTTTACGTTCTCGAGAACTAAAAATGATATAAAAATTAGTTTTCTGAAAAAACTATTATAGTTTTTTTTTCCTCTTTTTTTTTTTTGCAAGCACAATAATTCATTGGCTAACACATAATTTTGTTTCAAGTTTTTAAACACTTCGTTAATGCTATCGGTAGATAATAACAGTTTCGCTTGGCCATGACGATAAGATTGTTAATGGAAAATCGTACGTTTTCACTTAAGTTTGTAACATTTTTCTTACATTTATTGCCTGTACTATTATGATATAGGATTGGTTTCTTGAAAATTGCGCTATACAGTGATTATATTCCTGCGCGTAATACAAGTTGCATATGGAAAATAATAATTTCTTATCATTTCGAAAAATATTTGAAAAAAAAAAAAATTATTTTTCAATTGTATTATATATTTTTAGAAATGATTTTTATTTAAATAATTTCTTAGATACTTTTCCATGAATTTTTTTTTCTAAATTTATAATAAAAATTTTTTTTTTAATTGAAATACAGATAATATATATATATATATATATATATATTAATTATAAGAAATAATGATTGATAAAAATTTGAAGCAGTTTTGCGGTTTGGAAAGTTTGCATTTATAATTCTTCTGCTCGAGTACGTTTAATGTATTCAGCTTCTTTAGAATTTAAACCTTGATGGCGACTGGCACGGTTCATCCATCAACCGTCAAGTTCTTCTTCTTCTCAGCTTCTTTACAATTCCTCTTTTATACTTTTAATATTCGTCTCCAATCTTTTATCCCCACCCAGTTGTTAAAGTGCTTTTAACAGAGATATTTCCTTTATAAAAAAAATTTGCAATAAAAAGAATGAGTTTATAAACCCTTTTTTTATAGAGTATAAATTTTTTTATATTCGTAAATTTAATATTTATTTCATTTTATATTTCATATCTGGAATATAAAATTAAATATTTTTTTTTATTTAAAATAAATTTTTTTTTCCCCCCCATTTTCTATGTGTGTTTAATATTGAGTAATTCGGGCAATCTTGATTATTTTGTCGTCGTATTATTGTTGACAATAATTTTCCAACAACGATTAGAGTCATTTGTACTGTTTTGATAATTATGGATAATGACGGAAGGCTTCTCATACCTTATTACCAGAAGTTTATAATGACAACAGAAAAAAAAAGAGGAAATTAAATATTTTATTACAAAAAGGCTTACTTACCACGAGATAAGAAAAAGAATATTGTTCTATTAACCTGAAAGTTGAAAAAATTTGCAATAAAGATAAAATACATATTATTTTTCTTTTTACAATATTTTTTCATTTTTTCATATCGAATTTTATTCAAAATATTTTTTTTATCATTTAAAATTGAATTTATGCAGTTTTATTTTTATTTTAAATTAAAATTTAAGCAAAAAGTCACGGACGTAAAACGTGAAAATAAAATTGATGGATAAATTAAAAATATAAAATTATATTTTTGATGCATAAAATTTAATTATTTAAAGATATATACGACACATATATTAAAAATGGAATTATTTAAAGATATTTGTCGCATACGTTAAAAAGTGACATTTTTTTTTTTTGTCATTATTTGTTATCGCTGTAATTAGAAATTCAGTGAGAATATTTTCTCTGATTGAAATTGAATATGAATATAACGAAAGAAAAAAAGGAGAGAGAGAAAAGAAAAAAAAAATATATAACAAAAGGGTTGGTCTCATCTCAATGAATGCATAATTTCTCTCCATTTCGGTGCGCACAAATCCGCGTGGGAGGCACATTATTTGCTTAATTAAGCTCGAAATACGAATTCAAGCGATAAATTAATTTCCTTGAAATATTATTGTATTTACCATTGCGTAAAAAGAAATGAATTATACAAATTTATTTTTTTTAATTGGGCAAAAATTAATTTCAAAAAAAAGAAGAAGCAGTTCAAAAAAAAGAAAAACGGAATTAAAGAGAAAAGATAAATTAAGAGAAAGATGGAAATATATTTTCAAAATTTAAAATACAAATTGATTTTTCTACTTCACAGAATTTCTCATTATATATATATATTTATAGAAAAGAGGATGTCAAGAGAGACGGAAATGCAGATGTTGATTTCAAAATGAAAAATGGAAAATACGATCGAATTGGAGAGATTTTTCTGAGACGCTTCGCGAAATACGAGAGGGTGACGAAGGCTGATGCTGTGAAAAAGGGGAAGGGGAATTTTTTGGAGGAGAGGACACGAGGCTTTTGACACGACATGTGTCGGTCGTCTCCCGTGAGATCTAAGACCGTCTTGACTTCCGCTAATCCAAGAATTGAGCCTTTTAATGCTGCGCGAACTTTCGCGATTATAAATATCAGAGGATACCGGGAATCTGAAGGGGATATTCGTCTAGACCTTCGAATGAAACTATATAACTGGCGATATAGGGATGCATTCGAAGTTTGAAAAAAAAAGAGAGAGAGAGAGAGAGAGAGAGAGACCAGCCAGAAATCTTAAGGACAAGAAAAATAATGCGAAAAAGAAATCTTAATGACGTCTGCAATCTGCTCTCGGCAGTTTTTTTTAAATTAGAAACGAGAACAATTTATCGAATTTATTTTTAAAATTTATTTTCGAAATTTATATCAAAAATATATATTAATAATAAAATTTCAAAATATATTTTAAAAATATATATTAGAAAAATATTTTAAAAACATTTTTTTCAAAATAGATAATATTTTTGTTTAAATTAAAATAGTTGGGGGAAATTTTTTTCTAATTTTCTAAGAGTGATAAAAAATGAAACAAATTTTTCTTGTTTGTGTGGATTTAGAAAAAAATAGTTTCTCGTGGTAATTAGAAAAATAATAAAATGGTAATATTTGTTGATACCGATATTCCCTTAGCGGCACTTCAAAGAAAATCTGACTGAGAATCGTTTTAAATTTTCATAGAAGCGCTACTGCTGCTTCTTTCTCGTTTTTATTATGTATATATAGCTTTTGCGCTGTTATTTGAATTACAAAACTTTGATTACAGTTGTCAATATAGAGAAAAAAAATTTCGTTTTCATCAAAAAAAAAAAAAGAAAACAAATTTTTTTTTCATAAATTCTCACTTGAAAAATAAAAATAAAATTGTTTTTTTAAAATTTAAATTTTTGACAAAAAAAAATGAAATTCTTAGAAAAATTTTTATTGAAATTAGAAAAAAAAAGTATTTCGACGAGAAAAAACAATTTGGTTGACACATCTCTTTTTTTGGTAATTTACTCGATTAATTTTAAGGGACAACAGCTGTATGAGGGGTTTGGGATTTTTTTTTTTTTTTTTTTTTTGTCGTACTCGCTCTAATAGATAGTGGTGTGAATGGAAGATGAGCAAAAGAGAAAAGAGATCCCCTTTAACGGCACGCGACTCACTTCTTTGGGGACTAAACGAAAGTATCGGTGTATATCCGCAGTAAACGGGAGTCTGATCGTCACAAGAGATAATTTTAGGAGTATAACGAAAAAGCAGCTTCGTAATATATGTGTGTGTGTGTGAGTGCGGTCCAGATGGTGTCGAGATACGTTCTGCAGCATTGTTGCACATGACATGAACGATTGCTAATTTTAGAATATATAGAGACCTTTTTTTTCAAAAAAAAAAGGAGAGAAAAAATTCAATTTCTCCAATTGTTCCTAAAAATCATTTTCAATTTAATTTCAACCACTAAAAATTGTTTTCCATTTTTTTCGATTCTTCATATTAGAAAAAATTATTTCTTTATTAAAATATTGTAAATAATTATCTCCTTTTTTGTTTTAATTTGATCCTTTTCATTAATTGAAATTTATTTCGAAATTTGACTCAAATTTTGTTTAAAATTAAATACAAAATTAGTTTCTATAATTTTTGTTTTTTTTCGAATTTAAAAATTCAGTTCTTTAATGAAAATTTTCTAATCTTTTTTTTTTTTTTTTTTTTTTTTTTGAGGTTCATTTTTGAGTAGAATGTCTCTCTCTCTCTCTCTCGTGTGTTTATGTATATTCGTCGAAATTACATCATTATTATTCTAGGCTCTTGAAATTATTATGGAACTATTGGAAATTGGCAGTAATTGCGTCAGTTATATTTAAACAAAAATCATTTACGCAAGAGTTTGTCAATAAAATGACGTTCTTGCTTCATCTCTATGTCATTTGTTTAATTTAATCTACTATTGCTGGCCAGTTTTGCACGTATTGCATAAAATTAATTTTATTACATTTTTTTTTTTAATTAATTTGAAAAAATAAATTTTATTCAATATTTTTTAATTAATTACAAAAATTTCTTTTTAATATTTAATTAATATTTTAAATAATTTTTTAAATTCTTGTTTTTAAAAAAGGAATATTTTCCAATGTTTCTGTTTTAAATCTCATTAGGAAAACGATTTTACAAATAAAATTGAAAAAATCTATTTCTCAACGTTCGAAAAATAGATTTTCATTGAGTTGTTGAAAAGGCTTTTTCCCTCCCCTAAGATAATGAATCGAATACCGGAAGTGCATCTGAGAGAAATTTGAGAAGTCTCTTAATTTCAAAAAAGGAATTTTGTTTCATTTCGAATATTATTTTTTGAATTGGGTTTTAAAAAATTATTTTTCGGGATTGGAAAATTATTTCAAAAATTAAATCAGTAAAAAAAATTGTCTCGATGACAAACACGTTAATGAAGATTCCAGTGATTATTATAGGCTAAAGTATTTGACGAGCGACAAAGAGACCACCTCGAGAGTGAAAAAAAGAATTTTAAAAAAAAAAAATCGAGAAGAAGATGTTCACGCGGGCAAAGAGCTTTGCACGCAAGGCACGCGAGTCTTACTAGAAACCAAACTTATTCCCATAATTGCTTTCCATTTAATAGCTATAAAGAATCAATTTCTATCTAATTTGTTGGATATATGTATTTTTTCTTTTATTTACTTTTTATTTTTTTATTTTATTTAGTTTACTTATTTTATTTATTTTTATAGAAAGAATAAAAATATTTTTTAATAAATTAACTCAATAAAAATAATTGTAAAAAGAACATAAATTCGATCTTCGGTATTTCAAAAAAAAAAGAAAAAAAAAATTTATTTCCGCATAAATATTTTTATTTTATTGACGTGTTATTATAATATAACTATCGCTGAAAAAAAAGAGATGATAATCGAAAGAAGAATAATTGGTGGTTCTTTAGTGAGCCAACAATAAATTACGTTATAAATTATTGCTACTATAAATTATAGTATTGTATCGTTTCGCGTCATACATAAAAATGTTATTTGCACCGCGTTTAATGCTTGGCGCAGCAATTAACAATTATATTGTCGAGAGAACAATAATTATTGTCAAGAGAGAGAGAGGGAGAGAGGGAGAGAACAAAAAAAAAGGAAAGAGAACGAGAGGACTTTGAATGATAAAGATGATAACATTAAAGATTCACCAGTCATAATAAACTTTACCAGCTTACAATGTATGTATCTTAATTTTAGACGCGTACATATGTATCCAAAAGTTATATGTTTTTCATTCCACAACAGTGTTGTTGTCGCTGTTATTTTTGAAAAGTGATAAACACTCTGATTGATTGTATATCCTCTACATGCTGATATAAATATAGTTTACAGCTAAAATAAAGGATCATTAAATTTGCGAAGAGAGCGAGAGATTTAAGAAATTCCATAAATAGGGAAATAATGTTTCAAGATTTATACTGGAAGATTTGAATTTTTTTTTTTTCTATAATCAACTTCAAAGCAGAAGAGTACAAAAAAATTCGTCTTTCTAGAAATTTAAGAATGAAATCAAAATCAGAAAAAAGTTTACAGAATTTTTTCAACTACTGGAAAAAAAATTGAAACCTGTGTTTAAAAATTGAAAACAAAAATTGAAAAAAAATAAAAAAAAGAAACTGAATAATTGAATACGGATTTAAATGTTGAATTTATTTTGGAAACGAAAACACTGTTTTCATATGTGAAATATGTCAAATGAAGGCTTGATAAAAGCAAAGAGAGAAAGAGAGAAAGACGAGCTTTTAACTTCCCTTTGCGATCCATTTAGTTATTTTGACTTGGCCTTACTTTGCATCATAGTATAGTAAATATAAACGGGTCACTGAAATTTAATCGACTGCATGAATGCAGTGATCCGTTCAAGACCCCTGGCAAACATTGAAAGAGGAAGTCAGAAAATAATTGCACTTGGACAATATTATTCAATTTCGACTTCAATTATTGTTTGCTTGAAAAGACGTGGCGACGACGACGACAGACTTGTAATTGCTCGCGTTAAGAAATTTACGATTTTCTAAATTGATGAATTTCGTCGTGGAATTTTCGAGGGCCTTGACAATAACTTCCGAGTGAGAATTTAGCTCACTTAAATAAATAATATATAAATTTAAATACGCCATTATTTTATTTATTTTAAAATTTTTAGTTAATTGATTTGAATTTGTTCCAATTCAGTCATCAAGTTTTCGTTTAGAGTAATATTTAAATATAGAATAACAAAATTTGTAGAAATCAAAAATTCAATTTTCATTTATATACTTTACAATTAAAAAGGTCTATTAAAAAAAATTATTATTGGAAATTAATTTAAAATCCAAACAATAGTGAATAAATTTTAATTTGAAAATTAATTTAGTGAAAAATGTTTCATGAAAATGAATTTTTGATTTTAGTTTTCTTTAAGTAATTATTTGTCTAATTAGAATTGTTCTTTTATTTTTCAGGTGAGTCATCAACTTTACTATTTTATTAATCAGTCATTTTTGTAAGTAAAAGAACAATTAAATTTCTATAATTAAGAAAATTCAATCCCCGATTGACATAATCAGAGAAAAATTGGTTTTAACAAAAAAAAATTCTTCACTAAAATGAAGAAATTTTTTCGAAAAATTTTCACACATAAATCGTTTGAATCCCTTTGTGTTTGGATAAATTCTATACCCCGGTAGCGACAGAATCATCATCATCGTTGGAAAGAAGAAAATGAGACGCATTTCTGATAGATATTACGCCTCTAGGTACTGGGGATCATTTTTCACAGTGTCCGAGCGGAATTAATTACCATCGCGCGATCCTTTTAAAAGAGAGAGAAAAAGAGAGAAAGAGAGTAGTCATTAAAAGCGATCGATTAAACGCATATATATATAAAAAAGGGTAAAAGGTTGTGGGTTTCTTGCCTCCCTTAATGACTTTACTGGACCTTGTTATTTTCTCAATTTTTTTTTTTTTCATGTATATTTAATATACATATTTATATCGGTAACTTTCCATAAAAAAAAAAATATTTGGATTACTCGCGTCACCTTTTAACGACCTTTCATATTATAGATTATATTTCCGCATTCCGATCTAATATGCCTTTATTTCTCTATAATATAACTCATCAATTGTATGTAAATCAAAAGAGAGCATATATAATGACCCACGATTATTATAATTCTATTTGGAAAATTTTCGTTTTTCTACTTCCTAGGCTGATATTTGAAAAAAATCCTATTAATTTTGATATTTTTTTATTTTTTCAATAATCGGTTATTTATATTAGTTTAGTGTATTTTAATTAGAATAATTAATTTTACAATTATTATTAAGATTCTTTTTATTATAGAAATTAATGACGAAAAAAATCATTTTCATTTTGTTATAGAAATTGATGACCAAAAGAAAAGAAAGAAAGAAAAAAAACGAAATAGTTCTCCAAATTTGTCCGCGAAGTTATGACCTCTACATCCGCTTCCGTCCCACGATTCTATTTTTCTTTTTATTTACCCCTTAGGAATTACACTTGTTTCTTCATTTTTTTCCCCCTTATTCGTTTCGGTTGGAGAAAAGTAAATAATCTTTATTCTTCATTTTATTCACACCTTTCTGGTAATTGTCAAAATCAAGATGGGGTTCTTTTATATCTCATGTTCTTTTAAACTTTATCTCGAGAGATAAAAAAAAAAGAAAGGAATGAAAATAAAGAAATATTTGATAAGACTAAATAAAAATTTTAATAATTAGTTTTGTGAGATTTTTTTTCTGTTTCTCTGAAAGGAAAATTCTTTGTATAACAGTTAACTATTTTATCTTCAAATAGAAGAAGAAAATTTAATACAATTCTAATTTAATTGAATTTTTCTATTTTTGATGTTCAAAAATATAATTAAAATTTCCTTTTTTAATTCAGTATATAAATTCTGATTCTGTAATTAAAGGGGAAATTAAATTATCTTATATTGTTATTAATTATTATTACTTTATTTATTTATTATTATTATTAGGAAATAATAAATAAAAATATTAATATTAATTTGTTATTTTATTATAATATATTGATGAGAAAAAAAATTCGTTAACGAGGCATAAAAATATGAATTTTCCATTGCATTAATTTTGCAAAATCTCTGGAGATCATCGAGTAATTTTATTATTTTTTTTTTTGTGTGCATAGATTGAACTGAAAAGATTGCATAAAACTCGTGTAATCCTTATCGCGGGAGTCCTTGAAGTAAAGATAAGCTCCCGGGGCGGTAACATCCACTCCCGGCTCATTACAAGTCGTTGACAGCTAAACAGCTTGTACAACAACGCGCCACGATATCTACACCTCATCGAGGTCTATTCCTGAATATTCATAGGCCAATGAATACCTGCGCGAGTTACGAGTTTCAAAGGTCTATATAGTCTTCTCTCTCTCTTTTTTTTCTCCATTTATATTTCTCAGTTCCTCGCACCCCTTCAAAAACATCTCACACATACTTATATATATTTATATAAGAACGAGATTTTAATATTCACGTCGCACTAATCAAGACAAATTGAAAAATCTTTTTTCTCTCTCTCTCTCTCTCTCTTGCGCGCGCGGCATTCATTTGCTTTTGTATCATCGTGTCGCTGCGGTGATTTAAGTCCCCTTTGGTATCTTATTAGTTCAACAAATAATGAAACAGACCGCTATGAGGATCGTCTGTTGAATCCGTAATACGTTGTGTCTTTTATATTAAACATATATGAGATGTGAACCGTATCTGCATGAATTTGTTCCGTTTGTAAAGAATGCCTAACATGACATCACTTTCAATGAGATCTCTTGGAATAATGTATATACGCTCTCTCATTACATTTTTTTTTTTTTTATTTTCATTCTTTAACATTTTATACGGATCAATTTTATATATATACATTTTTTTTTCTGGAGTCTTTTATCATTATGATGAGTCAAATGGAATTTTTTCGTTTATTTGTTATTCTGTGATGATTCGAATATGTAATGAGAATTTTGAGTGTTAAAATTCGATTTTTAAATTTTCTGTGAATTAAATTTATTCGTTTATTTGATATTTTAATATTTAACTAGCAAAACTAAACGCGCGCAAGCGCGGCAAATTGAGTATTTGATTGTTTGTTATAAAGAAATTAAAGATTAATATTATCAATAATAATTTCATTTATTAGAATATTATTACATATTAAATAATAATAATGAAATTTATATGTTTACAGGCCTCGGATTATACGAATTTTTCCGACTTTTTTCAAAAATACGACTTTTATCGACTTATTTTAATAAAATGCGACATTTTTTTTACATTTGAAAAAAAATGTAAATAAAATACATTTTTTTTTAGTATAAAATGTAGATCTTCTTCAGATCTTTTTCAATTCAATTATTTAACAAATTTTGAACTAAAATGATTCTTCACTAAATTAATTATTATTAATAATTTTAATCAAATACATCACAAATTCAATTATATGAAAATTATTTTTCAATTAAAATTTTTATGAAATTTAACAATAGTTTATAATTTAAAAAAATATATCACAATAAAATTGAATTATTTTTTAAAAATTTCAATTCAAAATAAACATTATTACCCGAAATTTTAATTCAAAATCAATTAAAAATCCAATAATTATCCAAAATTTTCAATTTAAAATTCAATTATTTACCAAGTTTTCAATTTAAAATGAAATAAAATTAAATTATTTTCTAAAATTTCTATTCAAAATTAATTATTCAAATTTTCAATCAAAAATGAACTTAAATTAAATTATTATCCAAAATTTCAAGTAAAATTCAATTAATTAAATCAAGTCCACTTTTGGGCCGAAAGGCTGAAGCTTAATTAATAAATAATAAGTAAAATTCAATTATTTCCCAAAATTTTCAATTCAAAATAAACTGAAATTCAATTATTTTCCAAATTTAAAATCAAAATTAAATTTCATTATTCTCAAAAATTTGAATTCAAAAATTAATTTAATTTTCAATAATTTGAATTTAAAAGCATTTAAAATTTAATTATTTCTAAAATTTTCCATCGAAAATTTATTTTTTGAAATTTAATAATTTCTGTAACCATTTTTCAATTAATAATGATTCAATTAAATTTAAAAAATGTTTTCCAAAAATTTTTTGATAAATTATTTTTAGTTCTGTAAAATTTAATAATTGAAAATTAACAATATCTTTTGAAATTGAATTATTTCTAAAAATTTCAACTTTAACCCTTCGAAAAGGATTATTATTAAAAAAAATTTTTTTATTTAAAAATCTGTAAAATATTTTTGTTAAAATAAAAAACAAATCCACTTTTTTTTGGAATATAAATCGACTGAAACGACTTTTTTGTGTCTTTAAGTTGATTCGAGGCCTGTGTTTTTATAATTAATATTTAATAGGTATTCGTTGGCCCCTGGTACATTAAAAATTAATTTTTAAAAATAAATTTTTTTCAAATTACTATCTTGTACGAAATTTCCTGGCGCATCTTTTTTCTCATCATAAATTTTTTCTATTTGTATACAATTTTTGAATCAATATACAACTTTTAAAAAAATTTCGTTGATAAACGTTGTGTACTTCAGCTTCGTGAATTGAATTTTCGAATTTGGAATTTTAAAGAAACTTATTCCGAAATTTGGAAACACAATTTAACAACTTTGGCAAAAATGAGAAAAAGAATTGTCAAAATTTGACACGTCATAAGATTACTATTCAAAAAAACACGTGAAAAGGCCAACTTCAAGTTAGGACAGAAGGACAGACTAAGCATTTTATTATTATATATATGTAATTTTAATATTTAATTAATTTAGTAAAAAATTTAAATAATATTAATAATAATAAAATAATAATTTTATTTAATTTAATATTTTATTTTAGAAAATAGTTTTCTTAAATCGAAAACATAAAAAAAAGGAAATTCGATCGTTTAAAAATCGTTTCGCAGTAATTTCAGTCGATGAAGTTGATTCGAAGAGCAAATCATTTCGGTGTTATTATATATTTATATTTATAGAAGAAGGGATAAGAAATGCGTTGTAAGGAAGGCCCCGATTACGCGTATATATATCAGTGCAAAACACTCACTTCCAATTAGCTACCGGTGGCAATGTGCGCTCTCAGTGGCTTCCGCGTTCTTTGTGATTTTCTCGCCTTGAGGTTATAATACACTTATATATATATATTTTACAAAAGGCAAAAAACGCGCAGCAAACTTTGATTCTCAACTGTTGCGATCGTAAATCTCAATAGTATAATCCCTGATGATGATTTTACTCGATTAAATACAGTTTCGAAGAATTCCTTATGTTTAATAACACCAATTCTTAAAAAAATTTCTATTCTCTTTCGAAATTCTTAATTTAATTACTTGGGTTAATTAATTTAATAATAAATAATTAAATCATTTAATTGAATATACAATTTGTATAATTATTTCCAACTAATGTGGCGATTTTTCAAAATAAAATCGATCATTCCCTGACCGGAACTAATTGATTCCTTATTCGAACTCATGTGTGAAAGGTTTAATTGAGTTTTTCTGTTTGACCCTTAACGAGTGGCAAATTTCCCACAGTTAAAGAAAATCATCTCATTTTGGATATATCGTTTTTTTTTCTTGAGAAATTAATTTACAGTTAAATTAAAGGTTTGTTAATTAGGATCATTTTACTTGTGAGGGAAAAAAAAATGCGAGAGGTTACAATAAAAAAAAAAGGGGAAAAAGTCGCATAGAGCGCAGTTGTTATTGTTAAAAAAAAAAAAAAAATTATACAATATGTTACTTAGTCGATTGTTCATGCCAATGTTTATGCCAAATCGTGCATTAAACGAGCGACAAAGACAGACGAGATTGAACATAGGAATGAAATGAGGTGTTCGTGACCACCGACCTGTTCGCGACAAAACAATATTGTCGAGGAGACGCGCTTTCATTTTATGCCCAACCAACCTCCCTATTGTTAAACTATATTGCATTCATTGCGAATACGTGACTCAAGCACTGTTTCAAGTGCAAAAAAGAAAAAAAAAATTTTTTTACAATTTTCTTGGATTAATAAATTATTTTCTCTCTTGGTTGTAACGATTCTCTCTTTCTTTCTCTCGCATTTATTATTTCCATTGTTTGCTATTTGCATTCAACACTTCCTCATATTTATGCTAAATTACAACTTTCTTTTATAATTTATTTATTTTTTTCATTTTTGTAAAAAATGTTTTTTTCTCCTACTTTTTAAATTCGATAATTGATAATAACAATTTGATTAATAAGCCGAATTATTAATTTTTTTAAAATTTAATCAAAATATTTTAATGAAGCTGATAATTGATTCTTGGTAGTTAATAGGATCTCTGGCTTTCAAAGTTGGAAAAAAAAAAAAAAAGAAGTTAGTGATCGTGATGCAAGTGCGAGATTATTCAATGCGTTATAATAAAACATCATCATGATCATCATCAATCATTGATCACTTAGAACTATATCCTCTTTATTCGCACCTTGCTTTCGTTATTGCGAACATCCTTTTTGATATTAATCGCTTTTGATACATGATTTTATTACTCGTAGTTTCATTTTTAAAGCATATTTTTCAATAAACGAATTATTTTTCATTTTCTTTCATTCACCTGCAATCTTTATGTATTTTATTACGATACAATTTGTTTTTTTTTCACAATTGCTGTTTTCATTCAGTAAAAGAAATCGAAAAATATTTTTATTTAAAATTAATTATTTTTACACTTAAAAAAATTGAATTCTGAATTAATTGACTATTTTTCAGATGTTTCCGGAACAAAATAAGCTTTTTTTTCATCTAGTGACGAACACACCTGAAATCCCATTGGCTGGTTAACAGTTTCTTTTGTGCACGTGTTTGGCGTGTATATTATTAAAAAAAAAAAAAAAAAAAGCGCACGCTCTCTTCGGTAACCGGAGTGAATAACGCGAGAATAAGTCGAAGAAAGGCGAGGAATAGAGAGAAAGAGAGAGAAAGAGCTTGGCCAACAGTTAACATTGTTTGAAAGCCGCGACTTTGATCTGGAGGCCCGGTTGGCGTACATCACCATTTTACGGCTCATGCCTACTTGGAATTGAGACTAACATTTAGCTCCGCTAAATATTTTCCCTCTGCTTCGCTTATATATTTACTCTGGTGTGTATGTCGTTTAGTGTTTAGCGCAAGGTCCTTGGGGTCTCGATGGATCATTGCTTTCAATTTTATTATTTTTTTTTCTCCCTCTCTTCTAAATCGACCGATTTTACAAAAGACTTCGCCGAATTCATCGCTTTTTTGCAAATCGCTTCTCAAAATACAATTATATAATAATAAAATGCTTGGTCTGTCCTCTTCTAACTTGAAGTTGGCCTTTTCAAATTTCACGTGTTTTTTTTAATAGTAATCTTATGACGTGTCAAATTTTGACAATTCTTTTTCTCATTTTTGCCAAAGTTGTATAATTGTGTTTCCAAATTTCGGAATAAGTTTCTTTAAAATTCCAAATTCGAAAATTCGTTTACCAACGAAATTTTTTTTAAAGTTGTATATTGATTCAAAAATTGTATACAAATACAAAAAATTTATGATGAGAAAAAAGATGCGCCAGGAAATTTCGTACAAGATAGTATAATTAGAAAAAAATTTATTTTTAAAAATTAATTTTTAAGGTACAAGGGGCCGATTTATATTCCAAAAAAAGTGGATTTATTTTAACAAAAATATTTTACAGATTTTTAAATAAAAAAATTTTTTTTAATAATAATCCTTTTCGAAGGGTTAAAGTTGAAATTTTTAGAAATAATTAAATTTCAAAAGATATTGTTAATTTTCAAACAATTATTAAATTTTACAGAACTAAAAATAATTTATCAAACAATTTTTGGAAAACATTTTTTAAATTTAATTGAATTTTCAAAAATTTTAAATTAAGAGTTTTGAAATTAATTGAAACTTTAAGTGATTTTTAATTAAAATTTTAGATGATTTCACTAAGAATTTATTAGAAAATGCGGACAAAATACAATAATTTGAAAATCATTTTTAATTGAAAAATGGTTTTAGATAGTTGAATTTTCAAAGAATATTATTAAAATAGTTAAAAATAATTGAATTTCCTTAGAGTTATAATTGAAATTATTAAATTTCAAAAAAATATTTTCGATGGAAAATTTTAGAAATAATTAAATTTTAGATGCTTTTAAATTCAAATTATTGAAAATTCAATTAATTTTTGAATTCAAATTTTTGAGAATAATGAAATTTTATTTCATTTTAAATTTGAAAAATAATTGAATTTCAGTTCATTTGGAATTGAAAATTTTGAGAAATAATTGAATTTTAATTGAAATTTTGGATAATAATTTAATTTAAGTTCATTTTTGATTGAAAATTTGAATAATTAATTTTGAATAAAAATTTTAGAAAATAATTGAATTTTATTTCATTTTAAATTGAAAACTTGGTAAATAATTAAATATTAAATTTAAAATTTTTGATAATTATTGAATTTTAATTGATTTTGAATTAAAATTTCTTGTAATAATTGAATTTTAGTTTATCTTGAATTGAAATTTTTAAAAAATAATTCAATTTTATTGTGATATTTTTTGTTTTTTAAATTATAAACAATTGTTAAATTTCATACAAATTTTAATTGAAAAATAATTTTGATATAATTAAAGTTGTGATGTATTTCATTAAAATTATTAAAAATAATTAATTTAGTGAAGAATCATTTTAGTTCAAAATTTTTTAAATAATTGAATTGAAGAATATCTGAAGAAGATATAAATTTTATACTAAAAAATGTATTTTATTTACATTTTCTTTTCAAATGTAAAAAAAAATGTCGCATTTTATTAAAATAAGTCGATAAAAGTCGTATTTTTGAAAAAAGTCGGAAAAATTCGTATAATCCGTGGCCTGTAAACATATAATTTTCATTATTATCATTTAATATGTAATAATATTCTAATAAATTAAATTATTATTGATAATATTAATTTTTAATTTCTTTATAATAAACAATTAAATACTCAATTTGGCGCGTGTTTAATTTTGCTAGTATAATAATTATTTTACTTCCATTGATTCGATTTTTTTTAGGAAAAAAAAAAGGAATTTTTTAATCAAAAAATTATTGAAGAAAACAATTGAAAAATTTTTGAAGAAGGAAACAAAAAAAATTTGTTTTTGACCATATAAAAATGTTTCTTGTAAATATGTGTTTAATCTTTGTGTATTACACCCTTTCTATTGCGCATTCGCTTAATGACTGTGGCTTTGAGCGTATAATGTGCGGGGCGGTTTCAGACCTCCCTAATCAATTAATCAGATAATCTTTCTCTCTCTCCTCTTGTTTCCTCTTGCCGTTATCTTATTCTTTCATTTATTACCGGCCAATCAAATATACGGACGTCTTCACCGTATAAACTTAGAGAAATGAAAAATGTGCCAGAAAATTTAACTGAAAAAAAAAAATGGGACGATCAAATATTTAGATTCTTTCACTTTATTTCTTTCTAATATTTAATTTATCTCATTTCGTTGAAATAAAATCTCAAAAGGTAATTAGAAGAAAAAAAAATGTTTCTATTAATTTTTTTTCACTAATTAAAATTTAAATTTTTTTATTAAATATTTATTTATATTAATATAAATTAATTTTCTAATTTAAGCAATTTTTTGATTTTCTATTTATAAAATTTTGCTTCTTTACAGTAAATATTCTGAGTACGTAAAGAGTATTAAATACTCGGATCATTTATCACTCACCATTTTTTCTTTCGTCTTTGAAACTTCGTGAGCGCGAACTTTTCGACTTTTTTTTTCGAAACTTTTAAAGTTTAATTATCACTTTTTTACACGCATTTCGTCCAAATATCACCTCACTGAAAAATTCCCTTTTTTTTTTTCCTCCGAGTAGAAGAAAATTTTTATGACAATTTTTTTCTTAAGCTAATAATAAACTAATAAAGAGCAATAATTATTTCGAGAAGTCAATATAAAAATTGTAAACTCTTCTTCAAATATTTTGCTTTTCCAATAAATATTAAACGTTTTATTTTCCTATACAATTAAGGCCTTAAGGGCTCAATATAATAATTTGTCAATTATGCGAACTGAAAATTTTTCGTCAATAAATATAGAAGTTAAGAATTTCTTTACGATACATTATTATAGTATTTCTAAAAGATTTACAACTTATATTTGAAAATAATTCAAATAAGGATCCAAAATTCTCTTGAATAATAAGGACTGGGTTATATTGACTAGGTCAGGGGAAAAAAAAATGTGGAAGTAATTTAAAAGGACCAAAACAAATTTACAGCCCCAATTTCACAATCGCGAAAAAAAAAATTCAGTTTATGATTTTTTTTTTTTTTTTTTCGTCTTCAAGGTTGAGAAAAATACACGTGAAAATATATTAAATCTTGGAACTGTTTGAAAAAATAATCAATGGGTTTTAACTTCGAATGATTTAAAATTTACGCTCTTCTTTTCTTTCTTTTTAAAGTGATTTTCTTGAGTTTCTGAATCGTTAGGATTTCTACAAGGGGTATAGGCATCTCGAATATTAGTGTGGCAGCAGTTGTTGTAGTACTTACCGCCCAACCAATTCCTTTTCGTACGTACAGCTACTTACTTGGTACTTATTTACGCACTTCACAGGTACTTAAGGCACTTTAGTTGGAGCACGAACCCTTCGAAGAATGCACTTTTGCCTCGTTTCTGTATATATATATATATATATATGTGTATTAAATATGGCTGATGGTAAAACTGGTCAGCTGTTAATTTTATTTTCATTTTTCACTTTTTGTTTATATTTTATCAGAGAGAGAACAACAAAAGAGCGGCTATTCGTTGAAATAATTTTTACCTTACACCTAATATTCGCACATGCTCTGAATACCAAATAGTCTCTGCAAATGGAAAATTATACATATTTTCTGTTTTCATTTTCGCTTTTTTTCCCTCAATTTCCTCTATTTTTACTGTTGAAAATTATTTTTTTTTTATGCAATATTGAAAATAAAATAAAATCTCTATTTTCGTTTTCATTTTCGCTTTTTTTCCCTCAATTTCCTCTATTTTTACTCTTAAAAATTATTTCTTTTTTTATGCAATATTGAAAATAAAATAAAATTTCTATTTTCGAGATTTTTATACTCAAAATTGCTGTTTCCAAGATTCCCTAATGTCTATTAGCACCTATTTCGAAAATGATTTCCTGTTTTTTTTTTTCGATTTCAATTTAAAATCCGTTTCCTTTTTTTGGAATTTAATTTTGATTCTTCAAATATTGAGATTATTTTTTGAGGCATATTATAATTAGAAAACAAAGTATATTTCGAGTCGCGATGGTGTATATTATTAAGGGTCTGCTTTTCAGGTGATAGTTAATTTTTAAAGCAAATACAACACAAGCATATCTCAGGTATAATTTGAAAAGCTAACAACGTTTGCGGCGTCACGTCTGTGAATCAATTCTAGGGAATTTTTAGTAAGGCTCCATCTCTCTTACTCCTCATGGGTACTTGGTAAATATTTATGGACCTTTTATAACCTTTTCCAGTTTCCCATTTGCGTTTTGTGTGCATTGATTGAAGAGAAGAAGATGTCCGTTAAATATTCACAAATATATATGTATATAGTGTCGTCGACTTTCATTAGGGAATTTGATAATTTAATAAGTGCTTATTCCTCATTATATTTTCGATTGACTTAACTCTGTTTATTTAACGTGTGTTAATATTCCACTAGAGAGAAAAGGAAATTATTTATTAGTGCTGAGAATTTTTTTTCTGCAATTTTACGATTTTTTTTTAATTACGATTGATTTTGAAAATTTTTATTTAGGGGATTTTTTTTTCTTATAAAGTATAAATTACTGAACCGAATTTTTTGCAAATCCTGGAATTTTAATACTCATTTTGATTTTTGTAATCGTGGAAATTAAATGAAATTTTCAATTGATTAAATTTTAATTTAAGAGCATTTGCATTTGATTAAATTTTGAATTGAATTTATTTTTTACAACGTTTCAAAATTTTCTTTCGAAAGAATTTTTATTTCATTTTATTTGTATTTAACAGAATTTTGCATTTGATTAAATTTCCATTTAATTAAATTTATTTTTGACACCAATTTTCAAAAAAAAAAAATTTCTTTTATAAGAATTTTTATTTAATTAAATTTGTATTTAATTTAATTTTCATTTAATAGAATTAATTTTTTATATTAATTTTTCTTCAAATTTTTCTATTGAAAGAATTTTTATTTAATTAAATTTTCACCTAATCGAATTAATTTTTGTCACCATTTTTCTTTTAAAAGAATTTTTGGTTAAATTTGTATTTAACAGAATTTTCATTCAATTTAATTTTCACCTAATCGAATTAATTTTTGTCACCATTTTTCTTTTGAAAGAATTTTTAGTTAAATTTGTATTTAACAGAATTTTCATTTGATTTAATTTTCATTGAATTGAATTTATTTTTGACACCAATTTTCCAAAAAAAAATTTCTTTTATAAGTATTTTTATTTAATGAAATTTGTATTTAATTTAATTTTCATTTAATCGATTTAATTTTTGATATCAATTTTTCTTCAAATTTTTCTATTGAAAAGAATTTTTATTTAATTAAATTTCTACCTATTCTAATTTAATTTTCACCTAATCGAATTAATTGTTGACACCATTTTTCTTTTAAAAGAATTTTTAGTTAAATTTGTATTTAATAGAATTTTCATTTGATTTAATTTTCATTTAATTGAATTTATTTTTGATACCATTTTTTTTTTTAATTTCTTTTTGTAAGAATTTTTATTTAATTAAATTTTGTATTTAACAGAATTTGTATTTGCAAATTTTCGATTTAGTGACCCCAATATAATAATATGGCAATAATTTTCTTCTCTTGATCATCGTTGACAATAAGAATTCCAATAGAATTGCAAATAAATAAATCTTTGCGACGACGTCTTTTATACTTTTCCAGGCTCGCCAGACATCGGTAAATTTCTAAATTGTCACCGAATTGGCAACAATTGACCAATTTGGTTATTGTGTGTGTATATTTATATATTTATATATATGTGTGTGTGTGTGTTTCGAATAATATCAGTTTGGAAAAGAGATTGATTTATTGAAGATTGACTTTAATGACTTTATTGCGGTCAAGAGAGTGTCTGACTCATAATAATAATAGTTTTCTTTGAAACAGCACGATTTCTTCTCTCTCTCTCTCTTGTGTGTTCAAATCTGGTAAAAAAAATTCCTAGCGAAATAATTATTTCTTTAAAAATATTAAAAAGGTTCGATTATTTTTAAAAAATGGAGAATAGAAATTTTCCTTTTTTTGGAGAAAAAAATCTGATTAAATTGTCAAAAAGAAACTATTAAATTCTGTAATTTTTAAAAATCTTTATCTTTTGAGAATTTGGAAAAATATGAAAATTTAGGAAAAACAAGTGCATTTTATCTCAGGGGTATTGGAAAATTTTCATTAGCATGGTTTTTCTTTCGTGTCATTATTATTTTGTCTTAACAAAAGACGCCTTTTATAATTTATATTCGTCTCTCTGATTCAGAGGAACGTTAATACCTTTTTTGGTTACCTCGACATTATACGACCTTGGGACTTGATTAATCACATTTTTTTTTGACGAACTTGTATTTAGTCACCCTAGTAGCCTAATATTATATATGTTCCAATGGCGCCGGGATTTTTTTTTTTTTTCCACCGAGTCTCAAACTATTTTTATTAATGCTCTCATAAATTAGGTCCATTACGATTTTTTCCCCGCTTAAATGAGATTAAATAAATTCTAAAAATCCCATTTTTCAAAAAGTAAATTCCTTTTTTTTTGATAAATAATTTAAATAAATAGTTTTGATAAGTAGTTTAAATAAATAGTTTTGATAAGTAGTTTAAATAAATAATTTTGATAAATAGTTTAAATAAATAATTTAAATATTTGAAATTCTAAAAAATTGTATAAATATTAATTGAGAATTTGTAAATTTTTAGATGTGAATAAACAGGCGCCATGGATTGACAGCTAAAGGGACAAAAATATAATAATAATTGTACACCATACTGTGCCAAAGATGTTAATCTAGACGTTAATTTTGTGAGACAACCTTGACTCAAAAATTTTAAATCGCGAAAATCATTGCCACCCCCCCTTTTTGAGAACAATAAACGCAAAGTTTCAATATAAGTTATAAATTATCTGAAAATTGTTTTCCTTCTTGTTCGCAGGTAAAATTTAAAGAGAGAGAGAGAGAGAGAGAGATGTGGGTATTTTGCGCTTAAATCTAATACTCCAAAAATGGGATTAGAAAATCGTCAGGTATAAACGAAGATACCTGTTTTTCTTGAATATTATGAACGGACGGATGTCTTCTTATGTCCGATACATATATATAAACTCACAACATTGAGGAAGGTCCTGGGCCAAAAACTCTTCATTCCCCATCGAGAACAGATGCTTTTCCGATTTCTGCTCGATCTCCTTTTCTTAGAATATAGAAAAAAAAAAAAAAAAAAATTTTTTTCTCCTCATGGAAAAACACTTTGTCGGTATAATAATAGTTGAAAAAAAAAAATTCTTCACAAATTGTTACACTTTGTTGTAATTCACGAGTTTGGTATTAAAGTTTGGCTCATTCAACCGGAAGTTCTTGATTCATTCTTTTAAGTTGAAATCTTCTTGGAAGGACATTTGTTTACTGCTACATTGTGCTTTTGTTAGTATTTTTGTCTTGGAATTCTTTTTTGAGAAAGTTATGAATGAATTTTTATTTTACTCCAAATTCGAAAAAAAAATTATATAAAAATATATTTCGGTATTAATTTTATTAAAATTTAAAAAAAATTGCGAAAATCAATTTTCAGAATCAGATAATTATTTTGCGAAATTGTTTTTGATTGTTCGACGAAATATAGTTATGTAAAAAAAAAAAAGGAGAAAAATAAAAGTAAGAAAATAATCTAGAAATCGTAAAACATAATCGTCGAGGAATGAATTTTAAATATAATGTGTAGTATATAGAGAAACAGTTTTTTGTTAGTGATTTCTGCTATTTCTTTGGCTTATTATTTTCATATATTCTTTGAACATATCGATTCCTCCTGATCTCAACATATGCATCTGGGCAATATAATCCTTCGCTTGTAAGAGGCGCAGAGCTTATATTCCTAGAATCGAAATTTCCTTTGCACATGCAATATTCAAAGTACCCATAGATGTTTGCATTCGAGATGCAGATATTTCTTGGAAAGTGCACATAAGTACAGGGAAGCGTCGATGATCGATACGTATTATGAGTTTAGTAAATTTTTCTTTTTTCGTTACTTTAGAATATACGACCTTAGCTCTTTTTAAATAAAAAAAAAAAAAATAATAATAATAATAATAATGAAGACTAGTCGACAAGAAAAAAAAAGGGTTTGAACGCATTTCAAACATTCTTCATTTATTACGTAAAATATTAAATTATACTAACAAAATTAAACGCGCGCAAGCGCGCCAAATTGAATATTTAATTGTTTGTTATAAAGAAATTAAAGATTAATATTATCAACAATAATTTAATTTATTAGAATATTATTACATATTAAATGATAATAATGATTTTTTTTATGAAATTTAACAATTGTTTATAATTTAAAAAAAAAATATCACAATAAAATTGAATTATTTTTTAAAAATTTCAATTCAAAATAAACTAAAATTCAATTATTACCCGAAATTTTAATTCAAAATCCAATAATTATCCAAAATTTTCAATTTAAAATTCAATTATTTACCAAGTTTTCAATTTAAAATGAAATAAAATTCAATTATTTTCTAAAATTTCTATTCAAAATTAATTATCCAAATTTTCAATCAAAAATAAACTTAAATTAAATTATTATCCAAAATTTCAATTAAAATTCAATTATTTCCCAAAATTTTCAATTCAAAATGAACTGAAATTCAATTATTTTTCAAATTTAAAATCAAATAAAATTTCATTATTCTCAATAATTTGAATTCAAAATTAATTGAATTTTCAATAATTTCAAAAATCTCAATTTTAAATCTTTGAAAATTCAATTAAATTTAAAAAATGTGTTCTAAAAATTGTTTGATAAATTATTTTTAGTTCTGTAAAATTTAATAATTGTTTGAAAATTAACAATATCTTTTGAAATTTAATTATTTCTAAAAATTTCAACTTTAACCCTTCGAAAAGGATTATTATTAAAAAAAAAATTTTTTTAATTAAAAATCTGTAAAATATTTTTGTTAAAATAAAAAACAAATCCACTTTTTTTTGGAATATAAATCGACTAAAATGACTTTTTTGTGTCTTTAAGTTGATTCGAGGCCTGTGTTTTCATAATTAATATTCTTTAATTCTTTGAATCTTTTTTTTATTTACAAGTTTATTAAAAAATTGGTTTTATTATTATTAATATTATTTAGTTTTTGTTGGATAGAATTATTAATTAATTATAATGAAAAATTGGCTCTCGTTTCAAGGTCCGAATTTTGTTGACAATGGTTTAAGGACGATTTTTTTCTGAGATAAGATCACGATTTCTTTCTTCCCTCAACGGGAGGTTTTTCATGAAAGAAAATAAGAGTGGGGGAAAGGAATATATTTCCTGATGATGATGATGATTTTTCAGGTGTGTCATAGGGAAAAACAGAGAGAAAGAAAGATGGAAGGGGACCTTGGAACTACCCTATCATGGGCCATATTATATTCCAAAAGAAAGAGATGGAATATAAGAATCCCAAACCCTGATCTCTTGGAATTTTGAGACTTCAGTCAGTTGAATATGGTAGTCGGCCTGAAACCAATGGCACGCTCCTTGGCTCATTCGCCGGGGCTCTGTAAAAAGTTTTTCTTTTAAAAAAATTTCGTCCTTGAGACGTGACAATCATGTTTAATTAATTAATTACTAAAAAAATGACTCAAAAAAAAAAAAGTTTTTTATAAAAGTTAAAATCGTGAGTGAAATTCAAAATTTTATCTTGTGTTTTATATTTTATTGCTCAAAGCAAGTGAAAAATTTTTTTTTTTATCTATTTTTATTTTTATTTTTTTTTCTTTTGTTTAGAAAAATTTCGAGAATAATTATTGCACGATGCTATCGCCGGAACATTTCTCATCATCAGGATCTTTAATGAAATTGCAGACGGGTGACAATCAACTTCGAATGGTTTGTTTTGTTATTTTTTTTTTTATTATTTTTAATTGAAAAAAATGTGATTTTAAAATTGAAAAAAAAAGTTATGTGAACATAATCGTCATGGACGTTAAATATTTTTTTTTTTTATAGTCTCGATATTCATTTATATGTTAAGCGAGAGAGTCATAAATTTTTGTGTACCATGAAAGACTGTTTAGTGCGTGTGAATTTAAGTTTGACAGTTGAAAAAAAAACTCTTGTACTATTTTTTTTTTCTGCCAAAATTTATGCACTGCAAATAAAGATTTCTTCAGTTCCATAATAGTATTTCAAGAAGACACTATACAAAATCATCCCTTTTTTATGAGCAGTTAAATTTTTAAATTTTTTTATCGTAAAAAATTTAATTCCCCAAAAAAAAGAGGGATTAAAAAAAATTATTTTGGAAAAATAAAAAGTTTAGAAGAAAATTATTTTTATAATTTTATTGTGCTGTTATTTTAAAAGATTTTAATTTGTTGATTAAAATTCTGTTAATTTTTTTTAACATTTAAAAAAAAATTATTGATCATTTATATTTTTATTTGCAGGGCATAAAAGTTGCATTTTTTTTACGATCAGGAAATGGATCTGACATTTTGTCGGCGATTATAGTCTCTCGTTTTCTTTCTTTGATTCCAAGGTCGATTCTCAGCTAATTTTCAATCGTTACCAAAACTGTCTCAAAAGATTCTTGTCATAAAAATTTTTTTTCTAAACCTTGGAAGAGAGAGAGAGAGAGAGAGAGAGAGAGCTATTGACAAATTTACTGGAAAAATATTTTATAGTTCGATTCCTCGATTTCTCGAACACATTTCCTGTCTCTTTGAACACTGCATTAACGATTCTGAATTTAATTAATTTTTTATTAAAATTGAAGAATTTTTTGGAATTTATTTATTTTTAAAAATTTATTTTTGTATAATTTTTATTTATTTTTTAAACTATTTCGAATTTTAAATTAAAAATAGATGGAAAATTCGTTTAATTCCGATTTTTTTCTAACGAGGTCTATAAAATTGCCGTTAGTTCCAAAAAAAAAAAGAAAAAAAAATTTTTATACAGGCCACAAGTAGAGCTCGTTTACATCAACTGTAGCAACACCTCAGCCGGGATTTTATGGCAACGGCGATCTGTGAGGGCCGACGCTATTAAAATTATTAATAATATCGTTCCCTCTCTGACTCTCTCTCTCTCTCTCTCACTCCTCCCATCCATATACGTAAATTTGACTTTTTAGTGTATATAGTTCAGGCATCATATAAATATATAAATGATCGTAAAATTTTCCTAACGTTCTCAAAAATTCTCAACTATATAAAGATCGAAATCAAGATCCTTTGCCAAAGCCCCCTTATTATAAAAAACCGACTCGAATCGAAATTTTTTACGATCGATAGTCCTCAATTATTTATGCATTGGTCTCCACATACAATGTTTCGAGTGGATCAACACCTTTGCTAACTTTATCAAAAAAAAAAAAAAAATAAATAAAATATTAGCAAAAAAAATCCGTAAATTAAATCCCCTTTTTTCTTTCTTCATTAAATAACATTTTATTGATTTTATCCTCGAGAAATTCTTTTTCGAGAGAAGATTAATTTTTGTAGACTATGTATAAATTTTACGATTTTTGAGAATTTTGAAAATAAAAATAATTTCGAATTATGATTTAATTATCGATTCTGGTTGTAGATGAAAAAAAAAATTCTTTGAAATAATAATTTTTACAAATTCTATTTGTGTATAAAATAATTAAAATAATTTTTATTTTTGAGTATTTATTATTAGAATTAGAATTTCTGAATGTGTATTTTGTTTTTTCAAATTCTATTTGTTTGGAAAATAATTAAAAAAGGGTAAATTATTATTAGAAGTAGAAAATCGAGTGTGGGAGGATAATCGTCAAAAACAGAGAGAAGAAAATTGATCCTGATTAATAAGATAGTAATAAGAGTATTAAAGAAAATTTGTTTTATCCACAAGGAAACATAAGCAAAAAGAGAAAAGCTCATTATTTAGTGACTAAATGTGACAATTTATCAGCTTTAATGCGTCGACTACACGGTCAGTCTAATTCTAGTTTTATCATATATACGCCTTGGTTAGTTACATAATAAGCTCTCTCTCTCTCTCTTCCTCTCTCTCTCTCTCTCTCTCTCGTTCGCGAATTATACACTTGGCTCGGATTCAGATGCGTTTATTGTCGGATTAGCGTTTATTGTCCTTCTTCTTATTTTCTTCTTCTTCGCCCTCCACCGAAAAAAAAGAATTGTGCGTGTCAAATTGACTTTCTGTCTTGCTCTAGGGCGCCAAATAAGGATTCGTGTGATCGTTCCTGCGTGAAATACTCCTGGATGATGATGATTCCATCCTCGCATGCTTCACGCGATCTATCACAAGGATCTCTTTCTCTCGTTTATATTATATACGATTAGGATTTACTATTATCTTAAACAGCACTAAAAGTGATTTCTTCCATGATTTACACAATGATTTATATCCTCTCTATATATACATAGATTGTAATCTTTTTCTCTTTCAACAAAATATGCAATTTTCTCATATCAATATATATATATATATATATATATATATATATATATATATATATATATATATATATATATATTTGAAAAAAAAAAATTATTATTTTTACCGATTATAATATTTAAATGTTTTCTTCTTTCTTTCTATAACTCATTATTTTTATTTTTGCTTTCAGGTAAGAAAACGTTTCCATTTAACAATTTTTGGAGAAAGCTTCATTTACCTTTTTGGTGAGTCCATTCTTTTATTATAAACCATCTCCGGGGATTGGTTGCTGAAAAAAAAGATGGTAAGATAGTAGATAAGAAAAATTAAATGGAAAATTTCGGTAAAATTACCTAATTGGAAATTAATGGTTTTATCTAAAAAAAAAGGAGAAAGAGAAAATTGATTATAGAATTGAATTTTCCTCAAAGAATTTTTATTTTGCAGAGTTTTATTAAATTTATTTTTTTTTTACTAATTTGAATTATTTTTAAAGATATTAAAATATTTCTTCTCTCTCTTTTTTTTCACTATAATAAGAACTATATAACGAGTTGAGATTAATCTTCAAAATTGATGATGAAACAAACCAAGAAGATAAGATTTGAATAGAATATATTTTTTCAATAATTATAAACGAAGGACGAGATAATTAATGGACTTGAGGATTCCATTTTCATTTTTTTTTTTTTTTTTTTTTTATTATAATATCATGAGATTAAACATGATCATGTTGACGTGTGATTGATTCAAGAAATCAAAAAATTATATTTCGTCATTGATTTAATTTTTTCTCTCTTTTTCTATAGAGGAAAACGAAATATATATATAAAATATTAAAAGAGATGCGCAAGGAGTGGTTATTCTTCTGGGTAATTGGTCACATTTAAATATCAATCTCCGGATGAGAAAGAAGAAGAAAAAGAAGAAGAAGGGAGCCTCTGGTTAGCGTTCGCTTGACTGGACTTTGAGGAGAGGGGTCATTATATTATGCGATGTAGAGGAGAGATCTCTTGAAGGTGAGGAACGAAGGGACAAGAAGAGGATCATTAGAGAAAGACCCATATATATATATATATATCGTGTGAGGGAGAAACGATAAAAACGAAAAAAGAGAGAAGGAAGCTCTCCTCCTCGGACAAATAGAAACGTTCTCTTCTGCATCGCGAAGAGACTGTTCTGTGAGGTCGCCGGCTACATAACGTTCTCGTGTAAACACGCGCTAACTGCCTGTGACTTGTTCATAATATCCAATCCAGCGCCTTTATTTCCAATCTTCTTCTTTTTTTTATTCTTCTTCTTCGTTTATCGTCCTTGCGTTAAAAAAACGATAATTTCAAATTAATCAAAATTTCATTAATTATTTATTGATTCGGTTTTTCCAAATTTCGGTTCTTTTCGAAATTGTATTGTTCTTTTTTAAAAAATTTTTTTATACGAATTTTTAATCAAAAATTTTTCGCCACCGATTTTTGTCAGAATTTTTATTTTATTATCATTTAAATGACATATGAATTTTTATTTTGAGAGAATTTTAATTTATCAAAATTCGCCTAAATCGATTGTTAATTCGTCGATTTTTTTAAAATTTCGGACAAATGAAAATTCGTCTTTAAAAATTCTATTAATTAAACATTCAGACAAATTAAAATTCGATGAATTTACAAAAATGACTGTAAACTAAAAATATGACAAAAATTCGGTAGCTACAAATTTTGTTTAGTAAAAAATTGTATAAAAAGAAAATCTATCAAATTTTAATTCAAAAATTCATCTAAAAAATAATTAAAATATTTGAAAATAAAAAATTCTAATTATTTTTTTGTTTAACAAACAACAGTTTTTTTTCTAAAAAGAACTTGAAATCCGACTTTAAAGAAATATAAAGAACTTGCGCGATCTGATAAAAAAAACTGATATCCCAGACATTTCAATGCTAACGGCATATATAAAACTCCTTTGATTCGCTAATTCACTTAGCTCACGTGGAAATTCATCATCGTGGTAATTCAGGTTCTAATTAAATTATCAAATTAGCAAATCCAGTTGCTAAATTTAGCATCTGTCGATACACCTAATATATTATATTGATTTCTTCTCTCTTCGACCAAAAAAAAAAAAAAAAAAAAAGAACGAGTATTAAATTGCTCGCATCTCTTATGAGACTCAGTGTGGAAGATATAAGGAATCATCGCAGGTCATATAGAGGATATTTTACGAGTCTTGTGAATACAAACATGGCCGATGCATTTTGTCTGAAGAGAAATGTGTATATTCGTTCGATTAGCACATTGGTGCGAGTTGTTTCGCTTCCTCGTTAATAAGAGAGCCCCCTTCCTCAAGATTTCACAAATATATATCTATATTTGTGTAAAATGATTCGAGTCAAGTGTTCCCATGATGAACTTCCCAATAGACAATGAGGACCCTGTTTATTGCGTGGGATATTTATATTTTCGAAAAAAAGGATCGCGAAATATTTTCCCACGAGGAAATAATTTTTTTTTTCCTCAGTAAAATGTCGTAACCAATTTTTTTTCTATTTCGAAAGATAAAGAATGAAAAAAAAGGTTTTTTAGAAAAAAAAAATTTAGTTTAACATTCTTTAAAATGTAACATATAAAAATTGTAGACACGATCCTTGGGGCGAAGGACATTAATATCCGTTGATCGTTTTTCGCTCCATACTTTATAAGGTTTTGAGATTCGATTGCAGTTTCGGCGCGCGAGAGAGAAACTAACCTTCTCGACCCATCTGTCCCTTCGTTATTTATACCTTGATTTATTGCAATCGAAATTTTTTTATTTGATCCCTGCCGACGCGATATCTTTTCCTCACCTCTTGTATTAAATATAGAAATTTCATATTAAAATTTTTTTTCCCCTCCTTCAATTTCAAAAATAAAATTACAAAATCCTTTGAAATTTTTTTTTTTGAGAAATATTAAACAATCAAAATTATTTTGAAAAAAATTAATATAACGATGATGATTTACAAGCAGTTATATTCCAGTTTTAATTCGGTAGCAAATCCAATTTGATCGCGACATGCCGATAAAAGACGGGCGAGGCATCAGGTCGGTTCTTTTTTTTTTTCTTCTTTCTTTCTCTATTATTAAAAGTGCTACTGGCCCTCTCTTGAAGCTTTTAATTTAACATTTTATAAGAGGACAAACGCGAAATAAAATTATGCGGCACTTTATAAAAGAAGAAGGATCGAGGATCAATTAACGCGTTGACGTAAAATATGACTTGACTTTCCGCCTTTTGGTCCGCCTTCAGAAAAAAAAAAAAAATCGGCTCGCGCGTTTACGATGTTTCGTCCCAAAAAACTTTCTTTCAATCGATTTTCAATTAAAATTTCTCATTTTTATTACCCGATTTATTGTCAATCAATGTCCAATGAAAGAAACTTTGTTATAATTTTGTTCTTTTTTTTTTCGAAATCTGATTTTTTTTCTTCAAAATTTCTCTTTATTAAAAATAAATTCAAAAAAATGAGAAAAAGAATTGATTAACATTTTTGGAAAATGTATGCAATTTTCAAAAATGTTTCCATTCTTTTAGAATGGAAAATATTTGGATTATTAAAAAAATATTTTTAATGAACAATAAGAGATTTTTGTAATTATCGAGAAAGAATAAATACTGTCATAAGAAAGCATTGCCGTGAAATTAGAAATGAATCAATGAGTCTCTTGTCTCTCTCTTTTTTTTTCCCTGCGCGATTAGTTCTTATTCTCTCTTACGGTATTTACGAGCGAATTTAACAGGGAGTAACGAATGATTTTTGCGGTGTAATAGACATTTCCGGATGCATCGATTATAATTTTTTTTCTTTAGTGAATCTTCATTTTTTTTCGATAAATTTTTGTGATTTTCTTTTTTCTGAATCATATATATCGAATCATTTTTTAAAAATCGAAACACAAAATCTTTATAATAATTTTCAGAAAGGAATTTTTACAATTTTATTCTTTTTATTTTGCAGAAAGTTTGAAAAATATGAGTGAAAATATTTTTATAATCTTGGTACATTGTACCTCAGTTTTTGATAAGGACATTATTATTATTATTATTATTTTGTATGTGTGGAAGCTGGAAAACGAGAATTGGTTCGATGCCAACAACAACAAGCATTACAAGAATCTCCCCTCTAATGCCGTGAAACCGCACTGGAATTTTTGAGCGTTTGTTATAAGACGAAAATGTGACAAGATAAATTGTATCAACGAAATGAAGGAACATGCATATTCAAGGGGAAATATTTGCAAAATTTTCTAATAATTCCTGGAAATTCTATTTTTGATCATACAATATTAATCCCTCCAATTTTCTCGAAAGAATAATTTACAAAAAAAATTCATCTTCTAATTCAAGAATATTTTGTTTGGGAAAAATTCGAAAAGAGGAAAAAAAATCAATTTCCAAAAATTAATTAATTCAATTCAGGAATATTTTGTTGGGGAAAAATTCGAAAGGAGAAAGAAAATTTGATTTTCATCATTCGATTATAATTTCTATGAATTTTCCGGATAAGAACGAAGCAGAGAGAGAGAGAGAGAGAAAGAGAGAGAAAAAAAGAGAAAAAAGTTGACGAGTCTCTCTTGAGTCTCGATATAAGGAGGATTGGGATTTTATGCCCGTAGCTGGAAATATTAAATCGCACCTAAACACGCTTTATGTTGACCGCCCAATAATTCCTTTTCTCGAGTGGGAGACGAGAGTAGCGTATAGTTCTTTTCATCTTCACTTCTTTATTTACCTTTTTCATTTCTCTCTCCCTCTTTCGGTTTTTTACTTCTTCCTTTCTATTTGGTATATTTACATCTCGGTGGGCGGTCTAATGTTCATTTTTTTTTTTTTTTTTTTTTTTTTTTGGACTAGTTCACGATTTGTCTTTCGTCTCGTTTCAATATTATAAATATAATAATAGAACCACGTGAAATCACGGTGACTTGAATCGAAATAATAAACAAATATAGTCGTTGGCCCTTCTAAAAAAAAAAATATAATATCTATCAATTTTTCTTTTCTATTGTGTATTTAAAGAAAAGAAAATATATGTAGAATTAGAAAGAGAAAATAAATAACAAAGAAAAATACAAATCAGAAATATTAAATGTATTATAAATATTTAATTGATGAAAAATATATTTTTAAATTTAATATTTTTATTAATATTTAATTTAAATAATTTATTTAAATAAATAATTTATTATTTTGGGATTTAAATATTTTTTATTGATAGATATTTAATTAAATTATTTAAATATTTAAATTATTATAAAAATTGTAATTTATTAAATTTTTAATTAATTTATGTATTGTACTAATTGTAATTTATTTACTTTTCTTATTAATTGTTGTTTCGTACTAATTTTCGTTTTGTATTAATTTTTGTTTCGTACTAATTATTGTTTCGTACTAATTTTCGTTTTGTATTAATTTTTGTTTCGTACTAATTATTGTTTCGTACTAATTTTTGTTTTGTACTAATTGTAATTTATTTACTTTTCTAATTAATTTTTGTTTCGTAATAATTTTCGTTTTGTACTAATTTTCGTTTTGTATTAATTTTTATTTCGTACTAATTTTTGTTTTGTACTAATTGTAATTTATTTACTTTTCTAATTAATTTTTGTTTCGTACTAATTTTCGTTTTGTATTAATTTTTGTTTCGTACTAATTATTGTTTCGTACTAATTTTTGTTTTGCACTAATTTTTGTTTTCCTTACAGAAAGGAATTTCGGTATTTGTTATCAATAATTTTTTTTTTTTTTTTTTTTTTAGGGTTTCGAAACTATGAAATGACACACGTGGTTAATCACACGTGGCTGACAAAATAGAATACACATGAGATGGATAATACGCATTTGCGGTAAAAACATGTCAAAACCGTCTCACTAGGCGTTTCTAGGCAACTTCTCTCTCTCTTACGGTATAAAAAAAAAAAAAAAAATTGTAAATCGTCTTTGACTTCGGGGCTCGTGCTAAGAATTATATGACAAGTGACAGCCGCTTCTCTTGCGTGTTCGCGCTTCTTCTTCTTCTTCTTCTTCTTCTTCTTCTTCGTTGTCCCTCTTCCCATAACCACATTCGCGTGTTTCTAAACATGACCTACACCCAACATTTCTCTCTCGTCAAAAAATCTTTTCATAAAATTAATTTCCTATTTTCAAATTTAATAATTAATTTTCCGTAGGTTTTGGAGAAAGAGAAAAAAAAAAGTTTAAAAAGAAAAGCTCCATTCAATGACAAAATGAGGAAAATTGAAAAGAATCGAAATGTGGAAAAGTGTGAAGCTCCTCTCTCTCTCTCTCTCTCTCTCTTTTTTTTTCTTCAGTAGAGAGAAACTCATCCGGATTAGACTGGGGTTTATCTCTTTCCACGAAACGATATCGCTGGGAGATAAAGCCGATTGATTTTGCCCCAATAATGAGAATTCGCGGCAATTTGTCTCTCTTTCACTTGCTTTTGTCGTTTTGTTGTTTGGTTCGCTCATTGCACACAAGAGAACATCTTGTGTCTCCTCTCTTATAACACTAAGAGACCACTCTATTTTCTTCGAAAGCCACAGAGAGACACCCGCGGCTTGCAATTATTAACATCCCTCGATTCACCGCAAAACTATTATCCTGCAATATAATCGCCCTGCCGGGAAACGAATCGTCTCTCTCTCTCTGTTTTTTTTTATATCATTGTCCCTGAAGAAGGCCTTCGATCAATGATACGCTTTAAAATTTTTCATTATTATACTCTTTTTAGTACCGATCTGCTGTTTTTTTTTTCTTTTTCGTTTTTTAATTATGAAAATTAATTTTTTTACTTTTACTTTTCGTAAAATTATAAAAAATAAATTAAAAACAATTTCAAAGATTAACATTTGTTCTCGCCTGGTGAATAATTAGAAAAGAAAAAAAAATGATTCGATGATGTTATCGAAATTTTTTTTCTGGTTCTAGAAAAAAAAAAAAAACAAATATTAAGTAGATTGTAGATACACGAGGAGGTCGGTGATTGTCGTTGTTATGTGTAGCATTCAATTTTTCTCTATGGAAATTTTTGCATAGAAGGCATAACACCAAGACGCCATGAATTTCCAGTATAATGATCATAATTATACGCAGAGGCTATCTTTAATGCCCTGTGGAAGCATGTATAATAATGATAATAATAATGATGATGGTTGGTGGTTTTGCTATTATGGCCGCTTGTATATAACGCGCTCGATCTTGATATCCCCTCTAACTTTTTTTTTTCTTCAAACAAAATGTCTGCGTTCATTTTCTTCGCCACCCACAATTTAACCCCATTCTTCAAATTTTATTTATTTATTATATTTTTTATTTTTATTTACGTCGACTTTAATTTTTTTTATATATATATTTTTTTTATTAATGAATTATTTTGCTTTCAAATTCCTTTTTACTTTGATTTTAATTAATTAATAAATCTTTTTTTCTACTATTTCTGGTAAATTAAATTTAGTAATTTTTTTCTTCTTTTATTATTTATTGTCTAAAAGAATAATTTCCCCTTTATTGAAAAAAGAGAAAAAATTCTAAATTGAACAATTTTTTCAATTTCTTCAAGCTCAAATATTTTTCGTTGAAAAGAATAAAAAAAAAAGGTGTTAATCTTTTTCTTATCTATATACAAACCCCCTGAAGGCATTTTTGTTCTTTGTAAAAGTCTTTATTTTTCTCATTATTCTTATGTCGAGCGCGGAGATTATGAAGACGCGCGCGCCCTTAAAACTTTACGATCGGAAGTTGACCTCCACAAATCTTTTGACCTCGATAATCAAATAACTATTTAAAAAATGAAAAAAAGATATCGCAAGATATTTAAGATAATTATATAAAGTAAAATAAAAAAAAAAAAAGAAAAAAAAACGTGAATCGCCCGAGTCCGAATATATTCAATGTCAGGAAAATAGCAACACGGAAATTTCACTTTATTATTATTATCATCTCGTTAAAAAAAAAATTTTTTTTTTTTTTTAACTTCAACTATTGCATGTATAAAGATAGAGAACTTTGTGACCTCATGGGAAAATGGCGCCAATCGTTTCTGACATAAAGGTCTTAGGGGTCGTTGAGATTTTCATATCAATATTTTCCGAAAATAATAATTTTCATTTTAAATTATTTTTTAATTCCATTCTTGATATTTTCTTTTTGGTTTCTTTTCATCGAATTATAATTTTCATTGAAGAAAATTTTTCGAAAACATATTTTCTATTCTATTATTAATTTTTTAATTCCATTTTCGTTGTTTTGTTTTTTTGTTTAGAATTATAATTTTCATTGAAGAAAATTTTCTGAAAACATATTTTCTTTTTCATTATTAATTTTTTAATTTCATTTTCGTTGTTTTGTTTTTATTTTGTTTAGAATTAGAATTTTCATGGAAGAAAATTATTATTAATTATCATGGAGGATGCGTTTCTTTTCTAAATGTATATTAAAAAATTTGAGCAGGAAAGCTGGGAATTTTTTTTTTGCAGTTTTTTTTTTATGCATCCGAGTGCGTTGAGCGAATCGTGTGTGTGCAGGATCCCTTTTCAGCGGCACACGTCGCTAGTTTTACGAGCAATAATTATCGATGCGCACAACTCTTTCGTATATATACATTTATATATGTATAGTATCCGCGCGCAGAGATTGAGATATGCTGCTCTTCCGGCTGATAACGAGTGCTGATAACCGGCTGTTTTACCCCACTAGTAGTAGTTGTTGTTGTAGTAATAGTATCGTTGAGGCAAATTGGCCTACGAAGAACGCAATATTCCACAATGCATTTCACCTGAGTTTTATAATACCCACTTACTAGATATACAAATTTTTTTTTCCCCTCCAAGATAAAGAAGGGCAAAAGTTATAAAAATTCCACCAAGAATAATTTTTTTCAAGCTAGTAAAATATATCAAAATCGCAAAAAAATGGTAAATTTAATTTAATTTCAAATTAATTTAATTAATTGACATATTTATTAATTAATTTTTGTCTTAATGAATTTATTAATGATTTTATTAAATTAACTAGCAAAATTAAACGCGCGCAAGCGCGCCAAATTGACTATTTAATTGTTTGTTATAAAGAAATTAAAGATTAATATTATCAATAATAATTTAATTTATTAGAATATTATTACATATTAAATGATAATAATGAAAATTATATGTTTACAGGCCTCGGATTATTCGAATTTTTCCGACTTTTTTCAAAAATACGACTTTTATCGACTTATTTTAATAAAATGCGATTTTTTTTACATTTGAAAAAGAATATAAATAAAATACATTTTTTTAGTATAAAATTTAGATCTTCTTCAGATCTTCTTCAATTCAATTATTTAACAAATTTTGAACTAAAATGATTCTTCACTAAATTAATTATTTTTAATAATTTTAATAAAATACATCACAAATTAAATTATATCAAAATTATTTTTCAATTAAAATTTTTATGAAATTTAACAATAGTTTATAATTTAAAAAAATATATCACAATAAAATTGAATTATTTTTTTAAAAATTTCAATTCAAAATAAACTAAAATTCAATTATTACCTAAAATTTTAATTCAAAATCAATTAAATATCCAATAATTATCCAAAATTTTCAATTTAAAATTTAATTATTATTTACCAAGTTTTCAATTTAAAATGAAATAAAATTCAATTATTTTTTAAAATTTTCAATTCAAAATGAACTGAAATTCAATTATTTTTCAAATTTAAAATAAAATAAAATTTCATTATTCTCAAAAATTTGAATTCAAAATTAATTGAATTTTCAATAATTTGAATTTAAAAGCATCTAAAATTTAATTATTTATAAAATTTTCCATCGAAAATTTATTTTTTTTTGAAATTTAATAATTTCAAACATTAAAAATTAATTTTTAAAAATAAATTTTTTTCAAATTACTATCTTGTACGAAATTTCCGGGCGCATCTTTTTTCTCATCATAAATTTTTTCTATTTGTATACAATTTTTGAATCAATATACAACTTTAAAAAAAATTTCGTTGGTAAACGTTGTGTACTTCAGCTTCGTGAATTGAATTTTCGAATTTGGAATTTTAAAGAAACTTATTCCGAAATTTGTAAACACAATTATACAACTTTGGCAAAAATGAGAAAAAGAATTGTCAAAATTTGACACGTCATAAGATTACTATTCAAAAAAACACGTGAAATCAGAAAAGGCCAACTTCAAGTTAGGACAGAAGAACAGACCATGCATTTTATTATTATATAATTGAAAATTTAATAATTTATTAATTTTCAAATCCAAAATATAATTGCGGTCCGATTTTCTTTTTACCTTCCATTTGAAAGATCAAAAATGAAGTGAAGATGTATCTCTTGGTTGCCTTTTTTTTCAATCTTCACTTTTCATTTAAATGCCGTGTGGTTCATCTCTCTTCAACGGTAGATCAATCAATATTTACTGGTTTCATCCCCCTTCCTCTGTCCCTCTTTTTTTTTGATTTCTCTCTTCTCTAACGAGCTCATCGCTCGTGAACTAACGAAAGGTACACTCAAAAAAAAAAAGAAAAAAAAAACTCTTCAAGAAAATGGTACAAAATGGCCCTTGAGAAATGCTGTTCTGGATGCGCGAGGGCGTTGCCATGAAAACTGAATGGAATAATATATGTGCGGATAAATGATCGGACGATCACGATCCTGCTGACCCGATCATTTCTCAGATCTCCCGCCTTCGACTAATTGCATATGAAATGAAAGTGGACGATCGATCTGTCTATATAGAAAAAAAAATGAATAAATAAAATAAAACGTCTACGATCGAATTTTCAATCCAATTTTTCATTGTTTGGAATATTATTGATTAGTCTTCAAAACTCGTGCGAGAGAGAAAGAAAAAAAGGTTCTGGAATTAATTTTTTCGAAATCTTGGGAATTATATACACTATTTATATATTTTCATATACTTTTTTTTGGAAGAATTTAAAAAAAAGAATGTAAATTGTTTAAATAAAAAAAAAAATTTGGAAACGTAAAAAATTTATTTATTTAAAAAAAATATCTTGACAAAAATTTATTGAATATATTGTTTTTGATAAATATTGACAGTAATTTGAAATAAAATAAATAATGCTTGTTACACGCACTAATAAAGAACGAGGAACAAATATAATAAGTGATAACTGTTGAGAAAAAACAATTACTCGCTTCTTTATTTAGTCATAATTTTAACAATTCGACACTTGTCTTTTTTTTTTTATTTCTTTTAATGATTTGTGCAATGAGAAATAACATACGACTTTTGGCGGGTTGTGAATTAAATATTAACCCCAAGGGGAAGAGAACGTAAGATAAAAAAAATTCATATAGATAAATTCCAAAAGAAAATTCTCCCTTTTTAAAAATTTTTTTTAACATCCACTCTTGAAATTGCAATTAAATATTAAATTATTAAATTGTATTATTGAATACAACTTTTAAAAAAATTAAAATATTTTTAATTTTTCATTCCCTATTTATGAAAATCAATTTTTTATTTCCAAATTAGATTTTGAAAAATTGATAAAAGAAGAAGAAATTAATTTTAATGAGCCGTGAAAATTTTTTTTTTTATTCAAACTATGAAAAATGAAAATGAATGACTGTTGGATATAAATTCTTGGTATTTATTTATTAGTATAGTTTTTTTTTTTTTGTTTCTTTTGAGCTGTGAGAAATCAAGAAAAGAGTGATAGTGGTTTGTCGAGCAAGCATTTAAGGGATGGGTATCGTATTATAAAAGCAATTAGAGGTTCTCAGATTAGATGTAGCACATCGTACATAACAAATATGATAATATGCTTTTGCTTTAGCCTTAAGGGGCTCTTGGTCCTTCTCACAGGCGCACATACAAAAAAAAAGGGGGGGGAAGAATCGGACTCTCTGAGGCGCGGGTTAAACGGTATCATTAATAATCGGTTCTAACTAATCTGTCTGTCGCTATGAGCACACTCGTTTCACTTCTGTTTTTATTATCCAAATGTGTTGTACTTTAGAATAATAATGTTTCTTCAACCCTTATTATTTATATTGTCCGAATTTTTGTTTTCATTTCTGTTTATTTCATAACTATTTATTTATTTTTATAATAAATAAATTTTTTTTTAATAAATATTAATTATTTAGAATATTGTAATTAAAATTTGATTTTCCCATCAGTATAATAAAATTGTGTTTTTTTGAAAAAGTAAAAAAAAAATTTTGTTTTCAATTTAAAATTGATAACACAATTTTCCGTTAATTTTGTATTTTCAGCTTAAGTATGACATCATTTACAATGTTGTCGGCGACGGAATTCACGCCTACGTTATATCCAGCGGTTCACTGAATTATTTTCGCTACTATTAAGTTATTATTTTAGATGTCTGAATGATTGATTGTGACTGTTATTTATTCGTATATATATATATAAGAGATGTGTTTGTGTATTAAAATTGTTACACAAAGTGAGAGAGAGAGAAATATTTGTTTTATTCAAAATTCAAATTGTTACAATTTCATTATTATTATTATTAAATAATTTATTGTTCGTTTATTTTTTCCATTTTTGTTTTTATAGAAAAAATTAATTTTCTTTTTTTATTTTTAGCTGTACGAGATCAACAATGATCCAAGCAGAAAGGAGTTTCTCGATGATCTTTTCAGTTTTATGCAAAAGAGGGGTAAGTTTTTTTTTTTTTTTAAATAAAAATTTATAATAATTTGAAAAAATAGAAATATTTTTTCAGAATATATAAAAATTACGTACTATATATGAAAAATATATATTCTGGTAAAAAATATATATTTTTTTTTGAAAAAAAAGAGTTAAAAAAAATTTATAAATAGTTTCGAGAAATAAATATTAATTAATATTCAAGACACGTGAATTGAAACGGTCAAAGACACGTGTATCCGCGACCCGCATTACGTTTCCTGCACACGTGGATTATTTAACTTATTCTACATATACTTAACCACGTGGGTAAAAGGTTCGATAATGTCATATACGCATCTGCTGAAAATTTAAATTAAAAAATAAAGGGAAATAAACAGAAGCGTATTTCCGTTTTCATTTGCGTTTTTGACGCAATAATTGAAGGGAATTAAAATTTGTTCACAAGCATTAATATTGTTTTTCTTTTTTTTGAAAATTCAGTGATAATGAAACAAATTTTTTTTTTTTTTTTTTTTTGAAATTAGATCAGATTTATATAATAAGGGAAATTATTTTTTCTTTTTTAGGTATGTATTTGAATTAAAAAGTATATGCAAAATACAATAATAATCTCTCGAAATGAATTCAATTGCTAACACCTGCTTGAAATAAATTAATTAAAAAAAATTTTTATTGATACGAAAACAGTTGTTATAAATTGGATTTCTGATCGATTTGTTGCTGGCGGGAGCCAAAAAGAGACGAGAGACAAAAGAGAGAAATGAAGAATACATTGCAAATGCGTCAAAATCAGTCACGCGCGTATACTATATGGCTTTTTGAGATACGAGAGCAAGAAAGAGAAAGAGATTAATTTAAACGATGTGTTCGATACGAGCAAGTGGCAAGTTAGTAAAGGGACCGGAAACGTTAGCCTCTAATTATAAACATGGCGACTCGTCCATCAATCAACTCGCTAGGAGAAGTGTCATCCCTTTCTTTTTTTTTTCCTCCCTCTCTCTATCTCTTAAATTTTCCCGCCCGTAACATCAGAGTCTGAGACTGATGCTATTATTGTCCCTGCGTGTCTTCTCAGCAATAATTAGAGACGATTGAATCAACGACTGTCATCGTCTTTTCTTCTTTTTTCATCTCTTTAAAAAAAAAAAAAACAGAATTTCAATTTTTATCCTAAAAAAAAAAATTCTGACCGAATTTTTATTCCGCAGTTTCTTTTTACAGAAAAGAATTACAAATTTTTTACTTTTATGTAGAAATTTTAATTAAAGTAAAAAATCGAAATTCAAATTTTTTTTTAGAAAAAAAAAATTGCGAATTTTGTTTAATAATTACGAGGTGTGAAATTAAGGAAAGAAAGAAAGATGTTTCGGGAGATTAGATTGAAAAAAAAAAAGAATAGTTGACACAAATTGGTGGTGAGCTTGAACTAATAGATGGGGAGAAAGGGGGAGGGGGGTTGATGAATGACCTTTTATGATATGTGTTTCATTGGCGCGTCGACATCGCGGGGCCTTATATGTTCCTTTAGTGTTGAATTATAGTACACGGGTCCCTCGTTGGCACAATAACCAGCCCCGTAGGGGGTACCACGAATATATATTTCTCTCTCGACTCACACGTGGTGTGTTAGTAAACTGTTGCTTCCGCTGACTTTAAATAATAATAATTTTCATTTTTAAAAACCAATTTTTTATTTAAACAAATTTTCTTCCTTTTTTCTCTAAGTAAAAAATTTCTTAAAAATTTTTAAATTAATCTCAAATTTCATTTAATTTTTTATAAATTAAAAATTATTGGAAAAAGGAAATTGTCGAATTTTATAATAAATTTAGTTGTACGATTATAAATTAAAATGGACGTATAACAAATGCTAAATAATGTAATGAAAAATTTGAACAAGAGTTGATTTTAAATCGAGAATATATAAGAGTCTGGATCAACTATTATATTTTTTTATTTATTGACTATATTGCTTGCTCGCACCTTCAAACTGTTTTTTAACTCAATGGTTATAAATCTCAAGCCGTTTAATATGCAAATTTGCTTCTCATTCTTCTCTCGCTTCTTTACGCGTGTATTATATTCGTTTCTCTCTTTTACATCTCACCGTGGCATTTGTATCAGAACGATATTAATATGTATATGCGAAAGAATGCCTATTCTTATTTGCAAAAAGGAAAATTCATCTTATCTGATTAATTTTATTGAATCGAAATCTTAACCCTTAACTAATTTCAAAATCAGGTATTTTAATTAAAAAAATCGAAAGAATTATTCTTACCTTTTTTTGATTCTTTAAATAATTTGAGAAAATTTTGTATAAAATGCAATAAATATAATGAAAATGTATAAAATTTTAATTTAGAAAATATTTTCCACTCTAAATATGAGAATTATTATTTTATACTTCCACTAATTAGTGATATATCTGTAAATAATTTTTCAAAAAAAAAAAAAAAAAAACTTGTGTTAAATATTTCGTGATCTTGTCGTGTGCAATTTAACGGTTTTTACATTACTCTCATTATGTCCCTTTAGATTGCCATCATCTTTTAAAAAGAAATTATATCTTCTTCCCCTGAAATGATTTATTATTCCGAAATATTTTTTTTTTATAGCATTTCCAATTATCTGACGAATTTCAACTAATTAGTAAATATTTTTTTATTTATAAAAAAATTAGGATAGAAATTATTTCTGAATATTTTTTTTTTTACAGTATTTCGAATTATCTGACGAATTTCAAAACTAATTAGTAAATATTTTTATTTATAAAAAAAAAAAACAGTTAGGAATTTTTATCGGGAGGAAAAATTTTAAAAATATTGCTGTAAAAGAGAGAGAAAAAATAATATGAAAAATTAACGAAGGGTTTCGTCTAATTTGATATGTTTACACAGTGAACATGTCACAACATTTATCGGCGTGTGTTATACATCACTTGAGGAAAATTGAACTAGAGCCCTTTTCGTGTCTTTGGCCGTGTGCCAACTCATTAGTTATCATGCGAGGTTGCAGTTATATTTCGCGGCACAAAATCTTTTTATTTTTCAATTATTAATTAAATTCCATTTTCAATTACGTTTTTTGTTTTTTTTTTTTTAGAGGGAGAAAAAAATTGTATTTAAAAAAAAAATCGTTTTCGATTTACTATACAATGGGGTTTTCACCTTTTTAGGATTATTTGCGAGGTTTATACACGCGAGACGGCGTTATATTGCTCACGCCCGGAAAGTATTTCCATTAACTAACAATATTCACATAGTAGAAAAAAAAAAGAGAGAGAGAGAGAGAGAGAGAGACGACGACGACGTGATTTACTTAATACGAAAATGAAGAATTTTTTTTATTATTCGTTATTTTGTGTTGTAGGCACGTACCATACGTATATACTTCTCTCTTTTGTAACTGCATGACGGCACGGCATTTGCAAACTATTTTATAAAGTTGACTTCATTTCGTCTCTCTGGGCAATTTCTTTAGAGCTTTTAAATGTTTTCGATTTTTATATTATTGAAGGAAAGACTCGCTCTTTTTAAGTGAGCCGCAGGAGCTTGACAAAAATATATTTCTTAATATACAAAAATCTATTTACAATATCCAATTAGTGAAATACATAAATATCTTTATTTAAAATTGTATTTTATATTTTTATATTTCTAAATTGTTGTTTTAAATCTGAAGTTAAATTTAATATTACAAATTTTCTCTTTTTGAATTAGTAAAACAGATTTAGAGAGTTAAATTAATTTTTTAAATTAATTTATTGAATTTTTTAAATTTGTAATTTTTTTTGAATAATATTTATAGAAATGAGTTTGCGAATAAAATTGAAGAGTGTTATTTAATGTTAAGTATATCTTGTTATATAGTCCTCGCGGCCTCGCAGGATTAGAAAGAAGAGTTAAGAGATTTAAACCGCGACATAATAGAAAACAGACTCTTTAGACTCCTCCGCATGAGTTATGGCGCGGACGGCTTGTGACGTAACGCGCTCATAAAATATCCCTATAGCGGTGTTAAAATATCGGGTGAGTTAAAACGATCTTGAAAAGTTTTCCTTAACGTTAAAATATAACTTTAACAAGCGTCAAAAACAAAACGCACACAATCAATGAAAATGAGACATGGTGTTGAAAATTTTACAAATTTTGATAAAATTAATAGACAAAAAATTTATTTTTCTATTTTAAATATTTTTCAAATTTTCAAATTAATTTTTTATTATGAATTTGTGGAAAATTTGATTTTTTTTATCAATTTTTTCTATTTTAAATATTTCTTTTTCCATATTTTTCAAATTTTCAAATTAATTTTTTATTACGAATTTGTGGAAAATTTGATTTTTTTTTTCATCAATTTCTTCTGTTTCAGGACTTTTTGCTAAATGATCTTCATATTTCGATTTTTTTCTGTTGCTAGTATTATTTTTTAATCAAAGCTCTTCTGTTTCAGAAAGGGAAAATATTTATCTTCATACTTTTGGATTTGGAATACTCGTTTTTTTCTCTTTTTCATTATTCGTTGTTAATTTTTATGATCTTCTCGAATTATTAATTATTGATTTAAATTAATTAAAACAATTGAAAAACAGTTTGATGGGAAAAATTATTTTCAATTTTGAATAATTTTTTTTTCTTCCCGTCTAGACATTGATCAAGGATTTCTTTGTTCCTTTCATTGTGGAGCAAAGAAAGAAAAAAGAAAAAAAAACAAAGTTTTGTATCAAAAATAATTATTAGTTGAATTTCATAATCGTTGAGAGATTCTTTAACCGAAACAAATCAGTGTTACCAACTTTAATTGCGGTCTGGGGACGGCGATTTACGCCTTTTTTTTTTTTTTTGAAAAAGAAAAAAAAAAACTTGAAACAATGACACAAAAACCCTTCTATCATCATCGTTCTTCCGTTTTCATCTGCCTGAAACACGCAATCCTTTTCTCTCTCTCTCTCTCTTTCTCAATATTGTGTTTGTGGTGTATATTCGATGAACATTGGTTCAAAAGTTGAAAAACGTTTTTCAGTTAAGGGCACAAACGAGCCACTGTAATCCTGACATAATCTCGGTTTAAGGCCCTCGAAAATATAAAAGCAGCGGGCGTCCCAAAACTTGAGAGCAAGAGAGAGAGAGAGAGAGAGAGAGAGAGAATTTTGTGGCCAATGGATTGATCACGAGAAGCAAATTTCGCTTTCTCCACTTCCGAGAAATGATTTTTTGACGACCCTGGTTTTACAAGCGATCCGTCAAAGACATATCCGTCGTCGTTCACAATGATTTCGATGACTGCGGACCCTGGAGATCCGCCCCATCGAGCACGACGGTTCTCGGGGATTTTATTTTATAGCGGTCTCCATTTATTTATGAACTTGGTTCTCGACTAACCGGAAATCATTTCATATTCGCTAAATTAATGCTCCAAAATTCAATTGTTTTCTCTTTCTCTCTCTCTTAAAGAGAAATATTTTCAGATCTTTTTTCAAGACGTTTTTTAAAAAAAAATTTTTTCGTATTAATAGCTTTTTCTAAAAAAACATTATTTTCTATTAGAAATGATGTGAACTACTTTGACTACTGGTCAATTATTTAGAATAGGTACTCATTAAGTAATTAAATAGAGGAAAAAAAAACAAAAAATTCGCGAACTATTGCCATTTCGGGGAAGTTTCGTGATCAAATAAAAAATCCTTCTGAATTCTCCTCCAGTCCCGGGACCAATCATCGTCAATTATTCGGAATCCCAGAATAATGATGTGCCCCCGCGATGTTAATATATAATGATGATGATGAATGCCTCCCAGCAATCGCAGCCACGCTACGCAAAGATAGCGCTTTCGTGTCAGATATTGTTTCTTTTTTTTTTTTTATATTTCAACTCTTATTGACTATATAATGCACCTTTTTTTCCTTCTTCAATGTAGAATTCGAAACACAGGGGGAAAAATATTTTGTATCATGCAAATTGAAAAATAAAATTTAATTAAAATAAAATAAATGAAAATAATGAAATAATTAGAAAATAATTTAACTCTATTTGAATAATTTTGATTGAAATAAAAAAATTATTTGGAAAATATATTTATTTGATAATAAAATAAATGATTAAAATTTTTTTTCTAAAAACAATTAAAAATTAAAAATAATTGTGGAAACAAATTTCTTTGTTATTCTATAAGAAGATTATTTTTGAAATATAAATCAGTCGTTAATGTGGCGCTTTTTCCTGAAAATTGTTTCAGGTATAAAAGGCATTTATTTTCAATCCTTTCAAAGTTCCTTGATTTTACAAAAAGGATTCGTAATGCTCGTCAAAAATTTTTCTTTTCAACTCTTTTGAAGATATCTCTTTTACGCTCATTTGAATTTCTAAATAAATTGCAATTTTCCAGTTTCGAAATCTAGAAATTGATTTAGAAACGTTTAGAAACGTTTAGAAATTAAATTTAAAAATTTCATTTTGTCCTTTATTTTTGGAAAAGAAAAAATTATTCATTTCTTAATGGTTCTAATTAAACCTTCTTTGACAAATTTGCATTTTGAAAATGATTTTTTGAAATTCGATTTCTAAATAAATTTGCAATTTCCCAGTTTCGAAATTTAGAAATTGATTTAGAAACATTTAGAAATTAAATTTAAAAATTTCATTTTATTTATTATTTACTTTATTTATTTTTTATTTTATTTATTTTCATTTTTGGAAAAGAAAAAATTATTCATTTCTTAATGGTTCTAATTAAATCTTCTTTGCCAAATTTGCATTTTGAAAATGATTTTTTTAAATTCGATTCGATTTCTTTAACAGGGCACGTTCTCGATTTCTTACTCTCTCTCTCTCTCTTTTTCGTTTGAAATGTGAAGTGATGGCAGTAGTTTGCGCGCGCGAAAAGCATTTAACAGAATGACGTGTGCACATTCTAGACTCACCGACGCCAGGGCGATGATCATCCTTTACACACCAGTGACGTAATTGTCGAATTCTTGACTTGCCAAAAGCTATCTCATCCCCTCGCCCATCTCTCTTACGCGAGAGGTTCTCCATTTCGAATTTGCAAAACGGAGTTAGAACGCGTAAAACCCCTCCTTCGAGAACTGTCAGTCAGTGAATTAATTATCCGTTGCTCTCTTCCAACTTGGAGAAATATCTGAAATTACTTTCTTTGGTTTCATTTTTATTTTCCTATATCCGAAAAAAAATCCCAACTGTTTTTCGCAGCTGTTTGAATATTTTTACCCCTTTTTTTTAAATTCACGCTATTTTCTTTCAATTTTATCAATTTTTTACCCTTTTTTTCTTTTTTTTTCTAAATTATACAGAATTTTCTTTGTATTTTGTAATTTTTTTTTCTAATTTACAACGAATTTTCTTTGAATAATAATTAATATTTTTAATAAATTCACTAATAATTAAATATTGTGAAACAAAACGAAAAATAAATTCACGAATTTTTTTATTTTCTATTAAAAAAAATTTTTGAATACATCAGACAGTTTGACAGGTTTTTTTTTTTATATCGTCTTCGTTTCAGATTAAAAATATAACTATGATGTAAAGCATACTTAAAAATTGTTAATGATTGTTCATAAGAATGTGACAGAAAAATTCTTCTTTTTTTTCCGTCAAATTAAAAAGAGTTTCCTCCTCTCGAAAAAATATCACTTTCTTAAAAAAAAACAACAAAAAACTCTCTCGAAGAAGACGCAAATGATATAATCAATTTACCGCAGTGTAAAACCTTTTTTTATGGAGTTTCATTTTTTTTTTATTTGAGAAATTCTGTCTCTCCGCACCTAATAGAAATACAATTTGCTGAAAACAAATTTTCGCTTTAAATACGGCTTAAAGAAAGGGCATCATATATGTATATATATATGTGTATTCAGAAGAGATTCCCGCGATGAAAGGGAACCGAAAAATTGGACTTGAACATAATATAACAAGCTCTGAATGTAAACTATTTTAACGTGTGGGACGCGCGCTATTATGCAGGTAGTTTTCTCTCCAATGACTTGGTTGAAAAGTGTACCTGGCTGCTTACAGAGAGTGTCTGGACTGGTGACTCGTGCCACGGGGCCATTCACAGTTTCTTTTTTTCTTTTTCTTTTTTTTTTCTTTTTTTTTTTTACTTCATTCATGTTCTCTTCTCTCGCTCTCCTCGTATCCTTGAATAGGATTCCAAGTACCACACGTTATGTTTGATCATCGTGACAAAGCATTGTTATACAAAATAGGGCGTGGGGGGGGATATTTTGGATTTAGTTATCAAAAACTTGTTTTTTCTTTAATTATTTTGTTTTGATTTTCAATTTTTTTTTTAGTAGTCTATAATAATTTATAAAAAAAAATACTGATAAATTATATTATTATTAGTAGTTGATTTTTATTAGTATTATTAGTTTTGATTTTTTATTAGAATTTTTTTTTTACTGATTTAAAAATTCTTTTTTATTTTTAATTTTGCAGATATCTATTTCCAAATTTTTCGAATAATTCTTCAGTGTTTTGAATTTTTTCAGAGCTTTCTAAAAATTATTTTTTATTCTAAATTTCCTCTTTCTGATAATTGATTCTGTAAAAATTTATATTTTTAATTTTCATTTAATACAGAAAATCTAATACAGAAAATCTATTTCCAAATTTTTCGAATAATTCTTCAGTATTTTGAATTTTTTCAGAGCTAAAGATTATTTTTTATTCTAAATTTTCTCTTTCTGATAATTGATTCTGTAAAAATTTCTATTTTTAATTTTCATTTAATACAGAAAATCTATTTCCAAATTTTTCGAATAATTCTTCAGTGTTTTAAATTTTTTCAAAGCTTTCTAAAAATTATTTTTTATTCTAAATTTTCTCTTTCTGATAATTGATTCTGTTAAAATTTCTATTTTTAATTTTCATTTAATACAGAAAAGGGAGAATTTTTTTTTTTAAATTCAAATTTCTATTTTTGTTGAATTAAAAATAAATACGTTCAATAATAATGACGAGGGTATATAGAAAATGGATTAATAAAAATCAAAGGGGTTTTAAAAAAAAGTGAATAAAGGATTTATATTATATATAGAGGAATAAATACATTTTACGCTTTGCGGCGTTTTAAAAGACGTGGGAAGTGAAATACGACTGTTATAGACGGGCCGACCGCCACTTCTACACTATATCGTGGCGATTTTGTATATTGGCGCGCGGGGTACTATGTCTCGACTAATTTGCTTATTAATATTTCACAACAACGCCGATCGCTCTGGGGGGTTCGTATAATATATATCGCCAACCTCACTTCTTCAATTTCACTTCTCTCCTCTTCTCTCCCGTTCAATTCATTTTCAATACAAAATTTCGTTTTATTTTCTTTTTGAAAAAATTTCCACCTATTCAAAAAAAAAAAAAAAAAAAAACAATTTCATAAAGAATTTAAATTATTTTTTCAATTTTTTAATTAAGAAAATTAAAATATTGAAACAAATTTAAAAAATTTTTTTATTAAATTAATTTTTCTAAAAATTTTATCTTCTCTTCATTTATTTTTCCAATTAATATACACTGAAAAAATTGTTTTATATTTTAATGACTCATTTCTGACTTTTTCGATAAGTAATAATAATTTCAGTGACTAATAAAACTGGCCTTGAATGAAAAAAAGAATAAAAAAAACTTATTGATATAGAAACTATTATTCAGAAATATATATATATATAAAATAAAATAAATTGCGCTTTATATCGTTTGTTTTAAATGTCACAGCGAAGTTAATCCATTATCACCATTTACCACCAAAGTTTTTTTGCCGACTTCCTCGGACCACGATTAACGTAATTAAAGCCTAAAGTCGTACGAGGCAATTTTACGACCCTTGACGAATTCATATATATTCTGATTTGGGTCACACACAAACACACAGTGAAAACGTAAAAATGTTTTTACTCTTTTGTCTTTAAATTAAAAAACGAAAAAAAAGGAGTAACCGTTTCTTTTTCTACTCAGAAATACACTTTTTTGGGTGTACTTATTTAATTATGCTTGAATTCATTAAAAAAAAAAACATACGTGCAATTCAACGAATTGGAAAGTTTTGCAAATTTCGAAATTAAAATGAAAAATAATTTTTTATATTTTTGGGGAAAATTAATTAATTAATTGTTATTAGTTATTATAATTCTTAATAGTAAAATAATAATTCATATATAATTACTATATTTATTATTTAATATTATATGAATTACTATTTTTATAATTATTATTATATTAATTGCTTAAGAAAAAATATGTTTTAGAAAATTATTTTGAAATTGTGATTTGTATATTTGGGGAGATAAAAATAAAATGTGCGTGAGTATTTTTCAGGATTAGAGTGATTTCTTAATCAAGTCGTTTCTTCAGTAAACTGCATTTTAGCAAAACAGACAGCTGTCGGATAACAGCTGAAGGAGAAGTGTTTTCATAGTTAGTTTGATTTTGGATCGATGTTAGCTGGACTTGCCCTCAAGGCGCCATAAACATTAATTCATAGTTGCGCGCCAAGAAAATCATCAATATTGCAAAATTATTTTCAAAAATTCTTCACATTTCCAAATAATCCATTTTTTTTTCTTCTTTTTTTTTGTCTCGAGATTTCGAATTTTTCCGTCTATTCTATTTTCTTTCCAAAATTTGTTTTTTTTTTGTTTAATTTTATTTTTTTCCAATTCAATCATTTTTTTGGAAAAAATAAAATTTACCCGATAAGTGAAAAGGAGGGATGTTTTATTTGTTTGTTTTTTTTTCTTCGACATAAGGATTATGATCATGGGGTCATCATTTCAAGAAGATTCACGTAAACATTGAAATAAAGTTGTACAAACGATCCGCGAGGCGTAAAGAAACGAAACCTCTTAAACGTGCCATTTTACGTCACATCAAAGCTTCGCCACATTGTTGGCAAGTGCTTGTCAGTTATATTCCAGCTGCTCGAAGGAAGAGGCGTCATTTTTTAAAACGACATATAGAAAAACGAATGAATATCTGTCAGTAATCTCACCACATATGTTTCAAGTATATTATTTGTTTTTTTAATTGGCGAAAAAAGAAAAGAAACTTTTACCCAATTATTTCTCGCAAGAAAAATCGATTATTTTTAATAATTCAATTTTATTTGAAAAAATAAACCAAAAAATGCTGTTTAGATAAATTAGAAAAATAAAATGAAATAAAAATTAAAAGAAAAGAAAAGAAAAAATAGAAAAAAAAGAAAATAAAAGAAAAATAAAAAGTAGAATAAAAAATAGAACAAAAAATAAAATATAGAAAATAAAAAATAGAATAAAAAGAGTTGAAAATTTTGAAAATTGGTCTGAAATTCACGAGAAGGAAATTATTGTTCTCTTCTGTTCACTTTGGTAGAGAAGAAGCGACGAAGGAAAAGAGAAGTAAAAGTAAGGGCGATTATATTATATGAGAGTTTTAGACTCGCGCACATGGAGTAATATAACCGGAGCGGTGACCAAGCGAATCAAATTGTCTCGTAAAGTTTATCAAAGGCACACCAAAAACCCCGAGTCTGAGTCGTGGTTTATCGCGCGAGATATTATTTGAAGATTTTATTATCCTCTCTCTCTCTCTTTTTTTCTTTTTCTCTCTCTTTCTCTGTTGTTATTTCGTCTGACATTAAAGAAACCTCACTTTGAACAATTTTAACTCGATAGTTTTCGTCTCACCTTTCTATATACTTCTAAAAAAGATTTTTTTTTTCCAAAAAAAATTTTCACCAAAACTAATTAAAGCTGTAAAAATAAATTAAGTACTTTAAAATATTGTACAATAATATTGAAAATTTATTACTATTTATTCGATCTGAAAATTTTGTATTTAAGGAATTTTTTTTCATTAGCAGAATAATTTTTTTGTTTATTGCTTCGATTAATAAAATTTCGAGTTTTTTTTTTTCGTTAGGAGAATAATTTTTTGTTTACTCATGAAATTTCTTCTTTTAGGCAATTTTTTTTGTTAGCCAAATAATTTCTTTGTTTTTTTTTTTTTTGTTAACTAATAAAATTTCCTTTTGGCCATTTTTTTTTCGTTAGCGAAATAATTTTTTTCCCCATAATGAATTTTAGTAACCACTAATAAAATTATCAATATTTTTCAGGTTGATATTGAAAAAATTGCGCTGATGAAAATAATAACGATGATGGGTACTGGCCCACCCAAGTTGTTATTCAGATATGGATTTTGGACTGAAATTATATTCAAAGCCTGTATAGAACCACGCCCTCGAAGAATGATCGTGTTTTGTCTATCTTGAATTCAGAGGAGACATCCCTTGAGAATATCTATATACAAGTTTCTCTTATATAAAATTTATTTTACAAATCATTTTATTTTTTCAAAATAAGCCCACGCTTCAATTTTTAATCGAGAGAGAGAGAGAGGATTATTTCATAAAGGAGAGAAAATATAGAAAAGAGAAAGAGAGAGATACAATTATTTGATCGAGAGCAACAAGTGGTCGAAGGGTGAGAGAGACAATATATACATGCTATAAGGGGAATCCCCCCTGGTGATTTCGATGCCTCGATAGTGGCATCCCGACCGGTAAATAGGACGTTCTGTCTCTGATTTGTTTGTTTGGATTTATATATATATATGCTAATCGCCATCATAATCGTTAGGATTAATCAAAAATCGTATAATTATAATCCTTTTTCTAAATAATTCTTTTCTCCCGTGATTTTGGTTTATTTCTCTCTTTTTTTCTCTTTTGAGAATTTTGATATCAAAAATAGTCACGGAAAAAAAATTTTTCTTAAGAATTTAAAATTACAAATTCGAAATTACAGCAATGAAGCTGAAGCTGGCACCTAATTATTAGCACCCATTTAATTTTTGAAATTTTCAAGTTGGTATTGAAACAAAAAAATACCATTTGTCAAAAATCTCAAACATTAAAAGAAAAGTATATAATTCAAAGGTTATTCATTAGAAAACAAATGAATACGACGAAAAAATATCAAAAATAAATTTAAATATTTTTTAAAATAAATAATGAAAATAATAACAACAACATTAAAATTTACAATTACAAATGATTCTATTATTATTTATTAATGAATGCATTTAAAAAGGGGGGAGAATATTATTTTTGACTTGGACTTGGATTCCAAACGAAATTACAAAGATTTTTCTTTAATAATTCGGAAAAAAAATTCCAATTTCTTCCTTGAATAAAATTTAACGATTTCCAATATTTTTTTAGTCAATTGGGGACCAAAGGAAGCTAAAAAAAAAATTGCGACTCGGACTCTGGACGAAATTACAGAGATTTTTCTTCCATAATTCAGAAAAAAAATTCCAATTTCTCCCTTGAATAAAATTTAACACTTGCAATAGTTTTTTCAGTCTTTTTGTGACCCAAAGAAGTTGAAAAAAATATTGTAAGTGTTAAATTTTATTTAAGGGAGAAATTAGAAATTTTTTTCCGAATCTTTAACGAAAAATATTTGTAATTAATAATTTTTCGTAGAATTTGAATGGAAAATCTTTTCAAAATTAAATTAATTTTCTTTAACTTCTACTTGCTTTAAAAAAAAATAATAATATTCTCCCCCATTTTAAATGCATTCATTAATAAATAATAATAGAATCATTTATAATTGTAAATTTTAATGTTGTCGTTATTATTTTCATTATTTATTTAAAAAAATATTTAAATTTATTTTTGATATTTTTTCGTCGTATTCATTTGTTTTCTAATGAATAACCATTGAATTATATACTTTTCTTTTGATGTTTGAGATTTTTGTTATTCTTTTGTTTCAATACCAACCTGAAAATTTCAATAATTAAATGGATGCTAATAATTAGGTGCCAGTTTCAGCTTCTTCATATTACAGCAAACGAAAAATCGAATCATATTCAAAAACAGAAAAAAGCGCAACAAAAAATAATCCCATCGTTGGAATTTGAAACAATCGCCTCTTGGAGGCTCTTCAAGTATTCGGTTTTATTGATGGAGAAGAAGTAACGAGACACATAATAAGAAAGTGAAGAGAGAGAAGTAAATAGGAGAAAGAGACGAGGACGCATCAGCGATAAGTTATTAAAAAAAAAAAAAAAAGAAAATTTTTTTTTCAGACGAAGTCTCACGGGTTAACTTTGTTAGCCAGCTCTCTCTCTCTCTCTGGTATTATCGGTCGTCATGTAAAAGGAGCGAAATTGGCATTGCAACCATCAGACACTCTTTCTCTCTTGGGACGGGGGTGGAGTTTTCATATAAAATACACTTGACGTTTACTACCTCACCGGCTGGATCTCTCCGGCAAAAGACGCGAAACATCTTTTGTGTATACGTGTATATGTGTGCGTCTGTATTATAAATAGATCTCAACATCACGAAAAAGAAAGAGGCAAAGGGGGTGGATGGATATATACTTATATACAAAGAGGAGAGAAAGAGAGAGAAAACGAAGTGTGCTACAATCTGGTTTATAATCTTGTTAGGATTTCGCGGAAATATTGCCGTAATTTACGATCCGTCGCGAGTTAAACTGTCAAGTTCGAAAAGAGAAGGCAGAAGCTGCACGAGTATATACGATTCCAATAGGGTTTTGTGCAAAAACGAAACGAATATATATATATATATATATATATATATATATATATATATATACTTCCAAAAGCGACTGATATAAAAAAGAAAATAATCCAATGCTACCTGAGTGCCAAAAAAAAGAAAAAAAAAATAAATAAATAACCAGTTTAGATCTGACTTTGTTAGACCATAACTACTAAAAGTCCAAATCTACCAGGTGTAAATGCACAACTTTATGGTCTTTATGATTCATTTTATTATTTCATATATTCATTTTGTATATATGTATATATATATATATATATATGCTCTTTTCCACACCTTAAATGCACCATGAAATAGACCATTTGACTCGGATTTTAATTCACTATTTTGAATTTAATGACTTAAATGATAATAACGTGAAATTTAGCACACGTTGTCATTTTTATAATATATTACCTGAAATCATTTGAGATTCGTAAATTTTTTTTCAAGGGGAAATAATTTTTTCATAATTAATCACAAAAAAAAATGTCCGTTTTGAAAATATTCTAAAAAAGCTACCAAGAAAAAAGGATTTTTTTGAAGTTAAAAAATTCGTAAATTTGTTTTCATTATTCTAGGGGAAATAGTTTTATTCATACACGGAGAAAAAAGATTTCTTTTATAAAGTAACTTTTACTACTTTCAGAGTAAAACTGGACCAACTCGAAGTTTTTGCGCATCTCTGGCAATTTTTACTCCAAAAATAGTAAAATTTACTCTAGAAATAGTAAAACTTACTACGGAAACAGTAAAATTTACTACAGAAATAATAAATTTTACTATTTTTGTAGTAAAAATTGCCAGAGATGCGCAGAAACTTCGAGTTGGTCCAGTTTTACTCTGAAAGTAGTAAAAATTACTTTTTCTTTTTCTCCGTGTAATTAACCGCAAAAAAAAAAAAAAATTCGTTTTGAAAATATTCTAAAAATGTTCGTTTTTCTTGAAGTTACAAAATTCGAGTTAGAAAAAATTGAATTGATTACTATTTTTTTGATTGCTCTAATTTCGTATTTTTGTTTCAGTTTTTGATATTTTTCAATATTTTTGACTATTATTTTTTCCGATTGCTCTAATTTCGAATTTTTAATTTTCAGATTATTTCAATTTCAAATTCTTGATGTTAATATGGAAAGAACGAAGGAAGAAAAGAAAAAAAAAAGATTACTATTTTTTTATTTTCGCAAAATTTGCCTCTTTTTTCGAGAGATTTTTTTATTTTTCAATAATCTGTTTTTCGAACTCGTAAACATTGAATCCTGTGGATTATATTCAATTCGACAATTTCGATTTCTTCGCCAAAACTTGTAAATTTTCGAATCTTCATTTTGGAATTTTCAAATTCTTCTTCATTTCGCAAACATTTTTTGATTTTGAATTTTGAAAACCATCTTCTTAGAAACTGGTAATGATCATTTTCAAGAAATTCAAATAATCTATCCCAATTATTTTTGAACTCTTTGAGATCAAAGTTACGCAATAGAGGATTTTAATCCTTTATCTTGAATTGCGAGAAATTTTTTTTTTTCGTGTCTCCTTTCCTTTTCTGTTTTTTTTTTTTCTGCAAAATACCCTCAAGGCTTTTGGGATTTTTTTTCTAACGTTTCATCCTCTCTGTAATAATATCGTGATTTTTACTGTTTCTCTGTTAACTGAATTTGGCCCTCAGGCTCAGACACAATTTACTCCAAAGATAGAGAGAGAGAAATATCTGTTATAAAAAAAAAGTCTGGTTTCTACTATTCGAAGAGCCAATAATAGCCAGACTTGTCATTTAAGGATGCAAAAAAAAAAAAAAAAAAAGAAACACAACAAATTTCGCTTTAACAATATTGAAACACAAATTATATAAAATTTAAGGTTTCGTGTTAGAAGGAAAGGTAAAAAAATATGGAATGTTGAAAAAAAAATTCAGAAATAGAAAAATATTCATCGCGGGAATATAAGCAAACAAGGTTTTTATTATTTTTCTAATCCAATCAATTTGGAACAAAAAATTCATTTAGAATTATTTTCACTAATAATTTATTATTTATCTACAAATAATAAATTAGTCAATAAACGAAAAAAATCGGAAAAAAGTAATGAAAGAATTGATTTGTCGAATTTGTACCGTGGAAATTGGCAATATACAATTTAACGACTGATTTTTTTTCTTAACCCTGGAGAGAGAAATAGAATAAATAATGTGAAAGTAACACGATAATCGAAATTAATAAACACAAAAGAAGAATGAAATGGAAACTTAGAACCTGGTACAAGTCGATCCAGACGAATTATTATACATCATTTAGGTTAGAAATAAGCCAGGGGTAAAGGTATTTTGCTATTATATATATATATATGTGACGTTCCATGAGGAAAGGGACCTTAGCTGCAAAAAAATGAAAATTGAGTTTTTGATATCAGTCGATAGATCTTGAGTTGCTCTTTCAGATACAAAAGTTAAAAATTGTACTTTTCTATTTAGTTTTTTTGTTATAAAGCATTAATCATTACCATGTTAATCGCGTTCCAGCACGGACTACAGAAACCATCCCCACCACTTCTACACTAGTATACTTGTCGTAAGCGTGAGCTGTAGGAACGATGTAGTAGTAAGGTGGTGGGGCTGATTTTCGATGGAGGGTCTCAACCAATCAGGGACGCTCTACTTTAAATATCTTTTCTGGAAAATGCGTCTATTGCAGCTAAGATCCCTTTCCTCATGGAACGTCACATATATAGCTGGCAGCCAGCATATTCGATAGATATATTCCACGGTCGTCACGCGAGATTCTGGGAAAAGTCGTTTCGCGCGTCTAAAAACCCTCTTAAAGCTATATAAGACTTTTGCGCTAACACGAGGAGCGTCTGTATGCGTGGGTTAATAAAGGCCTCCCAACATAACCGATCGTTATTAGATTGGACACTCCTCCACCCGCTCTTTCTTCCTCTTTCTCTCTCTCTTTCTCTTTCGTCCATCACAATAACCCATAAAATGCAACATTTTGTTTCCTGTACTAATTATCGAGACACAACCCATATATATATATAGACTTCACCCTCTTTTTTTTTTATTGTCTTTCTTATATATTATATTCGAAATCGTCTGCGAAAACAATCTATTGGTCCAATATCCTTCGTACAATTATATTTCGTTTCAATCGAATGTAATTTGCCTTTTCAGAGAAAATATTTTTCAATTATTTTTTCAATAATTCAATTACAATATGTAATTCAAATTCAATTTTTGTTAATATTTAATACTAATTAATTTTCTTTTCTTTATTAATTAATATAGTGGAAATATCTTCCGAAATATGAAATTCAGTTAATGCAAATTAAATTCACCGATTTTTTCCCCCTTTAAAAAAAGAACAAAAAGTAATAATGATTTTATCTTTCGATTCTTTTATAGAATTTCTTGTTTTAAATTAAATTAAAACACCTCTTTGGGTGTTTTTTCCCCTTTTTTGAAAATTGAAACATAAAATTCGAAATTCGCCTAATTAAAAGAGAATCTAATGAATTAATTGTAAATTAATTTTTTCAGCTGACAATAAATATTGAGTGCAAACTTGGTGGGGGAGCAAAAGGGCCTACTTTGGCAATCTCGTTGAAAAGTTGAGAAGCATGCAATGGCCACCGTGACTTGGTACCGCACTCTCGTCGGGACCAACGTTGGCGGCCATTATAAAAATAACTGCTGATTGGACGCCCTACCAAGAAAAGTCGTAATCGCATCCTGAAATGCTTCTCTCTCTCTCTCTTACTCGCTCGCCCTTTTTCATTCTTCTTCCTCCTTTTCACCCGCGTCAAACAATAAGACCTCTTATCTTCGATCCTCACCTCTCTTTGCCCCAACTCATTTTGCCTCTCCTTCAATTTCCTCCTCGACGACCTTCTGCGTTGGGTCTCTCGTCTCTCGAACAATATATATATATATAATATTACAAGGTTGGCAAGTGTATTGACTTGATTCTCTTTTCTCGTCTCGGCACTTCGTAAAATCGAAAGAGGAAAAAAAAAAAATGAAACGGGGCAAAGAAAAGAAATTCATCCATAAAATTGTATCTCTATGGCGTTGGAGAATTGGCAAAAGAGGGATGATAATCATTACATCGTGATATTAAGTATCGTCTCTCTCTCTCTCGAATCGATTTTATTTTTATTACACTATTTCAAGTTGAATTTTTTTCCAATTTTCTTGCAATATACCATAGAAGGGGATTTTATTTCGATAATTTTACTTTTTAGTTATGAGTAAGGGAAAAAAAAAATTCAACTTGATTGGATTTCTTTGGCAAATATATATAGTGGAACTTTTATATTGTTGCATTTGCGAGAGGATAATATATTTCTTTATACCTACAATATTGAAGTATTTGTAGCGGATATTGTTATTTTTTTTTGGGGAAATTTATAGAGCGCTATAAAATAACCATTAGGTGAAAAAATTTTGACGTTATTTTACAATTTGTATTTTTGTTGATTTGATTCTAATTTAATATTTTTTTTTCGCATAATATTTATTTATTTTTTTTTTAATAAATAACTCCCCTCCGGGTAAAAAGAATAAATTATAATTTTTATAAGAGAATTTCCATAGGAGAAAATTTTCCTGAACCGAATTTTCAAATGTTTCACTGATTTTTTGATTCTAATTTAATATTTTCGATTCTTTGCAGAATTTATTAAAATTTTTCTTTATAAATTGAAATTACTTCTTTTTTGATTTAAGAATAAATTATGATTTTTATAGATTTTTTTTAATTGTCAATTTTCAATTGTTTTTTCTCTTAAAAATTTGTTTATTTTTGTTTTCTGTTAATTTTTTTATTTTTATATTCCTAATAGTTGTTTTCTAATTTTTAATAATAATTTTTCAAATTTATTTATTATTTTTTAATTTTTATATTAGTTTTCTATTTGTTTCTATTTTTCCACGTAATATGAATTTTTTTATAATTAACATTAATAAATAAATAATTTACCAAATTAAAATAATTGTTTATAATGTTTTCGAAATCTATAAAAATAGATTTCGAAATATTTTGATATTTTATCTTTAATAAAAAAAAAAAATGATTTAGTATTAGTAATAAATATTCATGCCTAGACAGATAACAAATAGAAAAAATAGAAAACTAATATAAAAATTAAAAAATAATAATTAAATTCTAAATTAGTTAAATTGTTAAACAAAATATTTCAAAATTTATATTTATAGATTTCGAAATATTTTTTCTTTTTCTTATTATATAATCTTTCTCTCTATAATATAATCTTATCTGGAAAAAAAAAGTTAATTTTTTAATAGACAATATTTTTAAGCGAACACTAATGAGCTTAGCTTATCTATCATTATAGTTAATATTTATCAATGAATGTCATTAAGCGAGGTCATTTTTATCAACATTTCATATTGTTATTATACTATACACGTAGTACAATCAAAAGACAATAGAGGAATGTAATTACCAAGAAATTATAGTCAAACAGCGCGAGTAATTTCAATTCTTTTTTTTTAATAATTATTAATTCTATTTATTTACAGCGACAAAGTCTCTTTTCTTTATCCAAGAAATTTTTTTAATATTTAATTTCGTTACAATAATAATAATAATATTATTTTAATAATAACTTAAAAAATTTCTAGTTAAAAATGAAGAAATTGTTATCAGGACATGTGAATCGTATGGAGAATATGTAATTGTCGAGAGAGAGAGAGAGAGAGAGAGAGAGGAAAAAAAATCGTCGCCATTTTGCCAGCGGACTTTATTGTTGCGTCCTGGCGATATTATATAGCGCAGGAGCATTATAAAACTGGTTGCTGGGCCGCGTATATCAACAATAATTGCGGGGCCAATAATAAACCCGGAGGGGCCAAGCTCGATAGCCCGAAATTGTTGGTTCCCCTACTACTCTTAGGGACGTTATTGCTCCGGCCAGGAATGGCGGCAACCCTTCGTCGTCGATGGCGGATAAACGATCTTTGCGATACTTAACTTTGCGTTTGTATATACATCATATATATATATATACATACAAGTTTTATGTATATATATTTTTTTTCTATATAGTTCGTAACTCTTCTTCATGTATAGGATACAATATGTAGAAAATACACGTGCGCGAAATGTATTACAAAACCCAAGAGAGAGAAAGAGAGAACAGAATCGTTCGCAAGCTCGTAAAAACTACGTTGGTCTTGCGTGATAGTCGCGAATTCGTTATTACTCTCGTTAACGCCCGTAGACTTTCTCTCTCTCTTTCTCTTTGGACAAACTCGTAAAATTCACCAAGGGTTTTTACTACTTAACAATCGACGAATCCGCCCTTCTTTTTCGAAAAAAAAACCCTAAATTCGATTTTTCACTCTGGTTTTTTTTGTTGAGACGGGAAAATTTCTTTTTAGAATTGTAATTGGAGAAATTGAATCAAAATGTGAAATTTATATTAAAATATTTTTATTTATTTATTGAGAAATATATTAAAATTTTGTTATTTGATTTAGATGAGAAATATTAATTTTTTACGTTTTTTTTTTTTTCAGGTACGCCAATAAATCGATTACCAATTATGGCAAAGTCAGTGTTGGACCTCTATGAACTTTATAATTTAGTCATTGCCCGAGGTGGATTAGTAGATGTCATTAACAAGAAACTATGGCAGGAAATTATCAAAGGTCTTCATCTTCCGTCAAGCATTACTTCTGCCGCATTTACACTGCGCACACAGTAAGTAGATCGTGACAATTCTTTAATAATTTGCATTTTTAATGAAGCAATGTTTTTTTGTATTTATTTGTTATTTGTTATTTATTTATTATTATTTTATTTTATTTTTTTGTTATTGAATCCAAAATCGCGAAAATATTTTGAAATAATTATTTTTTAGACGAATTTTCAATTTTTCAAGTAAAATTTTATAGAATTTCTTTCTATACGAATTTAAAAAAAAAAAAATTTAAGCTACCGAATTTTTGTTTGTCAGAATTTTTACATTACAATTGTTTGTTCGGATATTTGTAATTTCGGACAATATTTTTATTAGACAATATTATTTTATTTTATTTTTTTTTTTTGTTATTGAATCCAAAATCGCGAAAATATTTTGAAATAATTATTTTTTTGACGAATTTTCAATTTTTCAAATAAAATTTAATAGAATTTCTTTCTATACGAATTTGTAACAAAAATTTTGTATACACGAATTTTTTGTTTGTCAGAATTTTTACATTACAATTGTTTGTTCGGATATTTGTAATTTCGGACAAATGAAAATTCGGCGTCTTAAAAATTCTATTAATTAAAAATTTGTACAAAAAAAATTTCGAACAAATTAAAATTCGATAAATTAGAAATTTTTTTAAAATAAAAATTCATGTTTCGAATTTTTCTATTTAGAATTCAAATCATATATTTTTGATAAATGATGGAGCAGATCAAATAACAGAAACGTTTCAACATATAGACGAGATGAATTCTTTTTTTGTTTTCGAGGTGAAAAAATATATATGGATAATTGATTTGAAAGCGAGGGCAATGTCACTTTTCAAGGCTCTTGTGACGAGTAAAGGCGGATCGCATTTGCCTCTGCAAAAATGATGGATAAACCATATGACGTTCCTTGCATTTTGTCGCGCAAGCCACAAAGCATCGTCGAGGCTATTTTCACTTTGACGTTGTCACGTCGCGTTTATAATTCATAAATTAGTCCATTAGTTTCTTAATACAATTTTGCTTCATCCCTTTTTGCTTCAACACTATTTTCCTTTTTATTCTTCACATTTTATTTTTTTTTTGCAAAATTTTCTAAAATTCTTATAGTATGAGAAACAAAATTTACCAAATTGCGAAAATAATGGAAATTTCTTTTTTTTGGCAAAGTTCTCAAAAATTAAATAAAAGTAATACAAATAAAAATAATAAAATTAAAGGTAATACAAATAAAAATAATAAAAATAAAAGTAATACAAATAAAAATAATAAAAATAAAAGTAATACAAACAAAAATAATATAATAATAGGAAAAAAAAAAAATTGCCGAAAAAATTAAAAGTCAAATTGGAATTGACATTTTACTTAAATTGATATACGAGGAAATTTCTTATTTTTCATGGAAAATCATTTACATTATAATAGATATTTTTAAAAAGTAAATATATACACAGCAATCACTATTTTTTTCCATCAGGGAAATCAATATAAGAAAATAGGGCTTATTTTATATTTTTTACTGAATGCATTTAATAGTTTGCTCTGTGTGTTATAGAAAAAGAGAAAAAAAGTGTCTTTTTTTGTCTTTTTTCTTTTTTTTTTTTTAGAAAATTTCTTTTCTGAAAAGAAATAATAATAGCAAGGTATAGTAGTGTGGGAAATAAATGTTTATCTATATACCGGTTCATATGGACAAATGGATGGTCGAGAGCGCGTACGAGCTTTTTTTCAGTATAGTTTTTCGCCTGCAGTCTGGCAGACAATCGTAAAAACCGAACGATCCCTGAGCGAATTATAGGCTTTGGGTATATATATATATATATATTTGACGCGTGTGTATATGTATATAAAGAGAGAAAGAGAGAAAAGGCTCTCTTTCTTTCTCTCTTTCTCTCTCAGCACTAAAAATCGATATACCACGTCAAAATAAATAATATTTGCGAATTATCCCTCTTTGTCGGGGTGAAAGGCAAAAAGGCAATTTTGAAAACCAGCGAGACTTGGAGGTTTGCTCGTCAATTTTTCGTTTCACCCGCGCGCACATAAAAATCACTCAAAAAAAAAAAAGAAGAGAAAAAAATAAAAAGATTTCTCTCTGATAAAATAAAGTTAATTTGTTCGCTATACGATTTTTTTTGAAATATTTAATAAAGCTCCAAAAATGGAATTTTTGAAAGCATAAAAATTATTCAAAAGAAGAAAAAAAAAATTAATTTCATTAAGAAACGGAAGTCAACGAATTAAAAGAAAATAATTGAATGGGATTATCTCATTTTTTCCCTAAAAATTGATTTTTTTAAATTTTCTTTTTTCGAAAATTACAAATATATTTTCAATTCTCTTTTGATATTATTTTTTTTAAGAATCGAAAATCGTCGAAAAAAAATTGAATTATTTTTTTTTCGCTATAAATAGGAATATTTTGAAAAAATTTTGAAAATTAAAAGATTTTTTTTTTCTCTCAATTACAGATACATGAAATATCTTTATCCATATGAATGCGATAGGAGGCATTTGTCAACACCAGCTGAATTACAAGCGGCAATCGATGGAAATCGAAGGGAGGGACGAAGAAGCAGTTATGGTGCATACGGTGGTGCAGGTGAGACCCTGGTACAGAGGAATCCAAGTTCATTGGCCCTTCATCCACAAATGTCACCCTTGTCACTTGTCACAGCGGTGACAGGTGGACAACATCACGGGCCATCTTTGGTTAATGGAGGCGGTGTTCATACACCCCTATCACATCCTCATCATCCACAGCATCCACAAGGAACAATGGGACAACCTAATGCCGGTGAGCCAATAATTATTGGTACCTGGTTTAGCCAAAACATATATTTAGAGATTTTTTTTTTTTTCCTTTTTTTTAATCGCGGAAAGGAAAATTTCCATCATTTTTTTAATTATTTCGATTTATAATAATTTTTCTTTACTGGAGAGAAAAAATTTCTTTTTTTACTCCTTCAATTACAATAGGAATAATTTTTTTATTTTTATTCAATTAATTTAATTTCACTCATTTGTTCAGTTATTGTTTTTTATTAATAGAAAATTTAATTTTTTACAATTCAAAAATTTACTGAGGAAATATTATTTTCGATAGAGGAAACTGTATTTTTTCTTCAAAACCTACTTCCAGATGGTTTTAATATAGACTAGAGAAAGATAGCATTCTAATTTCTCGAATGTCGAATGATTTATTTTCAGTTTCCTCATTTTCATTCGTAATAATTTTAACTGCCACTGAAAATATGTGAAAAGCTAAAGTTATTGAAGCGGGGGAGGGTTAGAGAATGAGAGAAGTCGGGTTTATTTTAAATCGGTAGTTAGGGTTTTGGTTGCGGGCCTCCCCAGAGATGATGATGATGATGATGATGATGATGATAATGATGCTGCAAACGAAGGAGGCGTAATTGATTGTACGATCCTCCGGGAGACAGGCGTTAACGGATGACTCTCGCTAACGAGCATTCCAATTCCTCTCCTTTCCACCAAAACCTATTCCCTCTCGCCGATATATATCCTCCTTCACTTTTTGACGTTAATATTTCTCTCATTTCTTGATTTGAGAAATATACATAGAATTGCCATTTCCTTTTCTCAAACACATCACATGATTTTCATTGGAGAATAAATTTTCAAAATCCTACACAAGAAAAACAAATCTCTAATCCTTCCTTATTGCCTCTACTTTTTTTATTTATATTTTTTATTCTAATTTTCAGTTATTGAGAATTTTTTTTTTTTTTTGTATTTTTCGTTATTTTTAATTTAAGTAATTTAAAATATTTTTTTTTTGTTATTCGAATTTAATAAAAGTACTTTAATGTATGTAATAATTTATTTTTTGGTAATAATTGCAGTTCCTGGATTGGTGCCACCAGAATTGGAAGCTAGAATGTTTGAGTATATTAAACACTTGAATAAAGAGCTTATGAACAAGGAATTGAAAAATGCAAATTCAGGCGATCAAATGATGATGCATCGACAGGGTAGTGCATCACCGCCAACATCAACATCACCACGTGACGGTGGTTTTTCCGCATTGGAAATGTCACGATTGACAATGTGGAATTTATATAATAATAATTCCATTTATCCTGGCGTTGGTCATCATCCACCTTATTCACCACAGCAGGCACATTCTCCAGCACCTCCAGCTTCCAGTCCTGAACCACAGCGAGAGGCTCTTGATCTTGGTCTCAGGTAAAAATTAGAAATCCAAAAGAAAAAACTTATTCAAAAATATTTGAAAAAAAATTTTTTTTAATATGAAATATAATTTTTAAAAATAATATAAATTTTTACAGGTCATCACCATTGTCGTCATCCCCTCAAAGACAAAGTCCACCATCGTCAAGTGGAAGTATTCAAGTTAAAAATGAACAGGATTTAATTGCCCGAGCAACAGTTGCGGCCAGTAAAAGGCTCAGGCTAGAAGACGAAGCACCTGAAGAAAAGGAAACTTTATTATCTAATCCACGCACCAATATTACAATCTCCAATAGAGGTATTTTATTTACTTCATTTTTTTCATCTAAAATTCTTTTTTTCTTATCGTAATTAATTTTTGTTTTCTTTTTTTTACAGGCGATGGTCGTAACGGAGACAATTCTCTCGTTGTTAGTATAGAATTGAATGGAACAATGTATCAAGGTGTATTATTTGCACAAACAGCAAGTAAGGACCTCACAACAACTCCAACCAGCAACAGTGCAAAGACACCTCGTAGTATTGTCTCGTGAAGAGGTAGTAATCGATGCTAAATTTAATTTCGCAAAAAAAAAAGTAAAAATCATCTCGAGATTTAGTTTATTAAAAAAATCTTTGCTCGTTCAATCCAGATCGAAGCAGTCCATTTTCTAAAAGTATGTTATTATTTTTTTTTTCCAAACATACATTAATTTAAAAAAAAAAAAAAAATCAAATCTCGTATTTGTATTAAAGTATTTAATATTTGTTCATATTGACGCGTTTAAATTTATTTAAATCAATAGAAAATTTCTAATTGAGAAATTTGTACATTCTTTTTTTAAATTTAATTCTATTATCGTGAGAAAGAAAAATTGTTTTATTTTCGAATCAGAACGCAAGAATCTTTAAAGTTTTAAATTTGAAAATTTAATTTAAAAAAAAAAAATGTTAACTTATATGAATTTTTATTCAAGAATTTCTTGAAGTTTTTACATATATATTTATTAAATATATATATTTATATATAATTCAAAGACTGCTGCGCTCTGAAGAAAATTGAGTGAATGATGGGTGATAAACAGAGGATGTATGTTTTTGCGTGCAATTTAATAAGATTTTTTGTTTTTTATGTCAAAAAAAAAGAAAAAATCCATTCTCACACCTTGCGCTTCTTATATTCTATAACCAAAAAAAAAAAAAAAAATTTTCTCAGTATTACTGTTAAAAAAAAATGTTAGAAAAAAGTAATACTGACAAAAGGAACAAAATTTTTTTTGTCTAAATTTTACAAATGGCTGTTTAATCTGGTCCTTTTTTAAAAAAATAGATCATGCATTTTATTTTAGAAGCGCCTGGACAGAGTTAGTATTATATATTAGAAAAAAAAAAATAAGGGCTGGGAAAAATATTTCTTGGTCCATTTTTTCAATTTTCTTTCTCCCACTAAATCAAAACGACTTAATTTATTTATTATCCTCAATTCCTCGCGTTCGCGTCTTGCGAGTATATGTGTTTTTTTTAATTCGCTACACGAGAAATCTCACTCTAATTCTCGTCGATTTTTTTAAAAATATAAATTGTAGCATATTTTTATTTCTGTGTAAATGATTATTAATTTTTTTTTTTTTAACCATCTTACGACCGAAATAGTGGAGAAATTATATTCTTCTCGTTGTCATTATTATATATATCTCTGTTAAGTTTGTAAATATAGCGAGCGAGAGATCTGACGTAATTATATAAAAAAAAAAATATGTATAAATGTTTAGAACCGCTTTTTATTATTATGGAATATTCGAGACTTTTTATCAATGTTCCGCTTACTGTAGATTTTTTTTTCTATTACTTTTTTTCGAATGTCTCGAATCCGCTCTTCTTTTTTTTTAAAATGAAAATCGCGGTTTGCCAGTATGAAATAAGACAATTATTTAAAAAAAAAAAAACAAATATATATATAAATATATATTTCGAGGCAATTGTAGAGAAAAAAATGTTGCAAAGACGTTCATTTTCTAGTTGACATTTTAAAATAAATAAATCTCGTTTACTTTGAACAAATTTTATTTTTAAAATTAAAAAAAGTAACCATGTCAATTCAAGTAAAATGAAAAAAAGCGAATGTTTTTTTGGGAAAAACATTTAATTAAAAACTTTATTTGGAAATTTGACGAAGGTATTTCCTAAGAAAATGTTTTTCTCGATTATATATGTAAATTAGGAAATATTTAAGAAAAACATTCGATGAATAAAATGAATTTTAACGAGAATGTTTTTTTTTGTATAAATGAACAAAATTAAATTTGTTACAAATGAACGTCTGAATAAAAAAAAAAAATTCGCAACAATTAAAAAAAGAAAAATCATAATAATCTAAATATAAACGTATCGTGCGAAATCTTAAATTATGTTTAGGAATTTTAATGCAATATTATTAGACAAATTATTGTGTATTATTTTTACGTTTTTTTTTTCCTCATTTTTTTTTCTCGCGTTAAATACTGCATAATATTTGTAAAATCTTAAATTATGTTCTAGACATCCTATGCAATATTTTACAAAGGATATTTTACACGGATATTAAAAATCTGATTTTAGTCATAATAGTTAGGTTTTGTGCAGTTTGAGAATAAGAAATATAAATTGTAAAAAAAAGAAAAATGTTTACAGAATAAGGCCTCGTTTATCAAAAAGAAAAAAATTTTTTTTGTCTCAAATCAAAATCTGATTTTAATTAATTTTAAAAATATGAAAAAAAAAACGAGCGGTGGAATGGAATATTTTATTGTTCATAGATTGAAGTTTAGCCAAAAAGACTGTTTATATAGGAAGAAATATTAATTTAGCGACTAATTCTTACGACGATTATTATTAGAAAGAAAAAAAAATAATAAAAATATCATCACGATCATTATTAGTATTAATCTTAGTAAATAAAATAAATAATAAATGCGGCTACTACTGTTACGTAATTTAATAAAAAAAAAAATCAAAATTACCATTTCATTTATAAAAGTATGCTCGAAAATAAAATGTTTTTATTTAATTTTAAATATATTGTAAATTCAAAATAATTTTAAATTTTGTAAATTCTTTTTTTTAGAAAGTTTTATTTAATTATAAGGTCAATTTTTACGAAAGAGATAATGTTTTTTCAAAAAAAAAAAAGAAAAAAAAATGGTAGTAAGTTCATTTTTGTTATTCCGATGGCTCGCTTTGTGACATGCAATACTCGTTTTATTATAATTTTTTTTTGTATGTCCAATTGTGATTTAGCGAGAAGCTCGTTAGGCATTTGTTAATAAATAATTTAGGGCCACCAATTGCATAAGTGATTTTTTCTCTTAAGTACAATTCATTTTTAATTATTATATATGTAATAAAGAAAAAAAAAAATAATAGCACTACACGTACACGCATAATAATCAATGTTGTATATATAACTATTATCGTTTGAAGGATAAAAATGAAAAAAAAAAAAAATGAAAAAAAAAACACTGATGACATTTATCTACCATAAACTTCTGTAGCGGCTTAGTTCTATCTTTCTCTCTATCTCTTTCTCTTTCTGTAAATCTATGTAAACGTGACCCACGATTATAATATGAAATAAAAACAACATTACTTTTAACAAGTTGTCTACTAATTTCGTTCAAGAAAATTCCCTTTCATTTCCAAGTTTATTCCCTGTTAATTCCTAGATATTTTATTTATCGTTATTTCTTTCACAATTTAAAATTATTGAGTGATTATAATAATTTTTATATGATTATATTATTCTTTATATTATTATACGATTAATTAGTGATTTGGAATTGGAAATTGATTTGAATATTTGAAAAATTCCCGCCAAACAGTTGATTCTCCACATGCGCATTTGAAATATTGTCACGTGACACACTTGGTGGGAATTTTTCAAATATTCAAATCAATTTCCAATTCTAAATCACTAATTAATCATATAAAATCAATTATAATCACTCAATAATTATAAATAGTGAAAGAAATAAACGCTCTTGCACAGCCCACAAGTTTTCGATATACCGAAAACTTGTGTGGTGTCAAAACGCCTTTACCATCAATAGGTAAGAATATTTAAATAATTAATATTAATGCAATGTTAGTAATAATTCCTTTTTTTGTTAATTAATCTCCTTTATTTTCATTTTCAATTAATTACAGATAATTGGATGTATAAAATAAGAATCTAAATATCATCGGATATTCAGTCTTGATGAAAATAGTTTTTAATTTACAAATTACGATCTTGTGAAAATTAAAGTAAAACATTTTTTTTTTTTTGTACAATTTCTAAAAAATTGAACTTAATCTATTAAGTAAAGAAAGAAAGAAAGAAAAAAATATGAAGAAAATATCTACAACGATCTATATATGGAAAAATACAATGTGTTTGTGAAAATATTTTATAACAATCTATTATAAAAGAATGTACTTATTTTAAAGACTTTGTATTTTATTTTTCTCTCTATATATATAGTGAAATTAATATTTTTCTAGGTTTTTTTTTTTTTCTTTTTCTTCGTGTTTGTAAGTGAAAACGCACAGGATGAAAATAAATAAAAATAAAGGAGAAACATCGCACGTTATACAACTTTGACAATCTACTTTTTAAACATCACGTAGCGAATAGATCGTATTTACAAGACAAAAGTTTACATTTTTTTTTTATTCTCATTTTCTCGATGGGCAGACACCCGATTGTTCATCGAAACTTGTTGATAATCTTTTTTTTTTTTTTTTGAAAAATTACTATTTTTTTTTGGTAAGAAATTTTATATTTCTTTAGCCGATTTGATTATCTATCCAAGAACGAAAAATAATAATAAAGAAATAAAAAAAAGAATTGAAGGCAGTTTATTTGCCTCACTATCAAAGAAAAAAAAAAAAAAAAAATTCGTCATTCGTACAAATAAAAACACTGAAATAAATTTTTCTTTTATTATTTTTCAAGTGTTCGTGTCGTTTTTTTTTAAAAAAACGATTATCCATTCGATTCTCTTTTTCTTTTTATCTAAGAACTTTCTTTCTAAAATTAGTTTATTATCCTAATGCAAAAAATTTATCAATCCGGTAACTGTTTTCTTTTTTTTTTAAATTCGCACCTTTTCAGTCACCGGCTTCTATTTTTACCATGTATACTCTCGTTTATTTTCACTCTCATTCATTCTCAATTTCTCATTCTTTCTCTCCTTAAATTCTTCCTCGTTGTAACATCGTAATAAAATTACATGACAAAATGTACAGAGCAGCGTTTTATAAAATATTTTCCTATCAATGGTGAGTTGGAGAGGGGACTCGGTTACACTTTTACCGAGCAGATACTCGTTAATTTCATGAAATTTTCAATTAAGAAATATTAAAATTGTGATGTACTTAAATTTGATTATATATATATATATCAAGGAATATTTTTTTTTTTATTCCTTGACACACATCTAAAAAGGTATTATTGAATTTTATAGTTCAACGATTTGTTGTAAGATCGAACAATATTATTAACAAGATTATTGAGTCGAAATAATAATAATAATAATAATAAATTCTTTTTGGGAGTATCTGCTTGATATGGAGATCGGTCCCTGTCCTAGCTTCATCGTGAGAGCGAATGAGACCGTTCGTGTGTCTGTTGAGAATCACCTGCGGCTCTTAAATCTATTAATTTTTGTGACGCTGGTAATGCATCAAAGAATGGATGATTCAATGAATCCTTTAGAGTGATTCGTTGTGAGGGATCGTAGATCAACATTTGTTGTATCAAATCGAATAATTGTCTATGATCATCCTCTTCTGATAATATATAGCGCTGAAAAGAAAACAAAAATTAGTTAATTTCACGTTATTCCTGACTTTTTTTTAAAAATAATCCAATTTTAGAATTCCCTACACTTACAAAAAAAATAAACAAAACTTACGTTCAAAGGTTTGCAATTATCTCTCACGTATCTACCAGCGGAACTTTTGTCGTCCCATTTCAATTTTCCATGATAAAAATATTTGGTCTTAGTTTTACGAGCCATTGTATATGGAATTAATCCAAGAATGCGTTCCATCATTGCCAAATGCTCACGATTGTCGTGTGTTTGGAATAAAGTAATACCCAGGTACAATTCAAAGAGAATACAACCAATTGACCATACATCACACGGTTGTGACCATCCCAATTCTACAAAAAAGCGTAAAAAAAAATTAGTTATTTATTAAATAATAAATAAATAAATATTAAATAATAAAATAATTTTTTTAAATTAAAAAATTACCTAAAATAACTTCTGGTGCTCTATAATGCCTTGTACTGACAATTGTACTATGATGTTCATGATCGAATGTAGCGCTACCAAAGTCAATGAGTTTTATGTCTGTCCTCTTTACACGTCTAACTTCTTTTCGCTAAAAAAGAAAATTTAATCAGTAAATTTGAAATAAAAATTACTATAAAAAAATTAAAAAAGAAAGTTCTTAATTAAAAAAACGAAAGTATAACGAACCTTTTTGCCATTACTGATTACTTCACAATCAGAGTCAACGAAAAGAATATTTTCCGGTTTAAGATCCGTGTGCGTCAATTTATTGTCATGAAGAAATTTCACGGAATAACAAAGTTGATATCCTATGTGTCTAACTTGCTCCAATGGATAGGGCTGATAATTATTATTTCTCTGAAAAATTCAATCATTATTATTAATTAATAAATTTTAATATAAATATAAATGTTTTTTTTTGATCAGATTAACTTACCAAGAAATCAAAGACGCTTAAACCAAGCATTTCAAAGGCGATACACATGTGTCCACGATAGTTGAACCAGTCCAACATCTTGACGCACAAGCTGAAAAATAGAAAGTGTCAATGAAAATAAAGACTTTGAAACCTAAACGCAAAAAAAAAATATGGAGAGCTCTCGCATAGCATCTTTAAAAGCGTTTCTGAGACGTCGAGCCATAAATTTTTCAAATTCGTCGGCTGCGCTCCGTCGACATTTTTTTTTTCTCTCTCACTCTCGTGGATTCAACAACGTGTATTTAAATACTAACTGTTGACCGTCTGGATCTTTCGACGAGATCTTCTCCAATGCGTTGATCTCCAGTTTTGCTGCCTCACGATATTTTTCCACATTCTTGATTATTTTCAATGCCATCACATGATCCCTGTGTGCAAGAGAAAAATCTTTTTTAATTAAATCCATTTGTAATTGGCTTTTTAAAAAATAAAAAATCAGCTCCTCCATTCAAATTCCTTTGAAGAATTGTTGATAAAAAAAAAATGGGGAAAAAAACATTTTTGAACTTTGCTCATTTAATGAGCATTGGTGAGAAATTTTTCATTCCTGTCGCGTGTTAGATGATGCGACAAAGTGCAAGGTTATCCTATTATTGTGACTACTGCTTATAAGTTATGACAGTCTAGCTATTTTTGATTTTCGGGTCGAGAAATAGAGAATATAGAGAAAGCAAGCGCATCTGCATTTCTGCAAAATTTCAAATTTTGAGCATATTTTATATACATACGATATTGATGATAATGATGCGTCCACTTACATTAATTGGTCGACAACCTTGACAACTTTTCCGAATGTACCCTCTCCTAGGGTGGCCAGTACTTTATCTGTAATGTAAAATATTCTATAAGTATTTGATAAATATTTGCCTTGCATCGAGAGAGCTTTCTTTAATTTGTAACTTTTTCTCAACAAAAAAAAAAAAGAGAAGAAAAAACATAAAGTAAACAAAAAAAGCCATTCTTCGTGTAAACGAAAAATTCTAATAACGTGCAAAGTCTAAAAATTAAAAAAAAGCTCCCATTTCGACGCTTAGCGAATATAACACGATTAAAATTAAGAGTAAAAGTGACTTGTTCAGTTTTTCATCTCGAATTTAAGGAAATTATTTTCTTTTCCACATTTCATAATTCTCGATATTTTTTTTTTTTTTAAGAAAATCGACTAGAATAAAAAAAACAATATGTATAAATGTTTTTTGTCAATACTAATAAAAAAAAAGTCAAACAAAAAGAAAAATATATAATTTTTATATGAAGAATTTTTTCAAAATCAGTAATAAAACAATTGAGTAAATTAAGTGAAACAATTAATATTTTAGAAAAATAGAATTTGTCCGATTTCTTAAAATTCGAAATGAATTTCCAAACTCTTATTGAGGGAATTTGTCGTTTCTTTTTTTTTTTTTTTTTTTAAATCTTGTCAATTCTAAAACACGAATCTTTTGCGACACGCAAGGCAACATTGGCTCTGTCCCGCATTAATTACTAACTATGAGAGAAAGAAAAAAAAGAAAAAAAAAATTAATAAAAAACAAAATCGAGGAATTCAGAGCAAATGCATTTTCGTGTGGAAAAATAGAACGTCATTTCGAAGAGGGTAATCGGCAGGAAAGTAATTTTTTTTTTTTTTTTCTATTTGTTAAATTTCATGAGCCGATAACACAAATCGAAATGACGTTATTTCTTTTTAAATTATTATCAAAACTATTCTCTAGTTTTAATTCGTATTTTTTTTTCTTTTTTTGCTTTTAATCGAAGATCGCGGTGTATTGGAAAATTGTCAGCATCTGAAAAAAGGGATTACGTGTCACTAGAGAGAGACAGCGCGCGATATACATTATTCCTGAATAATGAAAAAAGTAAATTTAGTCAAGTGATTCGTAGGTGATTACAAAGAATATCGACTGCAATGATATTCGCGGGGGTAATCAATTGTGTAGGTTATCATGTCGCAGTACAAGGACTACAGAATTTAAAAAAAAAAAAAATTATTAATGAAAAATGATAGTGAAAAAGTGATCAAGAAATGAGAAAGAGAAATTTAAAAAATAGAATAAGTAAAAAAATAAATAAATTAAAAAACGATAAATAAAGGAAATAAAAAAAAATTTTTGACTAAATGAAAGATGAGAAAAATATAATTTTTTTTGAGAGAAAAAGAAAGAAGACGAGGAACAAGATCATGAAAATATTATTTTTCGAATGAAAGTTTTTATTATTTATTTAGATATTTATTTTTCGAAAATATGAAATTATTATTTCAAATGAGCTTCAATGAAGTAAATTTACTCGTTTGTATTTTTAGAAGAACATTGAATTTTCAAGATCACAAATTATTATTATTTTGTGAACTTCAAAATTCAAAACAAAATGTTCTTGAACTTCTAAAAAGTCTAATTAAACATTTTTTTATTTTGGTAATTATTTCTATTTTTATTTTGCAATTTTCTATAAATTATTTATTTTTTAAAATTTCTATTTTTATTTTACATTCTTTTCAAATAATTTTACTAAACAAATTTGAAACTTTTTTTTTCCTTTTTCTCATAAATTTAATTTCTTTTTTCTAAATTTAAAATTTTCTGATTAACAAAATAGGATTTTTATATTTTGAAAAAAAAAAAATTTCCTTTTACAATATTGAAATAAAAATTAAAAATTTTACTTAGATTCATCTACTCTTTTGAAATTGTAATTTAATTTTTTCAAAAACAAAAATTTGCTTCTTCAAGCAAAAAAAAAAAAAAAAAAATTATCACTTAAATTTGGAATTGAAAAATATAAAATTTTCATTGATCTTGTTCCCAACGTGATGAGTATGAAATTAGATATAGAAGAACAAAATAAAGGAAAAAAAAATATATATGGAAAAGTGGGAAGTACTGCAGTCAACCATCATATCGATAAATGAATCGATCTCAGGCTTGCTTAAATCTACTACAATGAGTGTATTCACGTATTCACGAACATCTATTTGCCAGGATGTCGCCGGTTTGGTAAATAAGGTGGCCGTCTTCGTCATCCTCGACGGAGGGTGCTCGTGGGCTCTATTGTCGGTAACGGATTTCGGTATCAATCATCATCATCATCATCACACCAAATCGATTCAGAATCCCCAAGCCAGTTTGTGACCCCGAGTAGAAAGGAGGAGGAAGAAGAAGAAGAAGAAGGCGCAGGTCGTCCACAGCATCGCAGATCCAAGTTGATCCAAGATTTGTCAAATAGTCAATTTGTCAATTTACGTTACATTACGTTGAAAAATCGTCAATTGTCAATAATCGTTCAATCAACACGTAAAATGAATAATTTTATCAATAAAAAAAAAATTTTGTACAAGATTTTATTAATTCGATATTTAAATTTAAATACCAAACAAAAAAAATTACATGTTGATGAGCGTTTATAATTCAGTCATTAGGAGGAAATTCAAAAAAAAATTCAAATTCCCATCCAATTATGTCAAAATGTCATTTGTTGTTGTTGACATCATCAGTGTGTTCCAATCATCATCAGTTAGCGCCAGAGACCATTGAGACGAAGATCAATCCATTGTTCCAAAATCCGTTCCATTCCATTCCATAACAACGGAGATGGTAACCCAACAATCAGAGAGAAAGGGGAGAGGGCAAAATGGTTTGCCAAGTCAGAGAGTTGCGGTTTACGAATTTACCATCGGCACAAAGCGCTCTTTTTTTTATATATGATTTTTTTTTATATTTATATATATATATATTTATATAATTATATGTATATTCTTATTATATATATATAACTTAATTGCTTAAAACTTATTTAGTCAAAAGCAGTTTTAAAAACTACATGTGGATATTATATTGTAAACAACAAAACAACAACAAATAGTGTAAATTGGATATTATTATTATTATTATTATTAATGGGGAAAAAAAAAAATTAAACACGTGCTTGTGTGGTTTTTTTTTTTTAATAAGAGGAATGATTTTTAATAATTGACGTGAAAAATAAAGCATGCAATTTTGAATTTTGAAAAAAAACGCGATTTTAAGTGTAAACGAGGGAAAACAATTGCGTTGAAATGTACTTCTTTTTTTAAATTACTAATTCTGATTTTCATTTTTGCAATGTAAAGGGAGAAAAAAAAATACCCACATTATTTGATTGAAAACACTTCATAATTTCTTCAAGTTTAATTTAATTTTTTTGTTAAATAAATAAAGAAAAAAATAGTTTCACATAACCTAAAAATGAAATTATTAAAAAGTTAATTTATTATAAAATAAATTACTAATTAAAAGAATTAGTGGAAAAATTACTAATAGAAACAGTAAATAAATATTTTCTATTATAAAATTTAGAAAATGGTTTTCACAAAAAAGAACTGCAGAAAGTAAAACGTGAAGTTGCCTACAAATTAAAATCGATTCGTTAAAAAAAATTTTAAAATAATAATTATTTATTTATATTAATTTGTCATGTAATTTTTACCTTTATTTTTAAATTTAAAAAAAAAAATTGATTTGCAGATAAAAATAGAAAATCATTTTTTTTTCTTTTGAAATAATAAAAAAAGAAATTTTAAGGCGTTAATAAAAAAAAAGTGCATTAAATGAAAATATACATAGAATAACAGTTGGTAGATGCTTTATAATTAATTTTTCTTAAGTAATCATTACTCGATGCCAAATACTTTAAGACGACAATTTCTTAACGAGAAGTCTCAGCCAACAAACTTCAAAATTTAACGACGCGTTCCAAATTATCGTGTTCCAATTGATGCGCAAACTACCACAATTTTCATTTCTTTTTTTTTTTTTCTTCTTTATAAACAAAATTTCATCCCTTTACATTGCAAATTTTTTTTTTCTCTATATATAATAATTCAATTTTTATTTATTTTATGAAATAAATTTCATCTTATTTTGATATTTAATTATTAGCTCTTATTAGTTTTTTGTTTTTTTAATTTTGCAAAATACACAAATGACACAATGAAAAATCTGTCAACAAAAAAAAAAAAAGAAATTATTATCAATTAAAATTAAAATACAATAAATGAAATGATATAAAATGAAAAAAATAGTTATATAATATTTTTAATAAATTTTATTTTGAGAATTTTTTCAAAAATTCTAAATTACTAAAAAGTAGAAAAATTTTCCAAAGGGTTATAAATGAAAATCAGTTATTAGTTCAAATAATTGTTAAAAGTTAAAAAAAAGAAAATTTAAAAGAGCAATTAAACCTGTTTTAAAAAAAAACAAAATTTCCATTTTTTCACATTTAGTGCAAATATATAAAATTTAATATTAAAAAAAATAATACAAAAAACAATAAATTAATATAGGGCAATATTTTCAATTTTAACATATAGAATTTAATAGAAATAATTTTAATTTTAAGAAAAAATAAATTGTTTTTCAGCAATTTAAAATTTTCTAATTCAAGAATATTAAATTTTTCAACAAATTCTAGAAAAAAATCAATTTAAATAATAATAAGTTTTATTTAAAAAAAAAAATAAAAATAATTAAATAGATAAAATTAAAAATAAATAATAATTAAGAAGAAGCACATTTAACAAAGCAATTGTTTTGTTGTCATCGAATATATAGTATAATAAAAATTATGCTTCATTTTTGATTGACGAAATTTGCTTTTCAAAAGAGAAAACTCTCACTTCAGATGAGGATATATTTGTAATATTAGGAAATAGCCATCAAACAAGCAACAAAAAAAAAAAAAACAATAGAGGATGTTGTCTATAATTTTAATAATAAAATAATCATAAAATTTTTTATCGCCGTCAATATTCTTCTTAATGGAATAATTATATTACGAAAAAATAATTAAAAAATTTTTTTTTTCACTAATCATACCTGTTTAGTATCATTTATTTCACAAGGAATAACACTATTTTCATATTGAGCACTCATTAAAAATAAATTTGACGAAGTATTCAGTACATTTATTGAATTTAAAATCCACAATGAATTCAATACTTTAATCATTTTAAAGAAATTCATCTTAAACACTGAATTTTATTTTTGAAATTGGATTGTTACAAAAAAAAAAAAATTCCTTACATTTCACTCACGAAGTATGAGTAACATTAAAATGAAAATGAACATTAAAATATCAAATTAAAATTTAGAATATTCTATTGTCTTTGAGAGAAAGAAAGAAAGAGAGAGAGAAAATATTTCATAGACACAGTTTGCCAAAATTTCGAGGTTGCACACAATAAATTACTAATGTCAAGGTTGTGGAACGTGAAAAGTAACTAAATAATTTCGCGATCGTAAATAATAAACCAGTGTCAATTTTAACTGAACTAATTAACCCAAATGATAAAAGAGAAAAAAGTTTTTTTTTTTTTTTATTAAAAATCGTAATAAAAATTTCAATATACAGAAAAAAATTCGAAAAAAGGTAAAAAAGAAAATAAAAAAAAAATATGAATCAAAGACAATAGAAATAAAAAAATTCGAATATATTTTTAAACTCCATTTCAAATTGAATAAATGAGTAAATTATAAAAGACAACATATTAGAGTGATCATCTTGTGATTTTCTCATTAAATCTAGACAACATCCTCTGTTGATTGTAATTAAAGGAAAAAAAAAAAAAATAAGAAAAAAGTGCCTTGATGAGACGCAAAGGTCGATTACGATAATCGGAGAGTTTAGTCAAAAGTGGGATAGATTTGCAGTCGAACTCTGCTTAATATAAACGTCGAAATGGGGCCACGTGACCTCATTAAGTCACGAGGGATAATAATCTCGTTTGAAAGCAACAAGTGTTTTATGTGAACACATACATGATTTTTCAAACGGATTCCACTTTTTCCACAAGAGACACACGTCTAAAAAAGAGAATATAAAAATTCAATATTTCTCCGTGACAATAAATGTCGATTCATTTAAAAAAAAAAAAGAAAAAAGTTCCACTATTGTTAATGATACAAAAGTTTTGTTGTCATTTTTCTCTATTCTTTTATATAAAATACATATTTCACGAATAAATTTATTTATTTTTGATAAATTAGATAAATTCACGTTTATGTTCACAATAAAATAACGAACTAGTTGCTTTCACTAACGAGATAGGAAAAAAAAAATTTAATTGAGAATAGAAAAAGAAATTAGTATTTTTAGAATATGAATTTTTTTCCCGATCAATATAATAATTTTAAACTAAATTTTTAATTAATTAACAATAATAATATTTAAATTTGTAAAAATTAATTAATTTTTCAATTCTCAATGTTGGCGGGATGCATTTGATAATATTTAACAATTCTTAAAAATGTTTAAATGATTAATTAAAGTTCATGTTTATCTTATATTGGACTTTAGTCGTTTATATAGGATCAATTGATTTAACTTTGTGCGATACGTAAGAAATTCAAATAAACTTTATATATCTAACCAAAGTGATATTTCAAAAATTATTAATAGAAAAAAAAAAAAATCCACTTACAAATTATATATCAAGATATTTTTTCGATTTTACTGATTTGATTAATTTCGAGGGGATCCATTACATTTTGATTTTCATATAAAAAAATAAATAATTGAATTACAGGGAGATTTTATTATAAAAGTTTCTTCATTTCTTCTTTCCTTGAAGAGAATTTTAATTTTACAAATAAAAAAAAAATTAAAAATACTGTTTTTAAATTTAAAAATTTTAATTTAAAAAAAAATGTAATTTTAAATTAAAATTTATTAGAAGAAAATAAAATTAAAAAAAAAAACTAAAACTGAATAATTTAAATTATTAATAGAATAATCAATAAAATTTTAAAAATAAAAATCAATTTTAATTTTTCTTGTAAAAAATTAATTAATTTAAATTACGTTTACCGGTAGAATTAAAACATTTATAATAAATATCCAATTCAATTTAATTTCCAATATGAAAATCATTCAGAAAATGACTTATTGGAAAACTATAATTAGAATATTGAGATTTCTTCTTCTCAAAAAGTGAATTTTACAGGTAAATAATTATTTCATTAATTACTTGAAAATTGGGCCAAATTGAATAAAAAAAAAAAAAAAAAAAATATTTTTTTCCCCACTATAAATATTATTCAAAGTTCTTATATACTGAAACATCAAACAAAACTTAAATTTTAGTCTCAGAAATTATTTATTTAAAACTTAACATAAAACACAACTAAAGAAACATTTAAAATAGAAACTGACTCACTGAATTCTCAATTTTTTTTTTTCAATAACAAAGAATTTTACAAAATACTAAAAAAAACTCTAAAAAATCAAGATAGATTTCCAAATAAAAAAACAATTTTTAAATTAATAAATAAAAAAATAATTTTTAAATCTAAATTAATTTTTTACTAAATTTAATTCTTAACTTTTAATTAAATTTCGTTTTTAAGAACATAAATTAAAAAAATTTGCCCACGAAAATACAAAAAGACTAATTTTTGTAGTTTTCTAAAATTAAATGAACAAAATTGAGAAATTCGAAAATTTTTCTTTCGATTCATCCTAAAAAAAGAAAAAAAGCGGAAACCTTTGCCAAGAAAAAAATTCAAGAACGACTTTGCTTACATTTCACACTTGATGAGAGAGAGAGAGAGAGAAAATGATACTCAGAAAAAAAATGGTAAAAAGGGAAATAATCATGCGGCGGGGCAAAACACAGCTCTATCGATGAAGATTTCGTACACGCGTGTTTCGACAAACTTACAATCGAATTTGTTTCCGCGTCGTTATTGCTAGGATTCGCGTTTTTATTCTCATCATTCCTCACATTGTTGTTGTCGTTGTGATTATTATTATTATTATTATTATTATTATTATTACTATTATTCTTCTGATATTTACTGGCAATTTTGTCAGTGGTACTTTGTTCTTGTTTTTCGCCAGAATTTGCAAATTTATTATAAGCCTCATCCAATGCGGCATATTTCATTATTAAACTTTGTATTTCTTTTCTTCTTGCTTCTCGTTCACGTAAAACTGGATCATTGTCAACATCATTTTCAATTCCATTTGCAATTGGCGTTTTTTCAGGATCATTATTTTTATTATTCAATTCCTTACGTAAAAATTCTTCTTTCTCCAATTCTTTACGCGCAAGTTCCTGTTTATCTAATTCCTTACGTACAAATTCCCTCATTTCTAATTCTTTACGGGCAAATTCCTTTCGTCCCTGAAATTTTGAATTTTTTACCTCATCACTTGTTTTTCTTGATCTTAAATCAAGTGATGTTTTTTCAATTTGTTCACTTTTTCCAGCTCTCGTTGATGGACGATTTTTATAACGTCTCGATTCCGAATGACCAGATTTGTGTCTTCCATAATAACTTGGAGTTTTATCGATTTGAAATCTATCAATATTACTACCACTACTGCCACTACTTCCGCTAACATAAGGATATGCTTTTTCACTAAGTAGAACACTAGCTCTTGGACTTTTAACAATTGTTCTTTGTACCGAGGGTTCAAGTGTTTTTTCATGTGGACTTTCATTTTGTTGATGATGATGATATGTTTTATCACGTTCATGTCTCCTTGGATTATCATCATCTCTTTTTCGATAATTTGTATAACGATCGAGAATTGCCGTATATTTATCCTCAAAACGACTTCTTGTACTTGCGCGTCGATTTAAAATTGGTGTTTTTCTTATATTTTCATTTGTCGACGATGGACCTCTAACTCTTGTTGTTAATCTTTGCAAAAGACTTGTACAAGAGTCGCTCAACAACTGAGTCACACTCGTCGATGACCTCGTGTATCGATTTCGACGTGGAGTTGTTGAATCTTGCTGCTGAGCAGTTGACATGCTGTCCCTTGATGCAAAAATGAACATAGGGAATTCCAAAAACTCACACAAGAAAAAAATAAAAACACGATCAAGAACCACTATGTCTCACTGCTTCCTAGAAAAAAAAATTACAATTCATAATTATTCCAAAAAAAAATAATTTTTAAATACCAATTTTTTTGGTAACACAATCTCACGATTTTTTTTTTTTTTTCAAAACTAAGAAAATGAGGTTCGACCTTTCTCGTAACGACGCGCGCGAGGATTTCGACACGATGAGACCTCGCCGACAAAGAAGAATAATATTACCGGCTTGATAAAAAAAATCATAACGAGGGAGCGAACATGCCGAACAAAATTAAAGAGACAAGCATACTGAGAGTCGCGATGAGGATGAAGGAAACGAGAACCGCCAAAACGACAACGACAACGAGGATGATGAAGAAGAAGAAGAGGAGAACCACGACGATGACGACGACGTCGACGCGTACGACACAACGGATGAGCCGATCGGTCCGCCCCGCCAAATACTCATTGGTACTAAAAATATCGGGCTGCTGTGTGCCTGCTTCCAACGAATAATGCGTCCTCTCTCGTAACGTGTGCGGAGAGAACAAGAGCACATATAGAGAGAGAGAGAGAGAAGAAAAAAGATAGAATCGCAAGAGAAAAGGGGGATGAAGTGAGAAAACGAAGGCCAAAGAGAATTACGTAAAATTTCGAACGTCTTCTTTTTCAAAACAAAATATTTTCTACTTTTTTTTTTTTTAGAGAGAGAATCTCCTAAAAGCCTTAAAAAAATGTTTCTTTTTTTTTCCTACAAAAAAAAAAAAACAAAATTTTAATTAAATTCTATAATTTTAATAATAATTTATCAATGACGTTAAAAGTTTATTCTTGTTTTGAGAAATACGTGTGAAATAATTTATTTTTAAACCCGGAATAAGTTGAGAAATTGAAAAATTTATAATTAGCCAAAATTGTAAAACGAAGTTAGAAAATTTTTAACCAAAAAAAAAAAAAAATTTTTGTCACTTATTTTCTATTTAAAAAAAAAAATTTTTTTAAATTATCCATCTTGGAAAATTGTATTTTATTAAATAAATAAAAAAAATTTGGATGAAAAAAATATTAATTTTTAAATAAAAAAAATTCGATAATGTTTTTTTCTATTAAAAATATTAAATTCGCAGTGAATTTTCAAAAAAGTAAATTCATAAGAAATTTCCCCGTCTTATACATATGTACATATAGTTGCCAAAAATATAACAAAGATATTGAATCAAGCAAGTTTCCGTCAATGTAAAAATAGAACAATGTTTCATTTACAAACTAATCCTCTTTCAGTTTCTTTGGCAATATTTTGGTTTTTTAACAAAAAAAAAAAAAAAAATGAAAATAAAAAACTAGTTTATAAATATTTTTGTGTAACTAAATTTTTTTTAATTATTATTAAAAAAATTTTTTTTTTTCATTTTAAATATCTAAATTTTGAATTTTCAGCAGAATTCAAGGTGGATTAATCATAAAAAAAAAATAAAAAGAAAAAATGAAAAGTTTGGCATTCTATCAAAGGTGCCTACACGAAAATATTATAAATTCAAAATAATCGTATTGATTTCTTCCTGCACTCAAGGCAAATTCGAAAAGTGACGATGTTTTCCAGAAAAACTAATTTATTAAATTAAAAACTATATTTTTAAATATCTACGTTTTTTTTAAACATAACTTTCCCAAAAAAAAGAAAAGCAAATAAATTAACAAAATTTAATATTAATTAAATATAAAATTTACAATTAAATAAATTTAAATTTATAATATTTTCTGAAAAAAATTAGAAAATAGCAATATATTTTTCTGTCAGAGAAAATATATCATTTTCTCAATTTTTTTTTTTTACAATTTTCTTCGAATTATAAAAAAAAAAACGAAATCGTATTTATTAATATTAAATATTAAAATATATTAAAAATTATTGAAAACCAAAATTGCAATAAAAAATTATTTTTTATGTAAAAAAAAATAAATTTTAAACATTTAAATTAATTTTTTTCTCGTCATTACAAAAAAAAAGGTGACCTTTGTGGAAATTTATTTCTTCTTTTTGGTTACAAAATATAACATTTCAAGAGAAAATTGTAGTGTCAAGAGAAAATTGAGAATATTTAAATTTTTCACGTATAATCCAAAACAAGAATTTATCTTCATAAAAGTGTTGCAAAAAGCGGGAAGTAAGAATTCAAACGTTAATAACGAAATAGAACTAAGATTGGATCGCACATAGAAGCGAACTATAACTAGCGAGCTATAAATCCGCTTGCCTCGAAATAAGTTGAAATGAGGGAAACTAGAGCAAGCGGAAAGATTCAAGAGGACGAGAATTGTCAAAAAAAAAAAAAAAAAAAAAATCAATTATAAAAAAAAAAAATTACATAGAAAAAAAGATACCAAATTGTTTTATAATTTCAACTCAAAAATTCTAGAAATATAATTCAGGGATAACTTCAAGGTCGAACCTTCAACAAGAGCAACGTCATTCACACACAGTTGTCGCCTAAGAAAATTTCTTCAAATCTGTGAATATTGGTTGCTATTAATATAATACTCGGGGGAAACTAGAAAATAAGATTCGAACTTAATATTATGTTGAGCATCTAGGTCTCAGTTAGATTTTATCCAACGTATTAATAAGGAGGGGGTCAAGTATTTTTTTTTTCTCTCTCTCTCTCTCTCTATCTTCATATTGTAAGAAAAATATTCCTGCTCCACATGTGACGAGGAAAAATTTTGTTATCGAGGTTGATGCAGAAGCAGCATCTTCCCGCGAGTCGAGGAGAAACTTCCGTGAAGAGAACAAGAGGGCATTGTGCATTCAATCGAAGATGAATGGTTTCGCTGACGAAGATCGACTACTATTATGAATAATAATCTATAAATTTTTTTTTTTTTTATGAAGGTGGGTTTAAATAATTAATTAACTTACGCTTTGTTTTAAACTATCGCCAAAATTAATTGTCATTACAATTCCTAATTTAATAATTGGTAAGACACGATAACATATTCCAAAGGCAAATTTCATTAATTTTGATAGACACTTTTTTAAAAGAATTAAAAAAAAAATCTCCGTCATTTTTCCAAAAAAAATTTATAATTCTTTTTTTTTGTCGCAAATTTCACACACTTTCTTTGCATGATTAAATATATTATTATTTCTTGAAACGCGATAATCGAAATAACGTCACGTCTTTTAATCGCGTGTTTACTAAAAGCCAAACAAGATAATTATGAACAGTTTGATTTTCTTTATATCACTCGTGTGCGATTGGAAATTCTATTATTATTTCAAATTTATCATTATAATTGATCTCGCAGTTCTCGCGAGACTAACGTTCCTGTACAAAAAAAAAAATCATTTTCCTATTTTTTAAAATTAAAATTTCAAAAATAATTATTTTTATTTATTTAAAAAAATTTATTATTCTTTAACAGCTTTAATTGTATTAAAAAAATTGTATTTCCTTGTTTTACAAAAACGAAACTATTTTTGAATATTGAAATTATAAATAAAAAAAACAGTTAAATTAATTAATAATTAAAATATTAAAAAATTTAATATAAAAAAATTCTTTTCAAAACAGAAACGAAAGCCAAAAAGAATTGTTCGATCAAAATAATTATTTTTCTACAAAGAATTTAAAAAAAAAAAGAATTTTACCATTTCGCAACGTCTTGATTTAAATTGAACTGATTCTTTTCCAAGCCAAAGGGATCTAAAGACTCAATATTTATTCTTGCACAGAACGCAATCACAGGTGTGGCGATGCACCCTCCATTCATCTTCATCATGATCATCGAGGGCAACATTGAGTAAGGTTAGGTTATCAGCTCATGTACTCGCGTTCGCATCAGGTCATCAAGTGCACGTCGTCTCATTCGACTCACACCCTAAAAATGTTACTCGAGTCGTATATCCAAAAATAACTTTTTCAAAGACGTAACATCATCATGATGCGAATGTGAAACGAGACAAGATGCGCATTTGATATTATAAAGCCACGGATCATTGGAAAAATATCATGCTCAAATGACCGGATTAGGAACAAAAAAAAATCGTTAGATCAAACAAGATCGAAAATGATCGAAGAGGCAAAACTAAATATTTGATTCGATTAATCCTCGATCGTTTTCGAATTTACTACCTCAGAGCTCGAGATCTCTGACTCGGGGGTCACGTTGAATTTGGGTATAAAATTTTGCCACAAATCCTCCCACGCTGGTCCAGGCCACCACATTTTTTGCTCATCCTGTCCAAGATGAGCGAGCATTGTTCCATTAATTTTTTGTCGTGACATTTTCGAATTTTCAATTTTTTTCCCCAATCATATTGTTTATTCACACTATTCACTGGGTTTTAAAATCTCTTCAAGCTCGTTTTTAGAGATATTTCTGGAACTAGGTGTCCTCCTTTTACTTTCTTCTGATTCGTGTTTTTTTTTTCCATCACACACAAAAAAAAAAAAAAAAAATCATTTCAATGATTCGTAATCAGCTGTTTTAGTTCCAAAATTTAGATTGATAAATTGTCAAATCGTAAAAACACTATCTCGATGGAAAATTTAATTAGAATTTTTTTTCTCTCTCTCTCTCTTTCTCTCGGTAAAAAATATTCCCGAGAGGCCAAAAAATAAAACCGGCCTGCCGGTTTGGAAGTTCGGCGCTGGCCATCTGGCGCAAACTCGCACTGAAAACGCTGCGAAACCCGCATCACGAGAGAGTCCCCCGTCGAAAATAGTCGTCGTTGATTCGAAAATAGCAACGCACACACCGTGGAAGAAAGAAGAGAGAATAAATGATATTCAACTCCGAGTTTTTCTCCTATCAACTTCTTAAAACAAATTAACCAAAAGAATAAAAAAAAAAAATTTCTTTTAGTTTTTAATTTTCTTCATATGAATTTTCTTTTTCTCCTCTTAATGAAAAAATAAATTCTCTCATTCGAGAATTGCTGTCGTTAATAATAGGCGCGATGCCTTAAAGAAGAATTGTAACGAATGTAGACTGTCCTCAATAAAAACCCACAAAGATGCGCCTAAGCCGCTAATTGAACTTGGAATGATTTTGTCATTGCTCCAAAAATTACATTTCCTAAAGTACACCAAAATCTCAATATTAATACAAAAAATCCGAATATAGTTTAATTTCTCACATATCGCACAAAATTGTCAATGGGAATAAAAAGATTTTATAAAAATCATTGAAATGAGATTTTTCTCTTTTGAAAAGCAACTTGTCAAAAAAAAAAAAAAGTATTTTGTGATCCTCTTGAAAAAAAAATGTACTTGTATTGAATTTGAAAAAAAAATTGTAGACAAAAGAAAGTTAAAAAAAAATTATGAAAATAAAATTAGATGAAGATTCAAAGAATCTTGAGACTGACCTGACTTTTGGCTGGTGGTGAACGATGTCGATGTCGTTCCTGACTTGGTGATGCTGTACCATGGTGTCGATGTGGTCTCGCTCTTCTCGATGAGGTGGCATGAGTTACATGTTGTCGATCACGATCTCGATCACGATCACGATGACTGTGTACATGTGAATGTTGTCGTCCGCTACTCGGTGATCTTCGATGGCTTCGCTTGTAACGACGCTCCTGACTTGTACCACGTTCATGTTGACGCGACCTTAAGACCCTTTCGCCGCTAAATAAAAAAAAAGAAAAAAAAAATTAAATTTAGAAACTTATTATAAATATATGCAAAAAGGTTTATTGAAAGTTAATCTTCCAACACGAATAATATAAATATTAAATTCATATTATAATTATATTATTTTATAATTATTATATTATTTAAAATAATAAATATAAAATATTTATTTTTCTATTATTAATTTTTCTTTTGAAAAATATCGCTAATTTAATCAGGAAAAAAGAATTCTCCACCTTTTTTAAAAAGTTCTATTGGAATTTTTATAACAGAAAAATATAAATTGGCGAAAAAATCGTCAAAGTTAAAAACTCGCGTTTTAGGAATAAAAAGAACTTTTACGATCCTGGTCATAAAATTGCATTTTTTTTTTTCATGAAATCGATCCAAGGAATGATAGATATGCAATCACTGGGAGGGAATGCAAAAAACCTTACAACCGGAAGTACTAAAGTTCGGTAATTGGGCAATGTTCCAGTGAATTTTCACCGGAGGTCAGTTTGTCGAATCAGAATTCACAAGAGTCAAAGGAGACTCTTGTTATATAATTAAAAGAAAAAAGGAAATAATAAATAAAAGAAAAAAGAAAATAATAAATAAAATAAAAAAGAAAATAATAAATAAAATAAAAAAGAAAATATAATAAAGAAATAAAATTTAAAAAAAAAATCAAAAGAAAAATAAATCAATAGAGGAAAGAGTTTGTTAATTAATCTGAATCGCAGATTCCTTTTTTGCTTTTTCAATACACTAATTATATCTAATAAAAATGACTATTGAAAAGTTGTGCAAATCAATTTTTTTCTTTTTTTAAACGATTAAATCGCTTAATTAACAGAAGGATCAAATGCAGTTCATCGAAGATTATACGCAGAAGTAAATAAAGAATTGAAAATTTTTTTTTCATTACGGTTATCATGAAGGAAAAACGTCAATAAACCATAATCGGAAAAAATAAAGAAGAACGTTCTCCTGCATTTTGATCTTGGATGCTGTCCAAAGACCTTGGAAATACCAAATGAGAATTCAGAATATAGTCAGTATACGTACAAGTAATAATTGTTAAATGGGTCATATTATTGCGCACATTAAGGAAGTACATAGCCTCGTCACTTTACATCAATTTCAACAACTTATCTTATTAATTACGAAGAATTTTAATATCCTAAAGATATTATCTCAAAGATATTCCAGAGGAAAAAAACCTAAATTTTAAAAAAGCATTAAAAAAAAAATTATTTTCCTTTCTTTTTTTTTTTTAACAATTTACAAAAATACGAGAAATTCAAAATAGCAAAAAAATGAGAGAGATATTTACACATTAAAAATGCAAAACAGAATTAATCGAGGCTAATAAAAATAAATATTTGAAATTCAATTGGCTCTGGGGGATTTGCTAATATTTCACCTGACCTCAATAGTTTCTGTTTAGAATTACATATTTAAATTCACAAATGATGAAAGTGAATCGATGTGCGATGATAATATCGGGTCGCAAATTAAAGAGGGAGAAATAAACAATTCTGAATGGACACGTGGTGTATGATGAGGAGAAAGAGAGCCTTGACCTAGGTTCCGATCACTCGAAAAAGTATACCTTAACATCCAAGAAGCAAGGGTGACACAACTGGTGACAGCGCCGTGAGATATCACAGGCATCCTTCGACTCCCGCCTACCGAGCAACCTAGATTTACAATTCAAACACGTCAGGAATTTATAGTTTCTTAATTGTTAATTAACAGGAGAAAAAAAAAAACCCGCATTCACGATGGACAATCCAGGGGCCTTATATTTCACAAAAGAAAAAACTGAAACAGTTAATAAAATATTAATTGATAAATAAAATACCTAATTACTTGATAATTCAACTAATTACCAAATAGGCAATTTTAATTTAAAATTAAAAAAATAATTTAATTTCTCTATCACATTGAGTTTAAATTTCCCTTTTTTCTTAACTAAATTGATTTAATTGAAAGTTGAAATATTTTATAATGAGATTGCAAATGAATATTGTGTTGTTGGTTGCGAGATTACATTCACCTTTTATTCTAGAGCTTCCTGTTATTGCATGTGAGGGAAATCGACGATCGTTTTCTGTTTAATCGTATTGAGAGAAACTTCTAATAAAATTTCGCTTTCGCTCATATTAAGAAGAGACTGAACAAAAAAAAAAAAAAAAGAAATGAATCCTCAATCGTTGAATATATGAGAATTAAATTGGAGAGGAGTATGAAAGAAAAAAGCAACAATATAATCTTATTATTGCGGTAATAAATGATCCGAGAGTAGAGAAACTTTCTATGAGTAATTTCAGATCTATAACTAAATTCGAAATATAAATATAATACCAAGGAAAACAAATTCCTAATTAAGGAAAAATTTAATTAGAAAAAATATTTTTTATTCTCTTTTCCTTTTTTTTTGGCAAGTCTATCGTGGGTGAACTACCTTAAGTAAAACAATGGAGAAAATATTATATAAATTTCGCGATTGCATCAGAGTAGTTGATTAATAGATGACAATGCGTGACGTTTTTTTTTTTTTTTTTCGTCTAACGTCAGAAAAAGCTTTATGTAATATAAAATCCTAACAAAGAAATTTAGATAATTTCTAATTTTTTCAATGGATTTAAACTAATTATTAAAAAAAATTAGTTTCGTTCAATTAAATCTAAAAATTAAATTACAAGAAATGTGAAAAAAAAAATTTCATTGTAAGTAACTTGAAAACCTTAAATGGTAAGACGATCGAAACTTCAACTTTTTTCTCAATCATTCTGTCTTTTTATTCAATGACTTTATGCATTCATTTCCTATATTGGAACGCGAATGGATAAATAAAAGCTGAATACAAGCAATGAATTATGTACAACTGACCTATAGCGTTAACTAAATTGAACACCAAATAAAGAAAAATATTCTCTCTCTCTCTCTTCCCTTTAACCTTGATCATTGGAGAATTTTTAATGAATTATCGAAATTATTAATAATACCCAATCAATTTTCCTTGATTAATTGATTAAGTCAAAAAATACACAAGACAATGAATCAGCAAGAAATCTTATCTTTTTAACATTGAGGGAAAGAAATTTCTTATTTCAAATATTTTTGTTTTATATTAGAAAATAAATTTTTTTTTTTTAAACTGATTGTCCCTTGTCACTGAGGTGAAAATTGATTGGCTTTGACGGTACATATTGCCAAGGGATTTAACGTTGAAAATATATAGGCTTAATTTCGTAATACGAAAGAGACAGAGAGAGAGAAAAAAAAAGAAATATATAACAGATGTATGAGTGGGAAAAAGAGTCAAACAACTTTTGCATTATTTCAAAAGGAAGTAACTGCATGTTTCTTTTTTTTCTCTCTATTCAACCCACGATGATTCAAAGATAAAATGTGAGAAAATCATCCCACTTTAATCCTGTTCGCAAATTTCACTATAAATATCACTTATTCTGCATTCCGCGATATGAAAAAATGAAAATTTATTTCCCTCGAATTTTTTTTTTTTTTTTTTTTTTTTTTATCAATTCAGCATCCGGTTTTTACGCCTATTTAATAGAAAGAAAAAAAAATTTCATCGTTTATTAAATTGAAGGTAGCGAAAATAAATTTTGTTTCACTTTTTTGTGATTGAAAAACTAAATATTGGAATGAAAAATGTTTTATGAAATTTCTGTATACGCAATCTTAGAATGTATTCACTTTGAAGGTACGAGAAGTCACACTTTATGCTCCAGGGAATTTAACTAAAGAATGAAGAGAAGTGTTACGGTGAGATGAAATTACGATTTACTGCCATCATCAAGATACGGATCAGAAAACATTCTTTTTTTTTGGCAACTATCAGCTTTTGCAACAGACAATAAAAACACAATAGATTCATTCAAAAAGACGAATGTAATTCATTCATTACTCCAAAAAAAAAAAAAAATTTCATAATTCAAGAATTTTTATTACCAATTAGACAAAAATTATTACAGCAAAAAAAAAAATAAAAGCAAAATAAAAAATAGAGGCAAAATAAAATATCTATTCAGACTAAAAAAAAATGAAGTAAAATAAAAAAAAAAAGAGGGAAACGTTTGTGTAATTAAAAAGGCCGATTGTCCATCGTAATTGAAACACTCACGCAAACATCGAGGAAAAAAAAGGATAATTAATATATGTCAACTAACGACAAGTTGTTGATGGAAGAACAAGAGTGTCTTCCTTAGACACTCTTGTTTTTCGAATCGACTTTACGAACATAAGCACCGACTGCGACTGACAGCCATAAGAAATTCATGGAGAGGATCTCTCTCTCTCTCTCACTCAATCCTCACTTTTCGAGGGTCGCCGCGAGTTTATTAAGAAAAGAGAAGAGAAGGAGGGGAAATCCTCGGCGGCATTGGCCTCCAAGGAACGCCATTGGTTAGTGTCTCGATAGGGAAAGAGTTGTATCCGCAGTATGATCAACTGAACTCGCCTACAGTTATATGCTCTAACCTCTCTCCCCACTTTTACCTCACCAACGTCGACAATAATTCCTTAATACACAAAAATTTCCTACTAATGAAAATTGCCAATTTCTTCCTTCATTTTTTTTTTTTTTTTTTTTTTTTTGATAATGTTCCACTATTTTTATCAATTCAATAAAAAAAAAAAGAGAGAGAAAATTGTCGCAAATTTGGCTTCGATAAGAAAAATATCTCACTGCAGACAATAAGAAATTTTGGAAACCTGTCAAGAAAAAAAGGATAAATAATTAATTTGACCTTTTCGGTTAATAAAAAACGAATTACAAAAAAAAAAAAAATTATTTAACGAAGGAAACTATAAATGAGTTTATACAAGTTAAGGAAATTTAATTATATTTGCGATTTTTCATCTAAAATTTACTTTTTCTCAAATTTTTGTCTTTTTTATCTCAAAAAATATTTAAATTGCAAACTAATTAATTTTTAGAATTATAGAATTATATATCATTGTAAATTAAAAATTTACTTTTTCTCAAATTTTGACTTTTTTATCTCAAAAAATATTTAAATTACAAACTGATAAATTTTTAGAATTATAGAATTATATATCATTGTAAATTTAAAATTTACTTTTTCTCAAATTTTGACTTTTTTATCTCAAAAAATATTTAAATTACAAAGTGATTAATTTTTATAATTACAGAATTTGTGAAAAAAATTGAAATTTGAATTTTTGTCTTTTTTTTTTAAATTGTCTCTAAAATAATACGAAACTTATTTGCTTCATTAAAAAAAAAAAAAAACTAGTCTCAATTCATGACCTTACATGATGAAAATATTTTTCCAGTCTGTAAAGTGGATCCGATTTCTAGAAAATAGCAGAACTAATAACAAATTGAAATAGTCCAATTAATTTAATCTATATAATATGAGAAAAATAAACATTAAAATTTACACCAATTTCTCGTTTGTTCCCTTTATTTAAAGAAAAATTAATTATTCAACAATAAATTTTATAAAATCTCCAAGAATACTAAATAGAAAGTGAAATAAAGTAAAAATATATATTGTATTTTTTTTTATTTTTTTTTTTTTAATTCAAAATTTTCAAAAAAATAATCTTACCTGTATGTCCCCTTGCTTTGTGGACTCTCATAATCAATTCTCCTGCGTTTATGTGCAAATTGTGGTGAACCAGAATTTGATCTAGACCTAGAATGGCTTCTGGAACGATGGTGCCTCCTGCTTCGTGGCATCTACAAAAAAAATATATTAAATTACCAAACGATAATCAATAATTTCCTACAGCTGAAAAATCGAATTTTAATTATATTTTCCTCCAATAAACTAATTTCACTGTAAAAATTCACAATTTTTCAAAATTATATATTAAACACAAATATATATATATATCTATTTCACTAATTATGTGTGCATACTCTAGAGTCAAGAGAAAATTATAACTACAATTAACAATAAAAACATGAAATAACTTCCATCTAAAATACAGATACAATTTTTGGATTTTTGTTTTAAACAAATGGAATTAGGAAAATGAAGAATAAAGTCTTCTAAACGAAAGGCCACTGTGCAACTTTCTATTATATATATAAATATGCGTTCTACATCAGCGGATTATTTTGTTTCAAAAATTCAGGAATAAATTTTGTTTCCATTGTTTCTTATTAATCGAGATTGATCGAAAGCAAACAATCTTGTATTAAAAATTTCAAATAACGATATACACAATCCACAAAATGTAAATCCGTGCTTGGGATTCATTCGAGAAGGAATGTGTACTTACATTTGAAGGACGCAACATGTTCACTTGATCCCAAATAAAATCGAAGACTGATGATATCCAAGAACGTGAGGATGATGCTTGAGGATTATCTTTCGAAAATGAAGATGAGGACATCGGTTCAAAACATTCTGTAAAAGTTTTTGGGGGGTTTTTGTTTTTCTTCTCTTGTAACGTAAAGAGGTAACATCATTAAAGATGTTAAATTAAATTAAATATTTAACAATTTTTTTTTCAAATATTTCATCTTAGATTTGAACTTTCCAATCATAAAAGTCAAGAAAAATGATCAGCACCATCGAATCAAAAAAAAAAAAAAATAATTTATATTTGACAAATTGTATTAAAAAACATTTTAAAAAAAATTTCCACCTCTAAAATTGGATTAATGATTCACAAGTTTATCGCTTATTACATAAAGATATAAACAATCGTGTTAAAAAAATAAATTTAAATATTAATTGACAAAATAAATAAAAACGCATTTTAATATTCTACGTACAAGCTTTTCATACGACCCTGAAGCTAAACTGATACATAAATTTTTAACGTTTAATGACGTTCGTGATTAAAAAGTAAAAGAAAAAAAACTTACAAAATTTCTAATAATACAAAAATGATAAAATTTAAACAAAATTTACATAAATATTAATTTTCAAATGAAATAAATAATTACAGGAATATTGCAAATATCTGTCAATAGACATAAAGGATTAAATTTACTCCAATTGAAGATAAAAATAATAAAATTACCATTTTTTTACGATAAAAAAGTAAATCAATTAATCCAAAAATTTAGAAAACAAATTTAATTTCACATTTAGTTCAAATAAGACAAAGTGTGAAATAAAAATACGTAAAGAGAAGCGCGGGAGCACATTTTCAGCCCCCCCATATCGAAAAAAAAAAATCAATGTCAAACAAGAAATGTCCAACCTTCAAAAATTTAAGCCATATCACGTAATTCTATTTTTTTCCAGAATTGTTTTAAAAAATGATGTCGCACTGTCTGCAGAATGATTTAATGATATGAGGATGAATGGATGATCATACGGAACTTTCTCGAGAAAACGTATATGTCAGGATTGAATTGCGTCAACTATCATCAGCCATCTTGAAGGTACAAGAAGCATCAGGTACGAAAATGCACACGCAAATTTAAGTCGTACAATTCTAATTTAAACATTGCAAGAAATTTAAAACAATTGCCCATCATGTACTTACAATTATTAAATGGAATCCAGACTTATTTGATGATAAATAAGATTAAAAACACTTCGCGAATAACGCAAAGTCAATCAACGTAACAATCTACGACACTGTAGCTTGTCGACATTGGCTGCTTGGATCGATGCGATAACTCTTGAATTTCATTGGTCATTGAAAAACGTCCATTTTTCGATAAGCAGGCTTGCCAATTGTAAATTAGATTATTTCCCGCCACTTTATTTAAATATGAATAATAACATTTCTACTTTTAATAAAAAAAATTTTTTTATCACGTTTTGTAAATAAATTTTTCCTATTTACAAAATAGGAAAAAAATTGTTTAAACATATATTAAAAACGAAATTAATTATAAACCATTTCCGGTTAAAAAAGCGGTGTTTATCCTTTAGAAATTCTTTAATTACTTATAGACAATGATAATTATTCTTCTTTGTTTAAAAATTATCTAATAAGGGTAATGATTATGTTATCTCAAACAAAGAATTGACCATAAAAACATATGATTGACAAAGAAGTATATACGAAACAAAAGATTCCCGCGTTTAAAGAACATTTCTAACCTATAAACTTGAATGCACACAAAATCTAAAAAATTCTTTTAGGTTAATTACATAATAGAAAATTTGAAAAATATAATATTTCTATTTTACTAATTAAAATCTGTGTCAATAACTTTGAAATTGACAATTCACAATTTCCCATGATTGTAAACCGGTTTTGTCAAGAGAGAAAAGAGGACAGTGGAATCTCGATCACTTTGAGATGATGATGAAAATTAATAGTTAATGATAATTTATAACATACCTGTCCGTAGAACCAAGTATTTAGAGCATGTCCAGCTCCTCTGTATACAAAGTTAAATATATTCCAAAGCATAATTAACACTTATTTTATAATTAAATCATTGGCTTCTTTTTTTTTTAATCGAGAGCACAAATCGTCAAACACTACTTTAAAACATTGAATACATGCAATAACATAGATGGTGAACTCGATTTCGATTTATGAGTGTGGGCAGCGCCGCTTGTGGTGGAAAACATAACCATATTACCGATTGGGCTCAGATTTAAATTTAAATAATAATTATTATTACTATAATTATTAATATTATATTACTATAATTATAAAAATAGTATTTCTAAGAATATATATTGAATTTTTTAAATATTAATAAGGAAACTATAAAAATGACTGTTTTTTTAAAAAAAAATTTTACCGCCAATGGGTCACGTGATAAAAAATTCAAAATTAAGGCGCAAAAATCAATAATGGAAATAATAACAAATAAATAAGAGAAAACATGGAAAATAGTAGAATATAAAGAAATTTGTGAATATTCGTAAATATTTTTAAATACTTTGGTGAATATTTTAATTAAAACTTACCGTTACTGATAATTTTGATGAGGATAAATTTAATTTTAGTTGTAATTTTATCGCAGGATGTTCAAACGGCGTCCAGGGTACTAAATTCCATTTTCCTTCAGAGGACCACTAAAACATTTAAATCAAATTAATTAATTAATAATTTTATTTTCATTATATTATTGATATTTATTATCAATTTTAAAAATTTATTATACTTTCTCTTTATTTTTGCTATGGACTATAGAATTATTTAATTAATTTAAAATTAATATAAATTATTAAATTAATAATTAAAATTACATAATTTAAAAATTTTCCCAAAAAAAAAAAGGAAAAAGGTAGATTAAACTTTTTAATTACTTATTTTTGAATAAAAATTTATAACTATTAATAATAATTAATCAAAATTAAATTATTTAAGGATAATAAAATTATAGATTTTCCTGTAAGTTATTTTTCAACAAAGAGGGAGAATCCACGTGATGATTCTGCGCGCGGATTTCTGATTAGAACCTTATAAAGAAACTTGAAATCTCACGATTTTAATTAAGAGAAAATAAACACGGAAACTAATTTTTATAATGATAAATAATGAAAAAAAAAAAATGAATATTAATACAAAAATGAAAATTTAATTTTAGAAACACGATGCCTATTAGATTTAGTCACAGTTCGTTTTTAATGTTCAATGTACCATCAAAATTTAACTCGGTCAATATTACGGAAACAGAGAGAGGAATACAAACTAGTTGACCTTGTAACTACTGTCTTGCAAACCTGCCAACACATTCACGGAATTTGGACCCATTTTAATTAATTAAAAAAGAAAAAGATCTATTCTCACTAAATTTAGAAAATCCTTTTTTAAAATTATTTATTAATCTCCTTTTTTTGTTTTGTTTTTTTTTGAAAATAATAAATATGAAATTATTATTTATTTGATTAGTAACAAAAAATTATTCATGAATATCCTTCACTTAAACAATAGCCTTTGTTTATTATTCTTTTTTACTTTTACAACTTTATAAACAAAGAAAATTTAGAACTAAAATTCCTTTTTTTATCAAAAAATTAAAATTTTTATCAGAAACAAAATAATATCAAAAGTTTTTCATATTTCTAAATATTATTAATATTTATTATTTAAAGTAAAACGTTTAATTAAAAAAAATTCTATTTAGGTACTTGAAAAATATTTTTTAAATTACATTTACAATTTAATTTTTTTTAAAACAGTGTATTATTAAAAAAAACAATAATAATTCAAAAATAAAGATAATAATTAAAAAAGAAAATAATTTTAAAAAAGGATTTTAAGGAAGATTAAAATAAATTTGAATACCTTCCTAATGTCTTGTAAATAAGAGCGGGAAATTTGTCGTACTGACGTTTGTATATCAGTGGCAATTATCCTTGAAAAAATTCGTCTGATAAAACGTGTTATCACAACAGAGTTGACACCCTTGTTCATCTTCCAAGAACAACGGTGCTTAAACTGCAGTATGTATGCACTGATCGAGCTTAAAAAGAGCGCTTGCGCTTTAATATCAACCTTATTTTTCCCTCCAAGGGCCACTTTACTCGAGATACAGATTATTTCGAGCATTTTCTAATAAAAAATACACAACTGCTACTAGTTATCAATCAAACATCTTCGCGATTGCCTCTTGATTGGATTTGCATAATTAATTTCTTGAAAAAAAAATCCCACGTTCATCTGTAACATTTTTCACAATATACAAATTATTTATCGAAAATTAATTTTTATCTTATTTTCTAAATGATTTTTAATTTAAATTATCTTTGACCTTTGTTCCATTATTTACAATTTTAATTTTATTTATAATAAAAAATTTTTTGAATTAACATTTTCATTTAGAAAAAATAAAATAATGTTTTAATTAAATCAGTGTAAAGTGATAATTGCACAAAAAACTATTGTTTTTTTTTTTTTTTAGATTATAGTTTCGTAAATCGCGTTGCAAAACCACATGTATAACTGTGTATCAGTGTATATTCACTAAATGAAACTTATCATTATCTTTCCTTGTGTCCGGTATTTATAAACGAGCTCATACACAATTGCTACTTAGGTCTTTACCATAATCATGTAATGCTCTTTGACTTCAGACTAGTTATTAAAATTTCTAATCATTATAAAGAATAACATATAAGACTATTGTCAATTTTATAATTTTTTTTTTCTTTCTTTTTTTTTTGAGTTATAAAGGTCATTCATTTTTCAAGGTAGATAATTGTTTTAGAACATTGTAAGGTCAAATTAGAAATCAAGAAATTGTATATAGGAAAATATCTATATTGTTAATTAAGATGTTAATTAAAAATCATTTCTGATAAGATAAGATAGGAAAAAATTTGTTCAATGACCTTTTTCAAAATTTATGTAATTTATTTTTTATTATCATGTGGTTTTACTGCAATTCTATTATGAAAAAAATGATAATTTTGAATTTATTTCCATTTTTTAATTGTAACACGATTTTTAAAAATTTCAGTGTCTCAAATTTTAGAAACAAAATTTAAATAACAAAATGGCAATTAAATTACTGTAATTAAAAATTTTTTTTTAATTTTTTTCAATTCTAAAGATTTTTAAAAATTTTCTCACAAAGAAATTATTTGAAAATTAATTGAAAATATTGGAAGTTTTTTTGTCTAGAGAAAACAAAGATTGATTATTACTATAAAATAGTAATACCAAAAAAATAATAACAAAATGAAAACAGATTCAGTAGTGAAAAATAAATTTTAAAAAAGTGATCATTAACTTATTGCTGATTTATTTCAAAAAAAAAATTTAATTTAACTATTTTTAAATCAAAATATTTCAAAAAGGAATTTAAGATATTTTTCAAATATTTTAAAATACTCCAAATGGAATATATATATATATATATATATATTATTTATACATCTATATTATAGATATAATATTATTATCTCCAATATACATACATAAAAATTAAATATTTATATAACATTTAAAACATTTTCTTTTAAATAATTCTATTTGTTTCAAGTTCATTTAAATTATTTTTTTTTAATATATTGATTAAAGAAACTGATAGATGACACGACAATGGTTATTAAAAATGATAAATAAAAAAAAACCTATATTTGCAAATATTCGCAATAAAATATATTTTGTTTATCTATAATTAATATGTAAATTCAATACGATAAAAATGAATAAAGAAAATATGTTTTTTTATAAATAGTTTAAATATCGTTTCGGGAAAAAAATAAAGTGATAAAAAACTGGAAACAAAAGTAATTCTAGTTCTTAGAAAGGTATATATATAACTGCAAACTTTATGGAAAAAATTTAACTATTTCCAACTTGGATAAAAATTTTTTTTTTTTAAATTTTCAATCGTTTATAAATTACTTTTCAATTCCTCAGGTGAGGAGGTAAGTCAAAAAAAAAAATTAAATAATTAAATTAATTATAAGAATTATTGTCACTTGTTTTTTATTCAATTTTTTCTGTGTGTCAAATCTTTTTTTGTTTAAAACTTCTTTTTAAAATTATTTTAGTGATTAATTTTGAAAAATTATTATTACTACATATTTGAAAATTTATTATATTTGAAATATTTTGATTTTAAAAATCGACATTTATTCTTAAAATTCAAAAGTATTAACCTTTTTTTTATGAATTTGAATCAGAGCAATTTTAGAAATCTTTGAAGGACTTCTATAATCGTTTTGATGTTAAACGTTCCATTTTTTTCCAACATTGAAAAAAAAAGAATTAAATGAATCAAATACTGAATTGATTGTAGAAAAATAATGTCACTGATTAGAAAAATTATTTAATTTCCTATTTTTATTAAATAAACAATTTTTGTTTATTCAGTATTTGTTTCGAATAATTTTTTCTTTCCATTCTATAGTTGAAATAAAAATGTTGGCAGAGAATGAAATGATTTTGTTATAGTTTGAAATTGGCCGATTTCGAGTATCGAGTCAAATACCTTTCTTAACAGTCCTGCGCTGAACTTTTTGCAGAAACACGAGCGTTTGCTAGAGAGAGAAAGATAACGAGGGAGTGTGGAGTCACGGCCTCCGTCAGTGGTTTTGCGGAGGCGCAGAGTGACCGTGGCTGCGGAAGGGTGCGGAAGTCAAAAAAAGAGAGAAAAATAATTTTGTCCCGGGGATATTTTCTTTTTTCTCTCGACTTCCAAAAAGAAAAATCCTTTCGTGTTCATCATTATAGGACTCATTTTTTTCTCTAATTTCCACTCCAACATCACGCTCCATCATTATACAAAAAAAAAAAAAAAATTAATTTCAGAACAAATTAATTTGTCACACGCGAAGCGACAACGACGTCGGGCGTCAGTGAACTGCAATCGCACAATGCGGATCAATTATCAACTCAGGTGATCCAATTTGATCCTAGAAACGAAAAAGACAATTCATCATTAATTGTTGATGTTAAGGAGAATGGGAAATACAGAATGGAGTCAAATGAGCAGGACCAAAAACAAAATTCAAAAAATCAGGTCCTGCTCAAATGTTGGGAAGAAATGCCAAAACATCTGCAATTTAATCCCCATATTAGAAGCGGATACAGACCACTTATGACCCCGACAAATTGTGTTCGCAGCATTTTCTTCTTCCACAATGAGACTGTCAATATTTTGACCCACGGTGAGTCGATTGTCATCTGGAAAAAAATTTTTTCTCTTATTTTTCTCTTTCTCACTTGTTCTTCCATTTTTTTCCATCTTCATCAGAAAAAATTAATCATTTTTTTTTTCTGTCAAATTCTCATATATATTCCGTTGGATTCTCACGCTGAGCTTTTGAAAAGAGTTTTCATTCTTGTTTTCTGCAAAAAAAAGAAAGAAATCAGTCAAAAAAAAATCTTATTATGTAAGGAATGTGGACACAAAGAATAAATTACACAATCTATTTGTATGTCAGGATTGTCGGCAATTAAAAAACTTTACAAGTCACGCATTTAATAAAGAAGCAAAAAAATAAATAAATTTTCAATTAAAAAAAAAAATAAATTTTAAAAACAATTTTTATCTAAAAATTAAAAAAATTATAAAAGTTACTTAATGAAATGAAAATTAGAAATTCTGATAATGAAAATTGGATAATGATTCTCTCTCCCTCTATTCATTACAAATTAAATTCTCTTCTTATACGGCTGACTGAAACTATACACTTCCACTGGGGAAATCACACTTGTCTCCATCAAAACTGCTTTCTCTCTCCTGAAAGCTCTTTTCATGTCTGATTAAAATATCGCTATTCTACTTGGAAACTTAACTTTTGATTATAACAATGCAAATTCTTATCTGGCATAAATTTACAGAGAAAATATTTTTAAATTTATTTTTTAAAAAATCAAAATAATAATTTTCTTTAAAAAAAAAAATTCTTTTTTTTTAAAAGAAATTTTTTTTTTAACATTGAAATATTCGCAATTTATTAGACAAAAAAAAAAGTTTAATTATAGAATTTCACTGCTTTCTTTGTGAAATTTGTCCTTTATGTATCATCATTTTTTTTTAGAAATACTCCAAAAGTAGGGCGTTGAATTCATCTCATCTTTTATACAAGAACAAAAACTAAAGGTTACTTTGAAAAATAGATGAGAGTTTTTAGAAAATAGTAACATCACACTCTAGACACGTCAAAGGAAGCAATTTAATTTTTTATAAATACGTTAATAATTACTCTATACATAATGGGAGAGTAATTACAATAAATATCTAACTGAACTCTAATTTCGAAAGATTTCTCCATTATTTTAATTTTAATATTTTTTATTATTCAACAAAATTTTTTATATTTTAAAATATGTTTTTACCTAATTATAAATTAATTAATTAAATTAGGAATTTTTTTTCAAAATCGTAAAAAAACTCTAAAAATTAAAAAATTAAATTGTTAATTAAGTTTTACTAACAAAATTTTGTCCAGCAAAATGATATTCTCATAAATTTAAATTACTTTCAAGGCGACACATATATCAAGTCGATCATAGCATCATAAATCTTGAAATGTTCATTAACTCAGATTCAAGGGGGGATTTATGTTCTCCCTCCTATATAGAGTGATTCGTTTTGAATTTTAATTCAAAAAAAGAAAATAAAAAAAAAATGCCTAATGAATCAAATACGTGAAAAAAATTAAACTCCAAATATTTCACCCTTTTTTTCTATGAATTTTTTTTTTTTTTTTTGAAATTAAAATAAATTTTAATTTTTTTTTCGTAAACTAAAAAAATTTAAAAAATTAAAATTCCGTTGAAAAGTACAATTATAAGAGGGTTTCTTTTCTCAAAATATCAAGAGAGAGAGATATAATCAACAATTCAAGATTTTTCTGCAGGGCATATAGATTGGCCAATCTCAAAAGAGGCACTCAAAATGCTTCAAGTTGATCTTGGCATCATATCATCTCCTCTTGGGAGAAATCGATTTGGTCCAAGAGTTTCTACTTTAAAAAGAAATCATCTCCTCTCTTGGTTCATGAAAAAATTATTCCAAACACAAGTATTAAAAAAAAGGAAAAAAAAAATTTGCATTACAAAAACCATGAATAAAAATTTTACAATGAGCGTTCTTCAATTTTTTTTTTTTTATTATTTTACAAAACTATGAATTTTTTTTTAATAATTACAGAATAAAACGAGCATTTTTTAAATTTCATTTTTTTCTAAAATGAAAAGTCTAAAAAAAAGATTAATTAAAATAATAAACGTTCAATATTAAATTTTTTCAAATTAAAAAAAAAATGAATTTTTATTTTAATATTTTTTAATACTTGTTTTGTATAATCATATAGCGCGATAACAGTAAAAATAAGCATAAATATTGTTTAGATAATATTAAGAAGAAAATTGAATTGTTTTTTTTTTTTTTAGTAGAATATTAAAAAGTGTCGAAAAGGATTAGGGTCAAGGTTCACAACCTCCAGGTTAATTTTTTTTCGAGAAATTCCCGCAGCCTCAGTAGTAAGAGGAAACGCATTGCAGTGCAATGAAGAAGTAATCGATAAAAGAGGAAGCCCCTGTTAGTGATTATATTCACCAGTTAAGTCACGACTTACGACCAACTGTCAAAGTCAAGGATAAAAAAGATCTCCATTTCCTTTTCTCTTTAAATAATAATAAAAAAAAAAGAAATAATTGCATTTAAAGAATTTTTGAATTAAATTTTTCCTCCCCACGAATTAGAAATTTCACACTTTATCTAATAATAAAAATAAATGCTTTTTTTCTTTATCGCGGTATTTAAATTATTTTCTTCAATAAAATTGAAATAAACTAAATAAATAAATTTTTTTTTATTTCTAAATAGACAATTTTGTTATTAATTTCTTCAATTTTATTTAATATAATTCGATTGTATTCCTTTTTTAAAGTAATTATTTGGCAATGATTTTTTTAATTGGATTTTTTTAAAATCGGAAAAATATTCTTTAGGGAAAAAAAAAAATTTCAACAAAATTAATAAATAGCAGTAATAAAAAATAAATTTGTTAATCGATCACAAGTTGGAGTATCAATTAATTATGAATTCCGATTATAAAATATATGTTAATAAAAAATTAACGTAGGTTGAACTTATCAATAACCATAATAGAAAGTAGGTCACTTAGTATTGCAAAATAAAAATCCAAGATTTATTCAATTGCGATTAGTGATATTTTAAAATATAAAAAAAGGAAATATTTTTCATTAAAAAAAAAATTATCTAAATTTGATATTAAAATTAATTTACGATTTAATACAACTAAATATAATTGAAGAAATAAATTATTAGCAAAAACATTTTATAAAAGAAAATAATTTAAGCCAGAAAAAAAAGAAAAAATGAAACTAAATTCAAAAATTTTAAATTCGATAATAAAATTTTTGTATAAAAGAAAATATTCTAAACTTCAGAGAAATGACACTTTATATAAATACTAGAAGTTATCAATATATTAAAAAAAAAGGAAAATCAATGCAAAAAAAAAGTGGGAAAATCAATAAATGTAGCAGAAAATAAAAAGTATGTCACCTCTACAAAATCAATGAGTTTTAGCGGTATTATTTTTAAATCTAGAACGATTTTGAATTTTTTATATTATTCGTGTATCGAGGAGTTTGCATTATTTGACTTTTTTTTAAATTTAAGTTCTATTCTTTTTTCTTTTAGCTTTCAGAAAAAAAAAACAAATTCTAAGGAAATAATATTCTTACCTCAATAAAAAAATATGTATTGCAGGTTTTGCGATTCTATACATTTATCTAACAGTGCCGGATGCACTTCCATGGAGGACCCAAGGTGCACTTTCAGGATGCCATTTAATTGGTGCAATAAGTCCATGGATTGGCTCATTTCTTTATCACGTATTTATGAACGTGAATTATGGAGAGGACGTCTACAGAAAATTACTAAAAATAGATATGCTCGGCATTTGGCTCTGTCAGAGTTTTGGTAAATATTTTTCTCATAAAAAATTTTCCAAAATTCATTCTCAATTCTTAATTTCTTTATTATTTTATTGGTTTTTTTTGGAGAAATTCTGAAAAAAAATAATAACTAAAATTAATAACAAAAATAACGAAAAATTCATAATTAAAACTAAAATTTTCTTCTTCTGATGATTTTTTTTCTTTTTTAATTTTCTAATGATTTTTTTTTTTACTTTTTTTTAGGAGCCCTGCCGATGATAGTAACTTCTGTGCATTGCTCATCAGTTTTTCTTCAGTATTGTTGCGTCTCAATCTATTGCTTCCTTAGTTTATTGGGCCTATGGAAAGTAAGTTTATTTTTTTTTCCACATTTCTGAAAAAAAAGGACACAAGAAAATAAAATTTAATCACAATTAACAAAAAAATCATTTACATAATTATATCACCGATTAAAATAAAGCTTATATTTTACAAAAAAAAATTTTCTAAAAATCTATTCTTTACAGAAAAATTGAAAAAAGCAACTTTTATTAAAATAAACACTGTTTGCTTTCTGGTTTCAGCTGCTAAATCTTTTCTGTTCCGATAAGGTAGATTTGTTTTTCCATTAGGTGTCTTATTTGACAAAACAATGAATTTATAATATTCCATTTTTAAAATGAATTTCTTAATAAAATTATTTTCAAATTCATTGTTTGAATCAAATTAAATTGATGTTAATTCAAAATTGATATAAAAATTATAAATTTATAAAATATATTTATAAATTTATAATTTACAATTAGATTACTTTGTTTTCCAATTAATGTTAACAGGGCTTTGTTGTTGAAAAAAAAAACTATTGCACTAATATTTCGAACAACAATTAATAATAATCTAATGAAATAAGAATAATGTATAAAAGAACATTAAAATTCTTTAAAAAAAAGATTCATTTGATAATTGATGGTCGAAAAATTGAACTCACTGAATGGTAATCATTGTCAAACATATTTCAAAAACGGTTCTTTAAAAAAAAAAAAAAAATTTCACTTACACTGAAAAAAAAACACTAAAGAATCATTAACAAATTTATGAGAAAAATGTTAATATTTAAGTGTTAAAATAATTATAGGCGATGGTCGCAAAATCTCCATGGCAAAGACGTCTCTGTTTTATTCCTCCATTGGGAATGAGATTGTTGGTATTGAGTTTAAGATGTTATGGTATTGGTGGTGGAAGTCCTGACGCAATGAAGCACGTCATCTTACAAGTACTGAAATATATAAAATAAAACAAAAACAAATAATAAAAAAATTTCGATAAATAAATTTTAATTAATAATTAATTACTAATTTAATTAAAAATTTTTAATAATTAACTATATCAATATAGAAATAAATACTAAAATAATTAGTAATTTATTTTCTCTATTGATAATTTAATTAATTTTTTTTTTAATTTCAGGACGTGGTGGCTGTGATTGGTGGTATAATAGGAGCACTTCGCGTTCCAGAAAAATGGCTTCCTGGCAGTTTAGATTTGGTTTTCAATTCCCATAATATAATGCACGTTTTAGTTGTTTTGGCAGTATGTTCAATGCACGAAGCGACCATTCAGGATTTGACGTGGATGTCCGATCCGACATCGTGCTCGGTTCCTAATTTCATCCCATCCATCCACGAGGAACTGTGATCTAATTGCTGTGATTTCTCAAAATAAATAAAAAAAAAAAACCGCTTAGCCTCCTTCGACGACGTACCTCTCGCAAAGAAAAAAAAAAAAAAAAACAGTATAACGCCAGAAAAACTATTCCTTACTAGCAGAAAAATTTCACGTTGATTGCAATATTAAAAAGAAAAAAAAAACTAAGTCCATAACTAAAAGTAGATTAAAAATAATAATAATATTAATCTAGGAAATTATAACAACAAAATTGACGAGAGATACTCGAGCAAGGATTCTGTTTGATGATGATAATAATTATGAAAAAAACACGTTCGATTTGAATAATTCAATTAATAATAGAAAAAATACTTTCTTAAGAAAGTAAAATATAAAAAATTGAACGTGTTAAAAAAAAATTGAAGTTTGATATACATATCGGTTGAATGATTATCGAGAGAATATTTTCAGATGATGGCAATTTTACATCGACGTTATAATTAATAATATATATATATAAATAATATATGACGATTTTTGAAAAGTAGGACCATGATTTTCAAAAGTGTTTTTTGTAGCACGTCAAAAAAATAAGTTTTTATTTTAATGCTTGCAGGCACATTATTTAAATCATGTACATATACAAAACGAGATAATACCAAAAAGTTGATTTATAAATATTATCTCACCGAAATTCATTTTTCGGATATTTAAATAAAAATTTGTTTCAAATATTGAAACCCATTCGATTTTCTTTTCGTAGTGATTTCTTTTTAAAATACCATTTAAGAAAAGGGAAAAATTATGTTTTTTTTCACCTTTTTTAAAAAAAAATGTATTTTTTATCAAAGACCGAACGCGAACTATCTTTTAAAAATTTAATTCTCTTAATTTGCAAATAAATATATATACTTTATCCACATTCATCTTTCTATTTCTAATTCTTAAAAAAGATAAATATATATATATATATTATATAAATAAAATTATCTGCAGTTAATTAACTAGTATTAAAATTCACTTTATAGAAACAAATTTTCAACAATTTTTTTAAAAAAAAACTAGCCGTTTTCGGTGATTTGAATATTTGCGCAATGCGATATCGACAACATAAATAGCGAAAAAATCGTTTCAATAGGCCACAGATACGATGTCGATGATTTATAATAATAATAATAATACTAATAATAGTAATAATATTATTAATAATAATAATAATAATAATAAGATTTTTAAGAATATTGTTAATTTTTCATACGCTTACTGCAAGGGAGCTTCGCTTTCCTGGGTGTAACTTTTAACTCGACTAAATCGAAATGAAGGATAACGCATTCCAAGATTCAAGCGAGTTTGTACCTCTTCGCCATTTTTGTATTTCGTATAAATATTGTAGGTGAGCCAGTTTAACTGCGAATTCACTTTCTTATGATAATTTTGAATTTCAAATTCCTGAAATTGTAGAAATTCATTCAATTTTCTATTGATAGAAAAAGAAAATTCATTCATAGTTTATAAATTTCAATTTTAAAAAAAAGGTATATATATTCTATTTAATATCTTAGTATTATACAATTTTGACAAAAACAATAATATCAATAGAAAATTTTAAATAGTTTTTAAGAAAGTAGAAAACAAAAAAAAATTGTTTAAAACAATTTTTTCAAGCGTTCTATTAAACTTTTCAAAGTTTATAAATAGTGAAAAAGAAAAAGAAACTCGAAGAGGAATTTTGAAGAATAAATCGACAATCATGAAATTGAAATATTTTCAAATAAAAAAAAAAAAATTTTGAAAACATTTCAATATAAATGAAAAAAGAACCCCATATGTTGTACTTAAAAAAAAAGAAATGGAAACATCATAATAATAATATTTGTAAATAGTTGAAAGAGTTTAAATTATGAAATTTAGAAAAATATGCGAAAAACTTTAATTATTATTATTATTGTAGAGAGAATTATTCAATTAATAAATCAATTAATATACTTACAGCGTGAAATGTTTGTTCTCCGCTGTCGTGTGAAATTTCTCTCCTTTTACGTCTATATACATTGTTATTATTATTATTTGTTTTGTGTTCTTGTTTTTTTAAAATGAGCGTCACCAAATTATCCCTTAGACGATAGTGACCAATTAATATCGATGAATTGCGTGGTGTTCGTGATTTTAATGAATTTACACAAATTTGAGCCTCATCAGTTGATGTCAACATTAAAACTCTACCCTCGGGAAAAAATCTACGGAAATAAATTTTCAAAAATTTAAAAAAAAAAAAAAAAGTTATTCAATTTCTTATTTTAGTCAAGCTTCATTTATTTTAAAATCGTAATTTACCTTAAATATCTGAAATATTCGATAAGATGCCATGGCCTGTAAAATTGATCTTGAAAACTATTTTCCCCATGTCGTAGATAAGTTGTTTTACTTATGTAACATCCATTGTATCTCAATCTTGGTCTTTGTAAATACATATCTCGCCATGATAAATATTGCGGTTCGAATTTTCCACAATTCACGCCCCAGACTCTAAATTAAAGTGATAAAAATATAAAATTAGATTTAAATGTTAACTTTAAAAATATTTAATTTTTAGAAATTGTTAGAAATTTAAATTAAAATGCAAAACGAACCGAACACAAGCCAATCTCCAAATTTCTGCATCACGCGCCGAAATGTAAAATCCACGACAAACACGAGAGAACATTTCAAGGGATCGTAAATCCAATTCTGAGGAAACAACCCATCGCAGAATATAGAGAACAATTTCCATTGGTAATGCTGAAATATGTGTTACCTGTGAAAAATTAAAAATTCACTTTCTACAAATCTGAATTAAAAAAAAGAAAAATGAAATAATTATCAAAAATTGCTTGAATTTCAATTTAATTACTAAAAAAAAAAAAAATACTTACATTTTGCTCAAAACGTGGAAAACAAACGCGTTGATTGCGACTAACAATTTTTGATAATTTAAAAAATAGATCGGAATTATCCTCATCATCATCATCATCTTCAGTATCTTCTTGTTCATCTTCTCTATCATCTCTGTGATTTTCATCATCTCTCGGAATTCTTTCATCAGATTCAAATCTTTGAGGTTTAATTTTAGTTGATTCATAAAGACGAAATTCAATATCGGGAACTAATTGAACTGCACGTTTATAAAATTGAATTGCTTCATATAATTTTCCCGTTTGCTCATGTTCAATACCTTTTAAAAAAAGATGTTTTGCCTAAAATTAAAATAATTATTGAAATTTTATCTTGCAATTAAAAATTTTTATTAGAAAAAGAAAATTTTTAAAATACTTTATTCTCAATTGAAATAGTCTCATCTTCAGAAATACTTGAATTCAATGATTTTTTAAGTTTAATTTTAACCGAATCTCGTTTCGGTGATAATTCAAGTTCACGTTGCCATTTCTCACGAAATGAATTCAATGCGTCTTCATTATTGGACGGAAAACATGACGATGACGGTTCATCGCTTTCCTCATCGCTGGAAATATCTTGATTTTCCTAAAAATAAAAAAAAATAAATTGTATCAATAAAACAATTTTAATATTTTTACTTCTAAAATTATATAATTTTCAAAATGGATTCTAAATATAGCTTAATTATAAGTTTATAAAAAAAAATTAATAACTCAATGTCATCAGAAAAATTATCTTCTTTATAAAAATTTAAAGAATTTTAAATTTGTTTATTTTATAATCTTTCACAGCTTATGATAATTAAACTAATTAAAATTAATTTAAAAATATAAAATTGTCAACGTAATATTTGTAATGTATTTCGTTTGAAATACACAGCTGGTTTCTGAATCATATAACAATAACAAATGAATAAATAGTGTAAATACAGTTTATATGTAGCTAAATTATGTCAAATAATTGTAAAAATAATAAAAAGTAATTTAATATTAATTTTTATTGAATTCAAATTGAATTATAATAAACATTTCTTAAATACGTAGTTTCATTAGAGGTTAGAATTTCAACATTGAGATATTTGAATTAAAAATCATTAATGTCATTGAAAATTAACAATGAATTATTATTCCAAACTTACCATTGTTTATTAATTATCCGAATTTTCAAATTATTACCTCAACAGACAAATTCTCTGTCGGAATAACGCACTAAACAATGGAAATATAATTTCGCCAACAAAACAGCCGCCATGGTTTCTTTCCGTATATATAGAAAATACACGTAACGTATATATAACGAATTATAAATTCAAATTTAAAATCGTATATTAAGTTAAAAATTATGTTTTAAAGTGTTTAAAGTTTAGTTATTCAAAAATAAATTCATATTTAAAGACGCAACTATTGAAATAAAATTAATATTAATATTTTAGGTTAGAAATTTAAAAATGAAAATAGTTATAAATTTGGAAAAAGTGAAAGTTTCTTTAAATAATAAATAGTTCTAAATGATTTATTATTTTACTTACTAATAATATATTCAATTATATTGAATTATATTTATATAAATAAATAAAATCACAAAGTTATCCAAAATAAACAGGTAAACAAAAACAAAATTAGTTTATGAATAAACTACTGAGATGGCGCTGGGATTTGCGCGCTAAATTTTTAAATTATATAACTTGAGATTAAATAAAAGAGAAATATCTTGTACTTTATTATCTATTATTTTTAAATTATTATATCACTACATATTATATAATTGATGATAAGATAATTCAATTTCTAAAACCTGTAAAATTTGCTAGAATTCAATGTTAAACGGATAATCCTTGTGATTTTTCATTCTGGAAAAAGAAGAAAAAAAATTTCAAAAAGCAATTTCATTTAATTATTGTAAAATTTTTTGCAATTTTCATTTAACTTACTCTAATGCTGGACATACACGCAATCCTGAATCTAATTTATCAATTTCTTTAATCTCCTCACTCGTTAATTTAAAATCAAAGACTTTAATATTTTCCTCAATTCTCATTTTTGAACTGGATTTTGGAACTGGAATTGTTCCAATTTCAATCTATGAAAATAATTTTATTATTAACTTTTCGAAAATGAAATCTTAAATATTTTATATTATTTTAATTTATTTATTAATATTGTAATTATTTGAAAAATTTGATACCAAATATCTCAAAACCACTTGAGCGGGACTTTTTTTATATTTTTCTCCAATTTTAGCAATTATTGGATGATCAATTGCAACTTGTGAATCATCAGGTTTTGCCCATAATCTTTTTGGAGATCCCAATGGACTATAAGCTGTAATTGCAATATCTCTTTCTTTACAAAAATTTATCAATTTTTTCTGATTCAAATTTGGATGACATTCAATTTGATTTATCACTGGTTTAATTTTGGCAATTGATAATATTCTATCAATTTGTTGAGAATTAAAATTACTTAAGCCAATACTTTTTGTCAGGCCAAGTTTAAAACATTGTTCCATTCCTTTCCATGTTTCAATAAAATCCACATTGTCCTCTAATGAATTTCCTTTTTCATCAACAAATCCAAATAAATCTTTACCCAAATCCTGAAAAATTAAAATAATTTTTCAAACAATTTAAATTTAGTTTGTTAAAGTAAATAAATATTTTTTTTATACTTTATATCCAGTAGGCCAATGAATTAAATATAAATCAATATAATCGAGTCCAAAATTTTTTAACGATTGTTTACATGCAGGAACAATTTTTTCTTGTCTATGAGAATTATTCCAAAGCTGAAAAAATTATTTTCAAAACTATTATTATTTTGTTTCAATAGAAAAAAAAATATATATATATTCAGCATTTCTTTTAACTTTAGTGACAATAAATAAATCCTCTCGTTTTATAACGCCTTCGGCAATTTTTTCACGAATTGCTTTTCCAATTTCTTTCTCGTTGCCATAAATGAAAGCGCAATCAAAGTGCCGATAACCCGAATCAATTGCATCTCGAATAGCTTGCTCAACTACTCCTGGATTATCCTAAAATATTTTTAATAAAATTAAAAAAAAAAAAAATATTTATTTTATTATTACTTACTTTAGATTGCCAAGTACCAAGGCCCAAAACTGGGCATTCTAATCCATTATTGAGAGTAACTTTATTCGCTGCCATTCTTGACAATTGTGACTAAAATGACTAAACAGGTTTTATTGCATAATCTAAAATTGATTCCACGTTTGTATGATTCTCTTCGTATGCAATTACTCACTGACCTTGAATTAGTGTTTGTAAGTTCAGTCTTTATCTCATATCTCAACTGATATATATATTTTTTTTTAATTCACAATTTTTCCATTAAATAATTATCTAGATAATTCACGTGGTTATAATTTTCATTTTAAAATGCTTATTTTCAAAATACAAAGTCAAATTTAACTTTGAAAAATATTTTATTCAATGTTTATACAAAGATAAACTTATCTACTTGAAAAATGTAAAATTGAATAAAAAAAAAAAAATTGTTTTAAAATTCAATATTAAATGGCCAATCAGGATGATCTTTTCGTTGAAGTGCAGGACATATACGTGCTCCAATATCCAATTTTTCAATTTCATTAATTTCCTCCCTTGTAAGATGAAAATCAAAAACATTAATATTTTCAATAATTCGATTTTTTGAACTTGATTTTGGAATTACAATAACACCATTGTCAATCATAAATCTAATTATAATTTGTGCGGGACTTTTTTTATATTTTTTGGCTAATTTAACAATTATTGGCTGTTCAAGTGCAACTTGATGATCACCAGGTTGTGCCCATGGTCTTTTTGGTGAACCCAAAGGACTGTGTGCCATTAATTTTATTCCTCTCTCTTCGCAAAAAATTCTCAATTTCTTTTGATTTAAATTCAAATGACATTCAACTTGATTGATAACTGGTTTAATTGTTGCCATTGATAAAATACGATCAATTTGTTGTGAATTAAAATTACTCACGCCAATACTTTTTGTTAAACCAAGTTTTACACATTCCTCCATTCCCTTCCATGTTTCTGTATAATCAGTATTTTCAATTAGAGATTTTCCATTTGCATCAACAACATGATAATGATGATCGCCGTCATACTGAAAAAAAAAGAAACAAAATATTGTAATTTTCTATTTTATAAATTTATTTATTATTTTATTCTTACCGTATATGCGGTAGGCCAATGTATTAAAAATAAATCCACATAATCGAGACCAAGTTTTTTCAATGATTCCTTACATGCAGGAACAACTTGTTCTTCTTTATGAAATGTATTCCATAGCTTTATTAAAATTCAAATTTATTATTTTATTAAATTATTTGAATTTGTAATTATTAGAAATTTATTTATAAAATTAATAATGATTTTATGGTTTACCTTTGATGTAATAAAAAGTTCTTCACGTTTAACAGCTCCTTCTGTAATTTTTTCTCGAATCGCTTTTCCTACTTCTTCTTCATTATGATATATCCAAGCCGCATCGAAATGACGATAGCCAGCATCAATAGCTTCTTTAATTGCTTTTTCCACAAGACTCTGATCATCCTTTTTTTTAAATTTAATTTTTAAAAATTAAATTTTCTTTTCTATTTTAGTATTTTTTTTTAAATATTTAAATATTCAAATTTAAATTTAATAAATTGAGGAAAATTATAATTATAGAAAAAATAATAAAAATTACTCACAGATGCTTGCCAGGTACCAAGTCCAAGAATAGGACATTTCAAACCATTGTTTAATTTAACTGAAAACATTATTGCTTATCGTTTCTAATATAAACAACTATTGTGTTCATTATTGTCTCGCCATATATATACATATACTCCGATTCTTCGAGTTTGCGCGTTCTTCTCGTTTAAAATTTTAAATCCCTATAATCAACGGTATTAGATATTTCAATAAGCATTATTAACAAATAATCCAATAAATATTCTTATCTAATGTCAATAATATTAAAATAAAAAATGGCAATTTTTGAAAAAAAACACACGGAAATGAAAATCATTATTTGTAATGCCTGAATTATAAAATTATTAATTTATATATTTCATTAATACTGAATTTAATTTACTATAAAATAAATTAACGTAACAATTACTCAAATTTTTTATTTTTAGTCCGTTTAGCAAATGAATAAAAAATAAAAAAAAAATTCACATTAAAATTTGAAATCATTTATTCGCATTATTACAGTATTTAAATAATTTTAAACTATTTGCGAAATTATCAGCAAAACAATCGTCACATGAATTGATAAAATTCAAATCTTCAAATTAGATAAGTCTATATAAGCATAGTCTTCCGGGTATTTGTTATATAATTTCCTAAAAAAAAAAAAAACAAAAAAAAACTCATCGAAACAAAAAAAAAAAAAATATTCTTTTAAATTCTATCTGATAATTATTTTTCTACTTACAAACTTGGATCGTAATTTCCATCGTCAATTGCATTCAACATTTTCATTTCACTTTTATCTAGATTAAAATCAAATACATCTATATTTGCTCGAATACTTGAATCAAAGCCGGATTTTACTAATGGCACAGCTTCAATTTCAAGCTGAAAAAAATAAAAAATTTTTAAATTAACAAATGAATGGTAAAAAAAATTAAACAGATAAATTTCTAAAAAATTCTTACGAGATAACGAATAGCAATTTGACAATTTGTTTTATTATATTTTTCCGACAATTCTTTAATTGGCACAAGTTGATTAAGATGCACTTTATCAGGTGATTCCCGTCCTGGATCAATAGATGCAATACCAACTGATCCATATAAATTATTTGTGAGTAAAACAATTTTATGTTTTTTCAAATATTTACGTAAGTCCTTGCAATTCATAAAAACATTACAATTCATTAAATTTGCACTTGGTTTAACTGTTGCTATTTTTAAAATACATTCTATTTTATTTGATGTGAAATTACATAAACCAAGTGATTTTGCATATTTTTTATAATATGAATTTTGCATTCCTCTCCAGGCTTCTGTATAATCTGGTCCATATGGTTTAGTCTAAATAAATTAAAGTGAATAAAAAAAAAATGTTTTTAATTAAAAATTTCTAATTTTCTTTTACATACATCACTGTCTACAGGACAAAAAAGTAAAAGCATATCCACATAATCCAATTGTAAAGCTTCCAAAGATTTTTTAATTGATTCCTCAACAAAACCTGTCGTATGAGATAAATAAACCTGTAAAAAACAAAATTTTAATTTTATTTAGTAAAATTTTGTAAAAAAAAAAAGAAATTTAAAATTAAAATACCTTTGTTACGATAAAAAGTTCCTCTCTCTGGACTTTTTTCTCTTCCAATTTTTCCTTTAAAGCTTCTCCAACTGCTCTTTCGTTTCCCTTAACACGTGGATCACAAAAAATTAATCTATATCCAGCATCAATTGCTTCTGATAGGGCTGCTTTTACTTGTTCATCTTCATTTAGAAACTAATTATTTTAAATTAATAATTAAATTAATATAAATTAATATAAATAATTTTAATATTTTTCATTTTTACTTAATAATTTAAAATAAAACTTACATATTTTTTTACACACATAAAATGAAATGTGGTATCATATCCAATAATTGGAATTTTCATTTCATTATATCTTAATTTTAAAGTACTTTCTTTATGAAGAAACATTTTTTTTTTTAATTTTGTAATTTTAATCCAATACTTTATGACTTCTTTCCAAATTTTTCTGTTCAGTTACAAAGCCAATCAGGAACTGTGAAAGACCACTTTAATAAAATTAATTTTAAAAGATAATATACTTTTCACCTTCAATTTGATGTTTTTGTTTCATGTTACTTGATTCTCTATTGAATATCAATAATTTATTTACTGTTTACAACAGAATGAATACTTATTTCTATCAAACGAAATTTTATCATTTCATTGCTTATTTATATTTAATATAAAAAAATCATAAAATTATAAGTTTAAAATAATTAAGTTGTAGAATTAAATTTATATTTTTGAAAAATTACAATTAATTTTTAAATACAAAAAAATTTTGTTTATTAAATTAGAACAATATTAATTTTAATTTTAATTTTAATTAGACATGATTTAAAATACTATTTAAAAAACAAAATGAAAACTATTTCATGCTGAAGACTTTTTAAATAATAATTTCAATCGAATGAAAAATTTAGCCTTTAACAAGAATTCTCTTTGGTTTTTTTGGATTGTTTAATTTAATAATGATTTTTATTTTTTACTCTTATAATATAAAGCAATATTAAAGTTTTATAATAGCGAATCAGTGCGATCGAGTGACAATTTTACACTGAGAATAAATACAAATATAAATAATCGTAAAATTACTATAATACATTCATTGTTCGCTTCCTTGTTTATTTTTTTCTTCTGTTGAATCTCTCGAATTGTTTTTTTTTTTCCTTTAATATGCGATTTTTCATAATTTACTATTGGAATTTTCATATACGTTTGACGAAAGAAAAAAAATGGCCATTTTTTTGTTTTATCACAGGTAAAAAGAATTGGATGAGAGATCGAGATATGATTCATGCGTTAAAATCAAATTCTCGTAAAAAGCAGTCCACAAAAGATAGTGCTGCAATTTTTTTTTTTTTTTTTTTTTGCTTTTTTTTTTTTTAATGTAGTTATTAACTGTACACACTTCGGAAAATGGCTACGACAAAAATAATCTCTCTTAAGTCTTATCATACACATAAGACTTTGTAAGAATATAAAAATTTCTCAAGAGTGCATCGCTTAAAAACCTGGCTTAATTACAGTGATTTTTTTTTTGTTTTTTTTTTGTATTTTTTTTTCTTGTCTCGCTGATTCATACAATGTATATAAAAAAGTTTTATATTGTCTATTTTGTATTTATAATATATAAATAAGCGATATTCATATTTTGTTTCGTATAAAGTTCTCTTGGGACTCTCTCTGACTCCTGTACAATACACAGAAGTTTTTTTTTCAATCCAAAAGAAAAGGAAGTGAAATATCGATTTTGATTTTCAAATTCATGAATAAAAATTAATATTTCATTATTCGATAGAAGAAAAATAAGTTTAAAAAAAGCATTCCTTTTCTATTATAAAATGATATGAAAAAAATTTATTAAAATCGTGTCAAATTAGAATTTAAAAATTCACGTCCCATGATTAATCGAAAATCTATAATTAAAATTGGGACAAAAAAAAAAAAAAATGCACAGGAAGAGAATCTCTTGAAAGAGATTGTGTTTTTGATTTTTCCCCTTTTTTTCGAACAATTTTTTACCTTTGCACCATATTGATAACATCTTTTATCGTATTTTGAACATCACTTAGTAGTCTTGTATTCTCTGCAATATTGCGAGTACCGGCAGCTCTCAATTGTCGTGCCTGAAGCTCGAGACGTGTGAGTAAATCGCGAAATTGAAATTTTGCATGAGGCGATATTGAAGTGTCCGTTAAATTAACGCACATACCATGCAATAATCCAACTTTGTCAGAGAGCTGCAACCAACTTGCAATGACTATTGTTGTGCTGCTCTTCAAATGTATAATACTATTATCAATCACGTTTGAAATCTCAATAACATTGTTCTTTGCTCCTTTGGTGTCACTCTTGTTTCCTAAATCATCGTCCTGTGATTTATTACAATTTGGAGTTGCATATATCGATGGTTTATTAGTTGTCACCAATGATTTTGTTGGTTTTGCCGGTACAATTGGTTTTTCACTTTCATTAATTGATGACACAATCGGTGGCCATATTGTTTTACCTGAACTTTTTGTTGAAGCACCACTATGATCTTCAGGTGATTCTTCATCTTCTTTATTGCCAGAACGTGCTCCTAATTTTGGACTTAATGGTTGATTTTCACCACCTGCTTCTTTATTTTCCCATAATTTTTTCAAACTACTTATACTCCCTGTACTGCGTCTTTTGTCATCTTGTTCAACTTCAACAATTGATTCAAGTGATTCGTGACCTTCTTCTTTTTTATTTTTATCATCGGCATCGATCTTTCTTAAACGTGCTTTAAAATCAATTATTTGACTATCGGTACTTTCTTCCTTTTGTGGTTTTTTGTCAACTTTTTTAAGTAATTTAAATCCTGCATTAACATTCATTTCAACGATTGGTGAAATTTCTTTAACTATCGGTTTCTCATAATCTTGATCGGGTGGATTTAAATTTGCAATTGCATATTCATTTTGTATTGGTTGTTTTGAATCCATGCTAAATGTTGCGCATAATTCGGAAAGTAATTGTGATGCGGGATCAAGTGGAACGGATGTGACATTATTGGAAGAACTGACTTTTTTAATATTTGTATGCTTTTTATCGGATGATTGTTTTATCTCATTGATTAATTTTAATTCGAGCATTTCCTTCATACCGGGTTTTGAATTAAATGTATCGAGACTAGAACTAGGTGGTGGTGGTGGAGGCGGTGGTGGTGGGGATTCCTCAGGTGGTGATGTATTTTTTGTCTCGAGACTTTGTTCCTTTATTCTCTGTCTTGATGATAAATCCGGTGTTTTACAATTTTTCTCCGTTATCGTATCTTCCCTTCGTCTTAAGCTAACACCAAATCTTGAACTTGCTTCTTTCACCGATGGTTCAGCATTTTGTACATCGCTATTGCGTTCCTCCTCACTTGATTCCTCTTTAAATTTCCAGTCTTTTACTTTTCGCATACCAATTGGTGAACTCAGAGTTTTTAGCAATGAATTATTACCACTCGGTGAGATCAAAATCGGTGGGGGAAGATCAAATTGTTCATTAACATTAAAGGAATCATTATGAAGTGGCGATAAATCTAAAGGCGGTGGCGGTGGAAATTCAAGATCGGCTAATGTCGGTTGAATTGGTCGCGAGGGACTTGCTGTACGAAATGTTGAGGTATTATTAACGCGGAATGTTTTTAAGCCAACATTTTCACTATTATTTTTTCTTGCCGCAACTGCACGACTACGTGGTGAATTTGGTGGTTGATAAGTATTAACCACACCACTTGATGAATTACTACGTGTCATTTGCGGTTGATTGCGAAGATTATTTTGCCTTGGCGATAAAGAACGATGTTGTGAAATATCACCTGGATTTGTGAATTCATGTTGTTCAATGGCCGTTGTTAATGTTGATGAATCTTGTTGATTCGATGGCATTCCACTTTGACGAAGTGACTCAAGATATGCTCCAATTCGTGCACCCTTCGGTAATGTTCCATAACGATTGATAGCCCTCTTAACATTTTGCACCTCTAAAGCTCCCACGTGTACCAACTAGAAGAGAGGGTGAAAAAGAAAAAATTAATTAATTAAATTTTTTTTTTATATTTTACAAAAAAAAAAATTCAGATTTTCCTATTCAAGCAGTGCTAAGAAAAATTCGATTTCGACTCTTTTTTTTTTTTTTGTGTTTCGTAAAACAGTGACTACCTTCTGAGGCGGTACTTCCTTAGGCGGATATGTTCGCGTTTTTATTTGTTTTTGGTTGCACTGTACGGGTTCAGGCGATGTTGACGGTTGCGGTGGGAAATTTGTCTCTGCCGTTTCTTGAGAGCCATCGCCATCGTCATCCACATCACAAATTCCTGCATTTATTGATTGTGTCGCCATTGTTATGATATCTCGTGTGATACCTAAATATTCATCAAATTTTTGTCAAAAAATTGATAATAATTGTGATTTGTGAAATGAGTGATGAAAATGTGTTTTTTTCGCGCTAAAATCGTTTGTAAATGGGCCATTCTCCCGTTCGCGTCTCGTTGCCTCTCGTTGAAATCACATAACACTGCTTGAATAATGTAGACTTTATTTTTCTTTTTTAATGAAAAATGAATAAAAATTGAAATGAAAATAAAATCTAATATTACAAGGGAAGGAGGCTAAATTTTTTATCTACGCATAACATGACATGCATGTCTTTACTCGGCAGAGAGAGAGAGTTATATCTAAATTTAATATTAAAAAAAAGATGATATAAGGGGAGACTTGCGTCGTATCAAAGTATTTATTTTGGATCCTACCTTATGATATTATGATAAATAATTCAATTCACGACGTATCTTGATAATAAAATCAAGGCCAGCAGGAGAATGACCCAATCTCGTTCGATTATAAAAACTGATGCAGACTTTCAAAGAAAATAGGCAGACCAGCTCGTGCATTACTATATATAGACTCGAAATTTTTATTTCTTTTTTTTTTTTTTTTTGTTTATTTGAAAATGCGAATTAAACTAAATTATCTATACCATTTATATCCGTGCCATCGTCGAGTATCGCAGTGCCAATATCGGCATTCTGTTGTTCTTGATCCTGGTAGGCTGAATCGCGAAAAGAGCTGCACGACGATAGCAGGCTGTACACAACGATTCATGCCAGTTAAATTTATTGATTTTAAATTACCAACAATACTAGAAAATAAAGAAAAAATTTTTTGAAAAAAAAAAATAAGCACGTATATACTTACCTAGTACGCTTTGGTGGTGCAGGAGCTTGTTTTCCTTTTTTATTTGTCGATCGTCGCATTTGCACCGAATTACTGTTTCCTTTACTTGACAATCCGCCCATAAATGTACTTAATTTCGAAACTGGAGTGGCTCCTTCTATTTAAAAATTCGATTTTAATTTCAATTAATTTTAGTAAATTTTTTTTTTTTTTACAAACCTTGAGTCAAACCAGATGGCAATTGATCGGAAACTAATACAAGTCCATGAATATTTCCCGTACTTCCCGTTTGTGATTTTTTATATCCCAACAAAGGAATTTCACCACCGCTTTGTAATTGTTTTTCCACCTCTGAAAATTTAATACTGTCAAAAAAAAAAAAAACCAAAATAGAAATATAGAAAGCAAAAAAATAGAAAATATGAATATAACCTTCAGTAATACTAGATTCTTGAAACATATTTTCAAGGGAATGATGAATTTCTTTAAATGTTGGTCGCTCCATAGCCGACCATTGCCAACATTGACGCATTAATTCATAAACTTTTGGCGGACAACCAGGTGGACATTCCATTCGATATCCTTTTTCCAACATATGATAAACATCCGTGAGATCAACACCTGGATATGGTGACATTCCATAAGTTGCAATTTCCCAAAGTAAAATTCCAAATGCCCAAACATCGGATTTTGTTGAAAATTTATTATAAGCTAATCCTTCGGGCGCTGTCCATTTTATTGGAAATTTTGCACCGGCATGAGCTGTATAGGTATCATCTCTCATTAGTCGTGCTAGACCAAAATCAGCCACTTTTACTAAATGATTTTCACCCACGAGACAATTTCTCGCCGCTAAATCCCTGAAAAAAAAAAATATTAAAATTAATTTTTTTTTTTGATATTTAATTCTATAATAAATAATTAAAGTCGGATTAATACCTGTGAATAAAATTTCGACTTTCAAGGTAACTCATTCCACTTGCAATTTGTGTGGCCATGTGCATTAAAACAACGGCATTAATTTGATGTTTACTTTCATTGCGTAAATAATCTAAAAGATTTCCTTTACTCATAAATTCGGTAATTATATAAAAAGGTGGCTCTCTAGTACAAACGCCTATTAATTGTACCAAATTCCTGTGCTTCATTTCCTTCATTATTGCCGCTTCTTCTAAAAAGTCTTTCAATGCCATTGTATCCTCCTAAAGAAATAAAAATTCAAATTAAAATTATATTTAAATTAAATTCAGATAATAAATTAAAAAAATTAATTTAGCTCACTTTTAATGTTTTTACAGCTACTGTCATGTTATATCTCTTCCAAACAGCTTCGTATACGTCTCCATATTGTCCGCCGCCTAATTTATGCCTCATTACAATGTCCGTGCGATTAATTTCCCATTCGTCGGGTTCTAAACAAAAAAAAAAAAACATTTGTATTTTCTGTTTTTTAAATTTATTATTACTTTATATTCATTTTTATTGTTTGAATTAAAATTTTACCAGGACTTAATGGAAAGACAGTCGGTTTATTTTGTTTCGGTGCAGGATAAAGAAGTTGTGTTATTAATCCATCGCTCAACATTGAATGATGATGAACTAATTCTGCTAATGTGTTAAATTTACTCTCAGTTGTCACGAACATCTGATTAAAAAAAGAAAAAGGAATTAATTTTCAAAATTTGAAAAAAGGAAAAATAAATTTTACTTACTTTTCCTTCGTTGTCTTCGTTTATTCGATAATGATAAACACGACCCTCGTAACGCAATGAAATACTCCGTTGTCCTGGACTACTTTCTGATTCGCGAACCAAAAAACTTCCATTTATACCCGAACTTAATAAATATTCCGCGGCATTTCTCGATATTCTTCCATGATACCAAGAATGTTTCTCTAATGAATTCACTGGTGTCACATAATTAGAAGGAACCCAGCCCACTTGACCGGCACTTGAATGTGCCTCGCACCATTCACCACTTTTATTGTAGCTGAGAATACGTACTTGTTCACCTAGAACAAAAAATTTATTTGTAAAAATTTATTTATTGTAATCTTTATTAATATATTTTTATATAAATTCTTTTTTGAAAGAAAAATTTCCTATTAGGAATTAAAAAAAAAAAGGAAGAAAATTTACTGTACCCTTTTTCAAACTAAGTTGATTCTCTCCACCGGCTTGAAAATCATAAAGCGCTAGGAATAATTGTGGATCGTCTTCTTCTTGAGCGAGAAGATTTTCTTTACTCGTCCATCTGGAATATAAACGAATTTTTTTTCAATTTAATTTTTTTAAACTTTTAATATTAATTTTTAAATTAAAAGATGTTATTTTTTAATTAAAAAAAAAGAAGTTTACAAACCTATTAGCAGCGTCCAAAAGACCACCACTGGGCACATTGACATGCTGAAGGCCCGATTGTTGAGAATATGTTTGTAAACTAGAGCAACTTGGAGGATCACCTTCTGGTAATGCAGGAATGTGAGGAAGAGGTCTGCTCTGAAGTAAGGCTTCTAAAAAAAAATTCAGTCAATTATTTTACATCATTTTTTTTTTCTCAAATTCAATGTTTAATGTTCTATTTAACTATTTGTAATAAAAATTACAATATTTACAAACAGTAGAATTTTTAAATAATTACGAATATTTAATTAAATATCGAATTGAAATTACAAATTAATTGAAAAAAAGAGAGTCAAAAAATTATTAAATTTATTTGTTAAAAAAATTGATTACAAAATAATTTCTTGTAGTCTTGGTATAATTTTTTTTATTGCATAATGTCGTTTATATCAAGATTAGTAGTTTCCTGTCGTCGATTGCATTAGAGAATCATTTTCATGGATACCAATTAACATGAAAGGTGAAGGATACTAAAATTATTTCGACGTAGTTGATTAAATTATCGAAAAACTCTCAAATGTACGACAAAGCATTTTTTTTTTCTATACCGAATATAATAAACAGGAGATCGTGAAACTGGAAGTAGTCACACATCTGGAGTAGATAAAATGAAATAGAACAAAGAAGGAAGTTAACCAAATTTGATTAGATATACTCATTAACTGAATATAAAACAATAATTATTATACAATTAAGGAAATAAAATCATTTCTTTGACAAAATGACTAATAATATCAGATACATATAATGTCAAAATTAATGCAAAAAAAAAATTATTTCGCAATTTAATTTCAATAAATTTTTACCAAATTAAAAGCATAGCACAAGAATGGATAATTAATTAAAAATGATATATTAAGAATGAGAATAAAATGGAGCAGAATATAATACCAAGAAGGAATATAATAGGAGGGTGGTAAGGGGGGCGAGAAAGAAAGAAAGAAGTAAAAAAAAAAAAAAAAATGGAAAATCGAGAAATTCAAATACCACTGTGCTCGGTGAAAATATTTGATCCGATGATACGTGAGTCCTTTGGATTCCTGGGTTGTTTCCGAGTTTGTCGAATAGCAGACCCGGCAGGAATCACTCTGTCTTTAGTCGGTTGAGCACCCATAATTCCCCAATTATCATTCCCCTTGTATGTATATCACCCCCGGCTACGATTACGCCGAGGACGAATTTTTAACGCATATCGATAACTTCCGGCTTCTTTAGAATCTTACATATTATCAGTTCTATCGAGCACAACGCGGTGCTTTATAATATCACGAATTCACTGGCAACAATGGCCCTAATCGCATTTTTACATGTCAATCACATCGCGCTGAGCTCGCCATATTTGACAGCTTTGACGTCGATTATTTAGTTCAACGATTACATTATAGAGGCAGCACATTACAGTGAAAAGCCGGTCTACTTTTTTTTTTTATTATTAATATTATTATTCCTTTCTTTTAAATATAATTTTATAGTAATTTTCAAATACGAAAATAAGAAATATTTCTTTTTCTATAGCAGAAGAGAAAAATCACAACATAACCTTACTTTTGCGAAAGAAAAAATAGTGTTATTTATATTTATTCATTATTTTATGTAACAAAGTAGTTTTCTGAAATAGAGGAATATTTTTTATTATTATTAATTAATTATTCGAATATTTGTGTGAAATATTTAAACTGAAATTTAAATTTTTTCCGCGAAAAAGAAATAATTCTATTGGCTTCTATTTTCACAATCCAATACAGCGCGTGTCCAATCAGAATTGATTTTGATAGGTCATTTAATATAAATTTGACTCTAGTTGTCAATAAATATTGAACGTTTAAATTTTTTTTTTCTCATTAATTTCTTTTTTTAAATAGTCTCGTTATAAAAATTTTAAGTTAGTAAAATAGATTTTTCTGGAAAATTATAATTTTATTGTCGTCTAATTGAAAAATCAACAGATGCGTATATATAGAGAGAGAGTTAGCGGTAAAATATATTATGAATGTTTGTCGAATTTTTTTCATGAACCAGCTAAACATGATGATTATTGTGCAAATAAATTCCGTTAGTCAATTTTTTTTTTTCGAACAGTTCCAAAGAACATAAGACCAAAGTGATTCAGTTTCATTTGTAGACATGTTTGAGGCATTTTTGATTTTAATTTTTATTGTAACAGCAATTGTCACCGGTCAGAATTTAAATGACAAATTTAAAAATGACAATTCACCGGGGGATGATGCATTTTTTACAAATGAAATTTCACAATCAAATCGACAAGGGAGATGTAAGTTTTTTTTTTATATTAAAAAAATTATAAATAAAATAAAATTTGTCTTTTTTGTTTAATTATTTAATAAATTTTATTATTAATAAAAAATAAATTTTTTAAATTGAAAAAATAATTTGTATTATGAAAAATTTTTTAATTTTTGCACGTCCCTCGGGGGGATTTTTTAATTAAATTTTACAAAAATAAAAATTAAAAAACAATTTTTTTTCAGTTTTTCCCTTTTTTAGTGTGGTGCGATTTGCAAATTCAGAGTGTACCGGAAGTCACACTTTAAGTGGAACATGTTTTACAAAACGTGAATGTGTCAATATGAAAGGTGTAGATTCTGGATCTTGTGCAAATGGTTTAGGTGTATGTTGTGTTTGTAAGTATTTTTAATTTATAAAAAATTTATTATTATTTTAAAACATTTAATAATTTTTAACACTGTAAAATTTATTTATAATTTATAAATTTTCAAATATAAATAATTAAATAAAAAAAAAAAAAATTATTATTGCAAATTTAAAAAAAAAAAAATTTTTTTGTTTACAGTTGAAAAAACTTGTGGCTCTACGACGAGTATTAATAATACATATTTTATAAATTCTGAATATCCAACGAGATATTTAGGAGGAGAACAGTGTTCAATTTCTGTTTCTAGATGTAATTCAAATATTTGCCAGGTAATAATATTTTTAAAAAATTATTTACAAAAATTATTTTAAAAAATTATTTTAAAAAATTATTTAAAAAAATTATTTTAAAAAATTAATTAAAAAAATTTATTTTTATAAATAAAATAGTTTTTAGTAAAAAAAAAATTATTTTTTTTCAGTTACGAATTGATTTCATAGATTTTCGACTCGCTCAACCAAATGCAAATGGTACATGTGATAAGGATGTTGTATTAATTTCCGGAGGATCATCAAAAGTTCCACGACTTTGCGGTGAAAATACTAATCAACATGGTAATTATTTAAAATTTAATTATTCCTTTTTTTTAAATAAAAAAATAATTTAAAATTCAATTAAATATTATAATTTATTTATTAAAATTAAAATTAATTAAATTTTTTTATATTAAATTTATAAATTAATTAAAATTTTTTAAATTAAATTTATAAATTAATTAAATTTTTTTAAAATTCATTTTATAAATTTAATAATAATTTTAAATTTTTTTAAATTTATTTAAAAGAAATGATTTTTTTAAAATATAATTTAAAAATTATTTTCAGTTTATATTGATTTTAATGCCGATAATCCAATAACAATTTCAATTCATACAAATTCGGATTTTAATTTTGATGATCGACGATGGAATTTCAAAATACAACAAATTGCTTGTGATTCATCGTCAAGAGGTATTTATTTACTAGTGATTTTTAATTATCAATTTCAAAAAAAAAAAAATAATAATTTTTTTTCAGCGCCAACAGGATGTCTACAATATTACAGTTCAATTTCAGATACAGTGATGAGTTTTAATTATGGAAGTCTTGTAAATACTAGAGGTTTTTATTAATTTTTAATTTATTCACTAACAATTTATAAATTATAAATATAATTAAATTAAAAATTAAATAATTAAATTAATTTAAAATTTAAATAATAATTATTATTATTTTGTAGCTCAAACTGTTGGATCACGACAAATGGCAAATTTAATGTACGGCGTTTGTGTGAGAATGGCTTTAGGATATTGTAGTATTGAATGGTCCGAATCAAAAACAAATTCATTTTTAGTTACTGGAAATCTTGGAGCAATTTCAATTAATGATCCAGGTGGAAAATTTAAAAATAATTCAAAATTTTTTTTTTTTAATTTAAAAATAAAATCAATTAAAATTATATAATTTTATTACAGATCCAAATGTTGGCGCTGAATCGGGTTCAGATTGTGATAAAGATTTTGTTATTGTACCAAATCCATACGACGAATCAGGATTAACATTAAAAGCTGACAGATTTTGTGGTACTAAATTTGTCACAAAATCCAGTAAGTACAAAATATTTCCAATTGAGTAATTATTTTTTATAATATTTAAAAAAAAAATTCTTTTTTTCAGGCAGTCTTAAACCTTTTGTACTTTACGTTGTCACCAATGAGAATTTTATCGGTAAAATTCAAAGCAGAGGATTTTCCCTAAATTACAAACAAACAATTTGTGCAGTCTAATTATTTTATAATAATAATATTTAATAAAGGCAATAAAAAAAAAATTCAAATTATTATAAAATTTCGCGCGTAAAAAATTGTCCAAAAGAACTCAATTCTAATTGGTCAGGCTGTCTGGGGTCGTGAATTGAAAATGCGTCAGTCAACAGTAGTGAATATGATTAGAGTAGTAAAATGGAGTTCATGACGTAACGTTTTGTGTGTTAAAAGAGCTTCTGATAATTTCCGTCATGACGCATGCGTAATTTGAGTTAAAATCAGAATTAGTTCAACGGAATCCCAGAAAACTGGAATCGTGTGAGTTTAGCGGCAGTGGAAAGCAAAAAAAAAAAAAAAATTAGTGCGTCAAATAACCTGTCAAGACAAAGTGAAAAAAAAAATAGGAAAACAATAATTGGCTATTCGAGGGTGATTATTTTCTGTTTAAACAAAGTCACAAGAGTGTGAGGTGCACGATGTCGAAGCCAGAACAGATTTTAATTATCGAACCGCAGAATGAACTGCGATTCAGGGGTATGATATATTTTATAACGAATTTTTGCATGCTTTCTTGCGCATTTTTCTATTCTTTTTTGTTAATAATCTTTTCTTAATTTTGCTTTTTGCAAAAACGCGTCGGCGAAATCTATGCCTTTAATTTACCGCGAGTTTATCATCACACATCAAGTCGTCACCGTCTTGTGAATCGCGCACTCGCCACTAAAGGTTGATAATATTTAACTTTGCCGGATCATCCCCAACAAATTTAAGGACGATTGCTGTATAATGACATTGTCAAATGATGGCTGTCAAAAAAAAAAAAAAAAAAAAAAAATTACGACCTTGTTTATTGTCTAATTTATACATTTTTCCAATAATATATATATATATATTGCCTCGTGTAATTTTTCCTTTTGTGTGTATATATAATTCACATAATGCTTCCCTTTAGACGATTTACAGTAAAGTTCATTTTTTTTACATTGTACATGTTTATTTTTCAAATGTAAATGAATCACGAAATTTCTATTGTAATTTTTTCATTCATAAATCTAAATTTCGAAAATTTTAAATGTTGAATTTGAACGGAAATATTATTTCATTTATTCGACAGAAAGAATTGAATGCCACACCAGCATCCATTTTATAGAGAAAAATATTTATAGTTATTTTACATTTGGGAAATATTTTTTTTTTTTTTTGATTTTTTAATTAACATTGATTATAAAGTAATGTAACTGTATTGGTTACTATTTTATAAAAAATATTAATTTAGTAAATTTTGAATTTTAGAAAGACTTTTTTTCTAAACGTGAAATTTTATTAGATTAGTAATTCTTTAAACGATTTAGATTTGAATATTAAGTCAGTAGAGTGAAATATATTGAACTTGACTTATATTTAATTTGTAGAAATTTCTTTTTTTTTTTTTAAATTTTAAAAAAGAAAATTATATTTTATCTCACACCTGAAATTTAATATTAAATTTTGCCCTTTGCACCGATGTGTGATTTAAATGACAAAGCAAATTTTTCCTGTTATATTAAATCAATAATACAAACATTAAATAATGTTTTAATTTTAATTACATCAATTATTCAAAATTCGCGTTGAAATAAGTTAAATCTGGTGACATAAGAAAAAAAAAATGTGTTTTTAGACTGAGGATGATAATTTAATATCGCTTTCATAATACATAGTCTTTGACATGATGATAATATGAATTTATCTGAGCCTTTTTTTTTCATAAGTCACGATCTTGTATAGAGAAAAAAGATTCGCAAGGTTAGAGTTTTTTTTTCAATTATTAAAATTGCCATTATTTCTTTTAATTACCTTTAATTCGTCATTTTTCCAAGGAAAGTACATTTTGTAAATATTTATGTATAATTTTCCCTTTTTGAATATTTTTTTTTATCCTAGGACCTTTTACGGGAGCTCCTGTTACATCATATATGAAACTTACTAATCCTTCAACTCACAAAGTTTATTTTAAAATAAAGACAACTGCTCCAAAGAGGTATTGCGTGAGACCCAATTCTGGAGCTTTGAAACCAAAAGAAAAAACTGAAATAGCAGGTAATATTAATTTTTTTTTTATTTTATTCGAATATGGTGGAAAGATAAAAAAAAAATTATTTTTTTTTTCTTTACAGTTTGCTTACAACCGTACGACTTTGATCCAACAGAAAAGAGTAAGCACAAGTTTATGGTTCAATCAGTAATAGCTCCTGAAGGAGACACTGATGACTTTCTACAGGATGTGGTATGTAATTTAATAATTTTGAATTTTTTAATTAAATTTGAGGGTTTTTATTTTCTTTTCTTTTATTCAATTCACAGTGGAGAGATATGAATCCAAGTCAATTAATGGATTCAAAATTGAAATGCGTATTTGAGAATCCTGTAAATGCGACAGCATCGACTAAAGGCACGCCAACTGGTACGACTACTAAATCTGATACAAGTGCAACCGATGGTAAAAATAAGGGAACTGGCGACACTGCTAAAACTTCACCAATGGTAAATTTTCCTCTTTTTTTTTTTTTTTGCAAAATTCCCTAATTACGAGTTTATAATTGGAATTTTTTTTTGTAGCTTCTTAACGAAGGGGAAACTGACGAAACGTTATTAAAAGCAGCGCAGGAAGTACAACAACTCAGGGTACAACAAAGTAATCTCTATAAAGAGAATCTTGTATTGAAGGTAAATTAATTAATTAATTTTCAGTCGTTTTTTTTTGCAAAAAATTTTTTCATAATTTTTCTCACATAGAATTTTATTTGAAAAAGAAATTTTTGCTATATTAGAATATTTATGAGAAATATCACCTAAGGTGTTTTATAATTTTCTTTAAAGAAAAACTTCGATAGTCACATCATTGACACGTGCCCTTATTCTTATTGTTCTGGGCACTCGTGATAGAATCGATTTAATCTTATATATGTCATAAAAATTCATTCACTTTCATTTTTTTTTTTTTTTCACTTTGGAACACTAAAGCCAACAATTTTTTGAATTGGAAATAAAAAAAAAAAATACTTTAATAGGAAACTAATTTTTTTTTTCTCTATTCAGGAAGAGTTGATGAAATGGCAAACTGCAAAGGATAAGGACAGTCATTTGTTGGATCATCATCATCATTCAACGGGTGGATCATTGCAAATGAATCCTCAGCTCTCACCAACGTTTACAAGTGTAGCTATTGCCGTCGCTATGGTCATAGTTGGTTATCTTTTGGGAAAATTGATTTGAACAGTTTTTTGCCTTATACACCACAGCACGCCCTTCCCCCCAAATTTTTTTCTTAGCCTAAACAAAAAAAAAAAAAAATCTCCTTGCCACATGGCGCCATCACTGTGAACCGCTATTAAAAAAAGAAAACTCGTTATTCAAAATGTTCATAATAAATATTTCCATTAACGTCTAATTGTAGAACAGTCTACATAATTTGAAAAAAAAAAGATCATTCACTAGAATTAGCGCATAATGGTGCATAGAAGCGAAGGGACGAATCCTTTTCTAAGGACCGTAAAAATGATATATATATATATATGTTTAGAAAAACAGTTTTTAATCAATGATCACTAAATTTCTTGTTTTTTTTTTTTTGTCGCGGCCTCTTATAAAAGGATTGCGCCAATGGCAAAGTCTTAATTAAGAATTATAATTTTTCTTATTGAATGTTTTTTGATAGAAAGAATTTTGATGATGGACTTTAAAAAAATAAAACAGACATTGGAATTATTCACTGTAAATAGATATAAAAGGGGGGGGGGGGAAAGGAAACCAAAAAAAAAAAAAAAACAGTTTTTAATGACTGAACGAAATCAACTGTGTAAAAAAGCCAATGGATCAAGCCAAGCTTTTACGATTAATAAAATCTTAAATTTAATTTTCACGACGGGGGAAGGGATTGATTATATATATTATGTGTGTGTGCACGAGTCCGCCTCCGGCAAAATGAATATTCCAGAATTTGACGCATTCAATTTTTATCTGTACCTTTTTTTTAAATTTATTTATCTTAGTGTTTTCTTTAAAAAAATGGTTTTCCAAATAAAAGGATTTGTTTGGAATAATATAATTTAGAGAGAGAGAGACGGAAAGGGGAAAAAGTCAACTGTTATTTATATTCGTGCCTTAGAATTAGAGGCAAACAGTATATTTTTCCCTATCAGCTTTTAATTTTCTATTATATTGTCCACTGATGATTTTTTTTTTATTTTATTTTTTTTTTTTTGTACGAACTATTATTATAATTTTCTTCGTCCCTTTGTGCGTGCGTTACGGTTCTTGATTCAAGAAAAAAAAAGAAAACCGGGTGCAATAACGTGATAAATATATACTTACGTCCTCGACTGTAGAAAGTAAAATTGTACTCGAAAGTGCTAACATCGTTACCAGTATCGTCTTTACAATCCGTGGACCGTTTAATTATATATATATATATAAAATATAAAAACAAAATCACCTAGTGTTTTTGATATTGTGTTTAGATGCGCAAACTTGGCATCCAAGATTGTACACACCAGAGTACCGGAGATTGAGCTTTTAACAATAATTAAGAATTAAAAAAAAATAAATAAATAAACGAGTTTATACTCTCAAAACAATATCCATGAAGAAACTGTTTTTCATAGTTTTTATTAGGACATGTTGCTTGGTTTTGGTCCAGAGAATGGTGAGGGAAAAGAAAACGGAAATCTAATGTGATTTTTGTTTTTTTTTTTTTTTTTTTTTTTTTTTTATTCCCAAATCCCATTTTACTTTGATTTTCGTTGCGAAGAGCCATATAATATATATATATGTGAAAAATAATAACAAATTTGACTTAATTCATCGAATATCTTGAATTTAGTGGAATGACTGTTCGCTTCGAGATCGACTATTTGTTACTGTGTTATAAGACTCCATGTTTCTCGTGCAGCAAAAAAAAAAGAACAGAATATTGATGAATAAACGTCTGTCCTATAATACGCTAAAAATTATTTACTTTCACTGTAGGATTTACTAAATAATGGTCCTATCGTACGACCGATAAACGGAATATTTATAGCTTCATTATTATTATTATTATTAATTATTATTATTATTATTATTATTACATTGTACTCTGTAGAATACAAGCACTGTAACTGCTGTTCGATCAGAGTTGCGAAGTTACAAATGGAAAGTGAAATAAATTTATTACTCAAATTTAAAGTTTCCTTTAGACGCTTGTAGATATATTTTTTTTTATTTCTTATTCTTTTTTATAATTGGCGCATGACTTGACAAAATAAGTTAGATTTTAAGGAAAATGAATTAATTTTCAAATTCATATTTTCTAAATAGAAAAATTTTTTTCACGAGAATAATTTAAAAAATTTGTTTTTATTATTGAAAATAAAAATTTATTTTATTCTCGTTTAATTCAAAATGAAAATAAATTATTTAATTTAAATTAAATTTATTTTCATTAAGATTTACTTTTTTTGTCAAAGACTTGGCGTGTTGTGGATTTTTTTAAATTTTTCAATCGATTTTTACTTTTTTATTTATTTATGACTCCATTTTTTGTTTAATTGAAAAAATTTCGTTTTCATTTGATTGATGAACTTTTTAGGGAAAAAAAATCTGAAACTATTAATTGAAAACTGTTTATTTTTTTCAGTCTCAGTAATGTTGTACAGCAAGTGAAATAAAAATTATATAATACATATAAATTCTTAGAAATATTATTATAGTTTTTACCTGCACAAAAACGTATAAAAAAAAAAATCACAAACACTTATTTAAATATAAAAAGGAACTAAACAAAAATACATTTTTTAAATATTAGAAATAATTGGTACTTATAAATATGGTTGCTACAATTTTTTTTTTTTTTTTTTTTTTTCATTTTTCTAAATTACTTTCTTTTATTTTATCATTTTCAATCTAATGATATATATGTGTGTTTGTAATCCGTATACAAATATAAAAAGTTTTATAATAGTTTTTAAATAATAATATTAATCTATTAAAATAAAACACGCGTAAATAATACTTAATTATAAAAAGCTTACAGTTAATCTAAATCTACATGGTATTTTTTGTAATATAAAATTGGAAATATTCCATTTATAATTGTATCGATTATTAATTTAAATTTTTTTTTTTTTTTTAATGAAGTTTTTATTTTGACGAATATGATTTGTGTAAAAATTTAATGTTTCAAATTTATTAACTGGATATATTTCCTTAATTATATCACTGCTATCTTTATTATTATTTTGTACTAATGCGTTTCAAAATACTTGACTTAATTCTATAGACTCGTAATATAGTATGTATTTATTAATAATATATTCTTAAATCGATAAGAATAAAAATTAACTTGGAAAATATTTTTTAAAATTAACAATTTTATATTTAAAATTAATAGTTCTTGATTGAAAAATAATAATGAGATAAATACGAATACAAAATATAAAGTTTTATAACATAACTTGTAATCATATACTGAAGTTTTATCAAACTTAATTTTTAAAAAAAATTTTTTTCCTCTATTTTATGCCTTTATATCGATTATATTTCATATTATTATTTTTTTTCAATTTTAAAAGTTGTCAAAATTTTTTAATAAAAATTGTTGTATTAAAAAAGTGAATAATGAAATATTATTATTAGAAAAAATTATGTAGAATTATTTAAAAATGCTATAATTGGTGTTGAATTTAATATAATTTTTGTTGGATTTAAGGAGAAACTACGGTAATATATATATATATATATATTTGTTAAATATCTGTTTTCAAATATTTGGAAGTATTTAGCTTTCGATATATATTTTTAAAATATAAGTATAATAGGCTATATTTATGTCTATCACTAAATAATCTCCTTATGAGCTTGATTATATTATAATTTACAGGTCACACTTGTTTGAATGCTTAATACAAAAATCTTATTTCTAATGGTATTTAAATAAATAAATAAACCCGATTTTTTTTTCTTGACGAGAAAGTTAATTTTGATTTAAATTCATAATTAAATTATTTGGATTTCAACTTTGAGGTCATTATGAATTTTGATATTACATAAATAAATAAAAGATAAACTTTTACACCAAAATACAATACATTGTTTTCTTAAACATTTACAAATTCAAAAAATAATAATATTTAAAATCTTGTAGATTTTTTTTTTTTTTTTTTTGAATGATTTTTGTGGGTTTAATACTGCTATTTTAAATTACAAATTGGCACATGAAATTAATCTGAATATTAAATACATACTCAGAAAAATTATTTTAGGAAAATCAAATGATTATTCTAAAATAATAATTAGTTTTCTTTCTTTTTATATGTAAAATTATTAAAAATAGAGTATTTTTTAAAAGAATTTTTCAATTCTAAATTGGAATGGCAACTTAATGTAAAAAAAAATAATAATCTCCGATAAATAGTAATAAAGAATATATAACATTTCTTAAAATTAATTAAATTATTTTCGTCAATAATGGTAAAATAATATCCCTTAAAGCCAAAGACTCGTATACACGTGTGTTTAGAATATCGATTTGTAAATTACGTTACAATTTATAAATAAATATAAATTGTATTGAATTACATTTCGATATTAAAAATAAATTATAAAAAATAAATATATATATAAAATAATGATATAAAGTTAAAAAAATTAAGTACTTTTACAATAAAATTTAAAAATAATAATTAAATACCTTTTATCTCACGAATTTGTTGATCATAGCCTGAAGAACATGTAGCTTAGTCATTTAAAAAAAAAGCGATGGATATGTTGATTTTACAACGTGATCTTCCATGCGGATGATTTTCTTCCAATTTTATGTTAATCGAAATCAGAGATCAGCTAATAAAAAAAAACAAAAAATGTAAATGAATTAATATAATATACAATAAAATATTTATAATAGTCAAAGTATTTAGAAACAATTTATAATTATGATTTAAAAAAAAAATTAAATTGTTTAACTATCACAGATTCTTTGATTATATTTAATTTTAATTTTTAATATTATATTTTAATTTTATATTTTAAAATATTTGTCAAAAAAATAAATTTTTTTATCACAGACAATTATTATCAAAAAGATAGAATTTTTTTTTTCAAAATTCATTATATAAAAAATATCTTCCATCGTTGATCTTCATTGTTGTATCGACCGACCTTTTTCTTCCTTAAATCTTTATGTAATTTTAATGATGATTTTTAATTAATGATCCACATTAAATATTTAAATTAAATAAAAAAAAAAAGTAGAGCTGAAAGAAGAAAAAATTTTAAAAAATACTAATTTACCTGCATTGAATAAATTCAAATCACTTTCATGAATTCTTCCATGAAGATATCTCTTTTTAAATGGCAAAAAATTATGAATCAATTTTTCCGATTGACACAAATCTTTTAAATCAAATGAGATATTTGATTTTAATTCATGTAATTTTCTGTAATTAATTGATGATGATGATGATGATGTGCTTGATAGTTCAATTTTTTCAAATAACGATTCTTCTAAATCTTCATTAATCAATTCATTTTTTAAAAAATCTTTATCATCATCATCGTCATCGTCTTCATCATTTTTCATTTCTTCAGGTTTTTTCAATAAAAGATTAGGATTAATTCCTTGATCGTCGGGATAAAAAAATTCACTTAATTCATTTGAGGAATAATTAAAAATTTCCCATAATATTAAATTTTTTTCAATTTTCTTCAATGTTTTACATGAATCTGTCCCAATGCTTGATGAAGCATCACTGACTTCAGCATCATCATCATCATCAACATCTTCATTGTTGTATTCTTTTTTAGATGAATTATTATCCCAAGTTGTTAATAATTTTATAACACTTTGGTAATAATTGTTTAAATCACCATTACCAAGAGTTAATACACCAAAAATAAAATTATCACATATTGAATTTACACATGTTGCATTATTTTCATCAACATTCTGAGGGGAATCACTTGATTTTTCATTATAATTATCATTCGTGCTTGTATTTACGTGATCTAAATTATTTAATGTAACATCACATTTTTGGTAAATATTCTCACAATTATTTTCAATACTGTTAACGTCGATGCTTTTATTAATGAGATCAATATTAGTTTCATCTATGGTAATGTCACAATTTTCATTACTGTGAACATCAGCAACTTCAACTGATTTTATTCTCTTTGATTGTGATTTTTTATTTTTTAAATTTCTCTTTTTTATTTTAATTTCATTCAACCATTGTGGTCTCACTGGTTTTTGTTTTTTGGTGATAATTTTTTCCACTTGTTTATTATCACTCGTTAAATCAATTAAAAGTAATTGATTTTTCTTTAATTTACGTTTCACTTTTTTCTTCACCGGTGACAATTTTTCTTCAACATTTTCCATGTTGACCTAAAAAAAAAAAAAAAAGAAAGAAATTATATTATTTTCATTATAATTTTTCCGCATTAAATAAAAAATTACCTGTGAATTTTTTATATCTTCTTCTGATGAAAATGAGCGCATTTTTTTTTCAAGTTCCAAAAAATCATTACATATTTTTTCCAAATTAGACAAACCGTACATCATAAGCCACCATGTTGCATTCATATCAAATCCATTTGGATTTGGAATAATAGACGATAATTCTAAATTCATTTGTGGCATTAAAAAACCCAATTTTTGTTGTGCCATGTCTATTATTTTTGATTTTTCATACGAATTGTCAACAAGATTTTCCCACAATTTAAATGCAAGTAAATAACCAACGTATGTAAAATCATTTATTGATTCTTTGGTATTTTTAAAAGATGACAAAAATTTCCTGAAAAAAAATAAAATAAATATTTGTGTAAATTAAAAACATTTAAATATAACAAATATGTAAAATTTTAAACTCACGCGAATATGGGGCAATAAAGTTTTTTCATTTCTTTTGTCTCATATCTACCCATGAGTAGAATTTTCAAAATATATTCATCTGAGTTGTCTAACATAAATAATGTTTATTAATTTTTGTTTTAATATAGATTTATAGAAAAAAAAAATTTGTTATCTTACCTAAATAAAGATACAGAGCTGTTAGAATATTTGCCGAATCAACATTCTTGTTTATTTGAATTTCTAAATCTAAATATACTTTAAGTATATCAGTCATTTTATTTAAAAACATATAACAATCATTGACTGTCTGTAATGAAAATAAAAATTTTAGTTTTTTATAAAATTTATATTATACTCGAGTAAAAGTCTTTGTTACCTTTTTAATATTTCGCCAACAAAAGTAAAAGAAATTTAATGTATTTTTGATGTGATTTTTCAACATAATGGATTTTAATCGATTATCAAAACACGTGGAATAATCTTTAGACACATTCCTAAAAAAGTGAAAAATCAATTAGGAAAAAATTAATTATTTACGAAAAAAAAAAATATATGAAAATTTTGTTTACTTTTCATAAACGGTGAGAAGATGAACCAATAAATCATAATTTGTATTTTCAATAATTCCATTTAAAAGAGGTGTAAATTTAACGAGCCATGGAAAATATTCATTCTCATCTGTATTACTCATATTACAATATTTCATTCACTTTTCTAAAAAAAAAAAAAGAAAACAATGAATATTAATAATGCTAAATTGTAAATAATCGAAGAAAATAAATAGTTTACAAAATCAAAAAAATCATCTGTTTTCAATATAAATTCAGTACATTACAATTTTAGTTTAAAAAATTTCTTAACTTCAAATTCTGTAGTAATTATTAAAATAACTCTTTTTTTCTTATTTTTGCAAATCGAAAAAAATATTGAAGAAAATGAACGCTTTTGACAATTTTGAGGTTAGAAAATTCAGCTTTAAAAATTTGAGCACTTAAAATCTCATATGTTACTTTATCATAACTATATAAAAATTACAAAAGAATATTTTACCTGTATTTATATTTTCTCAATAAAATTTCCAATTAATATGATTATACTTACATATAGAAATTGTCTTTTAATTTTTAAACAAAAAACGACGGTTGCTTCATACATTTGACTAATCTAACGGAATTTCTTGTTGTCAGAATTGTAACGTAGTAATAAACAAAACCCGGGACAAAGTGTAGGTATTTTTTTCAAACTAAAACCATTATTTTACATTCAGTAAAATATAAATAATCCCCTAAAATATTGACAAATAACAAACTTTATAAAAAAAAAGAAAATAAAACTAATGAAAAATTTAGTAGTTTAAAATTTTTGAATTTTAAATCTATGGTCGTTCCTGAAATAAAATTAAATGTCTAGTATCACGTCCAATGACGTTAAGGTAGTACATTTTTCTATTGGCACGGCTTCGTTGCGGCCGGGACAGAGAACGAATCACGTATGTGACATGGCGTCCGGGTAGAAAGAAAGTTGACTGTTAATATAAACGTTAATGTTGTTTTTATGACATTGACCGAACAAAAAGGGAACCTCCGAGGCCGCGAATTTTCCCTAGACACCGGCATTGATGGTAATGCATGCGAGGAAACCACAAAGGATAAGTGATGGGTAGGGCTCTTCGTCAAAATACTTGAGATCCTGACAACCAACCTCACCGATCACGACGTCCGTCTGTCCGACCAGCTATCATCACCGCCATTCCCGGGTTTATTTTCCGTGATGGATTAATTCATAAATGTCCATCGAGGAAAGCCCAATTTAATTTTTTCTCATTAATTGACAAAAATTTTTCTCTATGATTACAGGTACTTCGATAAGCACCAGGCCCATCCCTATCAGGTAAATATCAAAGGTGTTTTCTGGGTGCCACGGGATCGGGAGGGGGGCTTCATCTCACAACACGAATCATTTGTCACACGTATTTTATTGTTAATTTTCATAATTGCATTAACTTAATTCTCATTTTCAGCTTTTTTTTTTAATTTTCCCCACCAACTAACATATATAATCTTTATTAGCGACATTTTTTTTTTTTTTTTTTTAATTTCTTGTCTTTACCATTTAAAAAGTTTAAAAAATTGTTATTTTATGTGTTCTAATGATTTATGTAGTTTAATGTTTTTATTTTTTTTTTTTGTTTTGTACAATGCTTTGTTAGGGGAAAAAAGTATTTATTTTAAATTAATTTTTTTTTAATTTCACAATTTCCTGTTTTGTATTTGTGAGAAATTTACTTTAAAAAATATTCCTGGTAAATGAATTATAATATTTAGTCTAAAAAAAAGAGTATATTGAAAAAAATGTTTCTTTTTGTCAAAATTGATTTGGTGAAAATTTTTTTTTCAAGTTTGTCAATTTTTATCATCTAGCGACTTTGTTTTTTTCATTTATTCAATATTTTTGGGATCAAATTTTGTGTTTTTGTTTGCTTTTTATGTTTTTCATGTTTTTTTAAACATTATTTTCGTGTATATCATTAAATTTTCACAATTACTTAAGATTCTTTTCTTGTAAACATAACCTCACTTTTTATAAAAATCAATAACCCAGATATTTCTGTTGACCTTTTATTGTTGCAGGTAACTTGGAATAAAATTATTAAATATGTTTTTTTTTTTGTTAATTATATTTTTATTGAAAACAATTTTTTTTAAGTTAAATATTTTTTTTTTGATAATTTAGTAATGAATTTATTTTTTTGAAATATTTTATTCCAAGAAATTTTAGTGTTGAATTTTGTTTTTTTCAGAACACGAAATACAGTAGTTCAAAGGGTGGCTACTCCTCGTCGACTACGTCGGATAGTCGTTACGAGGGGCGAATGCGAGATTCCCCGAATGGTAACTCGTACAGTCCAGCCGGAGGTTTGGGAATGGGCATGGGAGCAGATCGTGACAGCCCCCGTAATTATCCCAGTAAACCTCTATACAAGAAGGAGAGAGAAAACAGAGACTATAAGTTATCCTCCTCTAGGGACAAGTATTCCGGTGAGAATAAAATTTTTTTTTCAATATTTTTCTAAAAATTTTTTCCAAAATGATGTAAATTTTACAATATTTAGATTGTGCACGATCTCCAAAAGATAAGAGGAGCCGCGAAAGCAGGGATTCGGAACACAGGACCAATCATGATAGGAGCAGCGGAGAGGTATTTTTTTTTTAAATAGCAAAAAAATATCAAGGCACAAGGATATGTAAAATATGGTCCTTGTTCTTGATTTAATTTTTGAAACTGATTTTACGAAAACTTTTTACTGTAATTATTTCTTTAATAAACAGATTTTGCATCCTATAAAAATATCTTCAAACTCATCTAGAGATTCGTCTTCACAACGGAAGCCAACGCATAATTCGTGTCAGGTTTGTATTTTCGTTTTGATTTAATGAGGAATTATTGAATAATTGGAAATTTTTATAAAGGACAAACGCGGCGATGAACGGGGAACTATGGAACGTACGGCCAGGTTTGGCGACTGGTCGGAGCATATGAGTTCATCAGGAAAGAAGTATTATTACAATTGCAAAACTGAAGTTTCACAATGGGAAAAGCCAAGGGAATGGATTGTACGAACAGACAGTCGTCAACGTCAATCCAATGATTACTCCAGTAGGTCAAGTAAGTGTTGATAATTTCGGTAAATATTTACTTATTTTTATTTTCAAAAATTAATTTAATATTTTAATCTTTTTTTAGGTCATGATAAACATTCCAACTCGCGATCAAACAGCAGTGCCAGTAGTGCGCGAGATGGTAAATCATCACGGCAAACTGACAAACGTGAATATTGGGTCTCATGTAGCAGTAGCAGTGGGAATAGTAGTCGAGAGGATGTCTCGTCACGTGAACGTGAACGCGAAAGAGAAAAAGAACGTGAACGTGAACGTGAAAAAGAACGTGATTCATGTAGAGAGGATTTGGGTGTTGAACGTCAAACACAGGACATGGATATTTCACCAGGTGATTCTACACCCACATCAGAACCATTGACATCAAATGTTCATGATCAAATTCCCCAAGGGCCGGTATTGTTAGCTACAGGTTGGTGTTTAAAAAAATGAAATAAAAATTAAAATAAAAAAATGTATTTTTACTTACTTCTTTTTTTTACAGCGTTACCTCGATTAACGTCACATCCATCAACGATACCACAAGCACCTGGAAAATTAGCTTCTCCAACGCAACAACATGGTAATAGTAATGCCCCAGGTCCACCGGTGTCACTTGCAAATTTACCTCGACTTCTGTCACAAATTACTGGCAGCAAAGAACAACCTGACATCACACCGCAAAAAGCACTTCAAACTCTTCAAACTGCAATTATGTTATCCAGACAGGTAAATAATTTTTATTAAATTAATATTTGAAAATAATTTCATTTTTAAATTGAAAAAATAACAATTGATGAGATAAGAATTTTAATATTAATTTACAGCAATCGGGAAGTGGAGAACGACCCAATATGTCTAATGATGTGATGGCACCTTTAAAAGTTGATACCAGTGGTAATGTGACTAGCGAAGGACCACCAACTCCTACACATTCAGAAACTCAGGACTGTGTTGACGTTCGAAAAAGTAAGAAATTATTTTTGATTTTTGTATTCTTTAATATTGAATTTGTTTTTTAAAATAATAAATATTTTTACAGTAGCGAGTCCAGGAGCTACAAATTCAAGTGTTCAAGGTCTCAGTTCGTTACAAGGATTAAGTACATTAGGTTCACTAGGAAGTTTAGGTAATGGAGGTGGCTTACAAGCATTATCTAGAGTTCAACCACCTCTAACGCCTTCCCTCACGCCTTCACTCGCAAATCATTATCGAGAAGATTTAACTCAACATGTACGTGCTTTTCCCGCGGACATTCTAGAAAAACAGGTAATTTTTCGTTATCTTTTTCTAAGTTTCTTAAAATATTTCAAAAAAAAAAAAATATTAACACTATTCTATTTAAAAAATTCAGAAACAATAATTTTCAAAAAAATATTATTAACACTGCCTTTGAAAAGATTTAATAGTAAAATATTTAAAAAATAAAATTTCTACAAAATTAACAATAACTTATGGGACGAATTTAAGATCGCCTACAAAAAAAGTTGTTTTGATTCGTCGATTTTAAAATAATATAATTTATTACAATATTATAAAAAAAAAAACTTTACCTTGAATATGAATTTCTAATCGAAGAATTTTTATTTAAGACGCAATATGAAGAAAGGGACCTTAAAAGCAAATGAATTATAGGTTAGGTTTACCACAGTTTTACTTGAACTAAAAGTTTATTTTTGTTTTTGTAAAATTGAAATCAGTTTTTATTGAATATTTTAAATGTAATGAAGACCTAAATATTAGTTTACATTACAAGTTGAACGTCTTTGTGTATTTTCACTTTAAAATTTCAAAACGTAACCTACAAATTTTTTTCTTTCTAAGGTCCCTTTTTTTCATATCACGTCATTTCTTATTTAATAGAACTTTCATTTATCCGAACTTTTACATAATAAATTGTGTAATTCATCAAATTTTTATTAAACACAATTTTCGTTCAACAGAATATAAATTTTACAAAATTTCCATAAATAATTTTGCTACAGAATTGTTCATTAAGCAAATTTTTTACTTAATAGTATTTAATTAAATTATGATCAAAAATTGTAACTAAAATCAGATTTAACATAATTTATAATTAATCAAAAGCTTTTCCTTAATTAAATTTTTAAAGAAAAATTCGATCAAGTAGAAATTATATTAAATATAAGAATTGTACAAAATTGAAAAACGATTAAATAAAAGTTATGTTTAATTAAAATTTGGTTATAAGAAAAGTTTTGGTAATTAATTAAAAATTTATTTAATGAACAATTCTATTACAGTAAAATTATTTTTTTTTTTTTGGAAACTTTGTAAAATATAAATTCTGATAAATGGAAATTGTGTTAAATAAAAATTCATTGAACTAAATTTATTATATAAAAATTCGAATATATAAATAGAAATTTGGATAAATAGAAATTTTATTAAATAAAAATTCATTGAAGTAAAAAATTTTCGCTATGAAAATTTAATTATAACAACTATTTTGTGGCCTTCCGCGTAATTTATTTTTGTTCATTAAAAGATTTTATAAAATTTTGTTTTCAATTTTACTAAAATATTATTTTAAACAAACATTAAATTGAATTAATAGAATTTTATAAAATTGTCCAAAGAAGAAAATATATTATTTATTTTATAGAAAAAAAAATGGGTTAAAAAAAATTTTTTTTTTCGTAAATTAATTATAGGCGCAAAAGCTTAGTGAAGAAGCACATACAATGGGCAGTTTACAATGCACACGTGTATCAGCAGAATTAAAAACTGCGCGATCATTAGTCAGGCTGACAGAAATTCAAGCGACGTTGCAGGAACAGAGGTGAGTGTGTCTAAATAATCTTTACTTTTTTTTTTTATTAAAATTTTCTTTGAAAGAAACATCAAAGAAAATTTAATTAAATTACAAAATTTTGAGACAAATATTAATGTGAAATTTTTAAATAACAAAAAAAAAATTATTGTTTTACAGGATATTGTTTCTCCGTCAACAAATTCGGACGCTAGAGGAGCTGAAATCCCAAAATTCCTTCATGTCTGATGATTCTTAGTGTAAGGGACTTTATAAAATAATTATTACAACCTATAATTAATTCATGAAAAAAAAAAAAAAAAATAATAATAATAAAAACATACTTATTAATATTCTCATTAATATTGAATAATTAAGATTGTACCTAAATTATAATATCATTGATAGAAGTGATATAAATAGTGAAAAAAAAAAAAAAAATGAAAAAAATAAAAAAAAAAAAATGAAAAAAATGACTGGGCTACCCGGAGAGGACTCTCGAGGGCTGTAATCGACGTGACAGCCAAGTAAGTCTTATATAATAATAATTATAATAATATTAATTAGTTAATGCGTACCTCTCCGGGATTGTGCGGCCTATCCAAGATACATTCAGTCACGACACAAAAAAAAAAAAAATGAACACGTAAATAGAAAAAACAAGCCAATTTAACTTCGAATTGTACCAAATTGTATATCTGATCTTGTCCACGTCGTCTTGTATTACCTATGTTATATACGTGTCAATGTTTCATATCTCCCATGATTAAGTGGCATTTTAAACTAGTTCAATGATAAAATTGGTTTCCATTTTTTTTGTTTTTTTTTTCCTTTTTTTTGTAATTGTAAATCTCAGAATAAATTTATCGTGCCACAAGTTTTAATACAGTTCTTCATAAATTCCTTTCTATTGTTGTGCGTGCTTTCATCAATTTTTCACTCGCATTAGTGTCTCTTTGACCTCTCGCGTATAATACATTTAAAAAAAAAAAATTACCATGCTCGCGTCTTGTATTATCTTGTACAGAGTACTTTGAAAAATACACAAAAACAAAAAGTATAAAAACGTTATTGTAAATAACAGCTATATTACGAGAGAGGGACCAAATCGCGAGCTACGTTCCTTAAAAAAGATTTAAAGCGCATTTTCTTGTTACAAAAAAAAAATAGAAATATAGAAAACGCCTTTTTTATACGAAATGCTTTTACACGATGATTTTATGTCTTTTTGCAAAATATTGACTTGTTTTTTACATTCTTTTTTCTTTTTTTTTCTAAATAAAATTCAAGCAAGAACGCAAAGAGAGCACTGATATTAGGCCTTGTGGCAAAAAAAAAAAATAATAATAATAATAAAAAAAAATTGGTCACTGTATTCAGTATTTATTGAACTTTTATTTCCGAATATAATGGTTAAAATAAATTAAAATGAGTATATTTATTCCCTCAACACAAAAAAAAATTATTTAATTAGCATAAATAAATAGACGGATTTGGTGAATAAGAAATCCAAAATAGACTTCTCACTTCTGTATTATTATATTTCATTGAGGAACTGTCAGTGAGTTACAGAAATTCTGAGCGAAGTAAAAAGAGAGAAACTGATTAATAAAAACATTATTTTACTAATAAGAATCCCAAGAAAAAAAAATACCTATCTACTTTAGATCAATTTATTAAATTTCATACATTTCTTAATCTCACACATTCTCTTAATTTTTCTCATACACACTTTTTCTCTTTCTCTCTCTCTCTCTCTCACTTTCGGTATGATCCAAAGAATTTCTATTACACTAATCGCAATTTTTTTCATCTTTTATTTAAAATTCCTATTATTCGATTTGTACACGTACATTATTATAAAAAAAAAGAAAACAAAAAAAAAAAATAGAAAAAGGACCCGCGGAAAAGTCGGTACTTTTTAAATGTGCAAAAATTGCAAAATTCTTTGGTCCAAACCTCCGAACGTTTAATGATAATTTTTTTTTTTTCCCCTAGAAATCAAGTCTAAAATATAATAAAATTACAAACAAAAAAAATATATATAATCAACTTCCATGGTAAACATTTCCTAATTATAATCGGTACAGAGGTGATAATTATAATTTTAATCTAATACTCTAACATGATGTTTCTCGACGATATAATTATTTGCTAATCACCTTTTTTTTCTCTTTTTAAAAAGAGTTTTTTTTTTTTATTAAAACAAAGTTTTTCTTTTTCAAACTTTCAGATTTATAAATAAAAAAAAAACCTAATAATTCAGGAAAACGAAACTATATTTTATTTTTTAAAAAAATATTTTCCTATTTAAAAAAATCGAGAAAAAAATCTGAAAGTTCTTTAAAAACATTTGTTAAAAAATCAATATTTTCTAAATATTTTTAAAAAGGATCAATTTTCGCGATTTTTAATCTAATAATTTTTTTCTATCGAAAAAACATACATAATAATTATAGATTGTCTATAAATTAAAATACAAAATCAACAAAATTATTTTCTAAAATAAAAAATATTCATTGCTATCTCGTGGGGAAACATCAGTTGAATTTTTTTTTTTCTTTTTTTTTTCTTTTTAGACATTATGTACCATTACACCTTGTGGAGACATTTCTTTTCCACAGCACCGGAAGCATACAGTGAACATTCTCTCATTTATTTAATTAATTACAATCAGTCATTGGATTTATTTCATAACAAACTCTCATTTCTTTTCTTTTAAATATGATTTTTTGTGCTATCGATGCACATTATTTGTGAAAATTCGTATTGATTCATGGATTTTTTTTTTCTTTCGATCGACTCTAAGATCATAATAAGGCCTCTGATTATACGATGCCCACTAATAAATACACTCAAGAATCTTCGATTTACATAAAAATATTAAGCAAAAATAATTTTTTATTGAATTTATCAAATTTTTGAAATTTAAAAATTACTCTCCTTGAATTTTATAATCGAAAACTCTCGAGAGTGCAAAATTTAAAGCATCATTTAAAATCGTTTCTGAGTGATTGCTTTGAATGTTTTTTTTTTTTTCTCTATATTAAAAACGTATTACAATGGAGAGTATAAAATGCTACAAAACAATTCCAATATACGCTTTCTTGATTATGATTTATCACGTACAAGTGATGCGCTTCTTTTTTTTTTTTTTTTTTTTTTATTTTTAAGGCCATAAAATATTTATGCAAAAATGCATCGCTTTGCGAAGCAGATCGATATGTAGTCCGCACATATCGATCAATTTGGAAATTCTTCTTTTCCTGTTTTGAGTAACAGGATTTTTTTTTTTTTTTTTTTTTTTATAGACGACACAGCCTTGCCAGAGAATGTTCACGGTGTAAGACAGTAAGACATTCAAAAAAAACTCAGCGCAATTTTACTTCATTTACTCATTTTCATTTTTTCCCTTTTTTTTTTTATTTATATTACAATAAACTCAAATTATTTTAAGATGGACGAAAATGGAAGTACAAATATTAACAACAAATTTGTATTTTTATTTTTATTTAACATTTTGTCCATTTTATCATTTTTATAAAATAAAACTAAAATATTCTAAAATCTAGATTAAAAATTTGTAAATAATTTTTTTTTCAAGTGAAAGAGAAAAATATGTGAAGCAAAATAAATAAAAAAAAAAAAAAAAAATGCACTTCCATTTAAAAAAAATATTTTGTACGATTGTTGAAATTAACATTGGTAACTTAGTTTTTCTTTAGAAATTTACTATATAAATTCGATTTGACTATTAAAAAAAGAGTATTGGATTCGAGACAAGAAAATAATTCATCTTCAAAAATTCGACATCGCTCCAACAAAGAAAAAAATTATAAATAAAGCTCAATTTTTTGAATTTAATTTTTTTTTCAAAATAGATTTAAATTTCTTTATGGGAGCAATGTATAAGACTCGAGCTTATTTTAAGTAATAAATAAAAAAAACTACACGATAAAAACTTGCATTAAAAAAGTTTTCAATTATTGAACATAATTTTTTTCTTTTTTTTCTTTATCAATTTTCTATATTAATTAAAATAATAATTAAAATTAACGTTACAAAATTGAAAACTTTTACTTGTTAGAAAAATGTAAACAGATTTTTGTTTTTTTTTTTGTACTTAATCTAGATTATGGCGGAATTGTGGATCATGTGCCGAGTTATTTTTGGCCACTGTCAATATAAATTAAGCCAACACTAGAGACATAACATTACAACTATATCTTAATTTTAAATAAGAGAAGTGAAAGGCGAATAAACTTTTTCAAATTTTTTTTTTTCAAGTTTAATCGCCTAATCACCATTGCCTAACTACTTTGCCTTTTTTTTGGGACTTCTAAAAAGAAATATGTGTGCGACTCTCAATATCATCCAATTTCTCTTTTTTTTTTTTTTTTTTTTCTTTTTTCTTAAATTCTAAGTCTTTTACAATATTATTTAACATTATCACTCAATGGATTGCTCATTGCATGTAAAAATTCAACAATTGCAAATATTTTTCTATTGTAAAGAAAATTTTTTTCCCATTGTTTCACAGCTTTAAAAAAAACCCTGTCAAAAAAAAAAAAAAAAAAGAAAAGAAATGTCAATATTCACATATGGAAATTAATGATTTTTTTTAAATAATAAAATATGAATATAAAATTGAAATTTGTATAAAAATACGACTCATTTTATTTAAAAAAAAAAAAAAAAATAGATTACATAAATTTCTTTTGTTTGTAAAAATTTAAATCCGTATTTAGAAAAAATAATCCTTTCAATTTTCCGGACAAAATGCTTCAATTAAAAACATGGTATCCAGATTTTCGTTTTAATTTCATTTTAAAAATTTTAAATTTCAAATTAAATACAGGTTTTTTTCCTATTAAAAAAAAACTTTCGTTCAATATAAAGTGATAAATAATAATTTATGTGAAAATATTTAAAAAAAAAAAATATATAAACTATTCTCCATTTTTGTAAAATAATAATACTGAAAATAGTTTAATATAATTAAAATATTGTTTACAATATAAATTTATAAATAAGAAACAATTATTTCTTCATTAAACAACGGTAATGTAAAAAATATTAAAATTATTAATTTCCTAGAAATTTGACTGTCGACACGATAAAAAAAAAATTGTCTTATTAAATATTATAATTTATCAAATCAAAAAAGAAAATTGTTTTTATAAATTTAAAAAAAATAATTCATTTTCTGAAACAAGTACAGAACTCAAAGGGGTTTTTTTTTATTACAGACAAAATAATAAAAAATATACGAAAAAAAAATGTAAGATTTTTTTTTACAGATTGTAAGTAAACGCTTTATTCAAATCAATCAAATATCATTATCATTATCGATAAAGATCTTAAATAGATATAACATGGAATTGTGTTCATAATTTTTTTTTTTCACCTTTTCGTAGTTAAAAAAAAAAAAAATTAAAATATATCATTTTCTATTTCTCTTAAAGAAAATAATCTAAAATTATATAAAGAATTAGTGAAAAAAAAATTTCATAACGCTAAATAAATCATAATACTTAAATACTATTATTTTTTTTTTTCCTCCCCTTTTCTAAATTATCTGGACACCATGCGAAAAAAAAAAGATGATCCGATAAATATATATAACTATCTTTAATCATGAATATAAAACAAAAAAATTGTAGTCATATACGCTCTGTTAATTAATCAATGATAAAAAAAAAGAAATTAAATATTTACTTTTCGTTAAAACTGTTTTATTTTCCAATTAATTTTATAAGATCTTTTTTTTCATTATAAAATTAATTAAAAAAGAAAGTAGTTTAAAAAAAATTATATATTAAGAGAACGTAATGTTTTTATTTTATTAATTTAAACAAGAGTAAGAGTTCATTTTTAGAAGCCCCGTTGTTTTTTTTTGTTTTTTTTTTTTTAAATATATAATTGATTGTAATTTTAGCCACGGCTTTTTTTTTCGTTATTTTAATTTCACTCATACTATGATAAAATACACAGCATTCTTATATTAATCAAGATACAAGCCTAGCATAAAATGGCATTCAGTAATTATTCTCTTATATAGGATTATTTCCTAAGGATATAAAAAAAATATACAATTTCAAGTAAACAGGCGGAAACATTTTCCGTAATTTTTTTTTTTTCATTTCTTTTCTTTTGTACTATCCGAATGCCATTTTTTCTTTTTTTTTTTTTTATTAAATTAACGTATATCTTACAACGTTCGTGGATCAGCGCTACGTGATTTTTGTAGGGCCGTTCCCGAGATCCTAGCTAAAATATATATAATATAGTAAACTTTTTTTTTTTCTGAGTTTATGTTCCTACACGTTTAGTGGAATTCCACTGATATACAGTCACTTCACGTTACTCACAACTTTTAAGGGTTTTGTTTTTAGATACATCGACTATATGAGAGGAATTTTCTTTTCCCCTCGAGTTTTTTTGTTGAGAAAATTCGTGGTTTTTTAAAAAAAAAATGACGAGGCTTTTTATGCTCAACGTCTTTAAAGAGTCTCTTAAATTGTACGGACAAAAATTTGTCTCATGTACGAGAGGTAAAGAACAGAGCATTAATCACAGATCAGTCAAAAAAAAAAAAAAAAAATATTTGAACGAAAGGCCCGATAACAATTAATCATTATCTCGAGACAGAGAGTTGGGAGGATAGAAGGAATAATTTTTTTTTTCTCCCCGAAATTCACTTGCGAGCAGTATGAAGGACTTATACTTACCTGAGCAGGTTGAGATTTTTCCCCCGCTAACAAATTGCACACGAATCTTGAAGCGGTCCTTGAAAGCAAAAAAATGACAATTTTTTTTTAAATACTGCGTCACAGTGATGTATCTATTCTGTTTGCAGTAGTCCTGATTTTCTAAAATTTGTTCCTTTTTTTTTGATAACTCCCGTTTCCTTTATCATTACTAAAACTGACTATGAATTGTTCAATCTCAAAAACATTGATTGCTATTAATATAATTAAATAATTTATAATTTACAAAAATTCTCTCTTTTGCTCGTTCTTTAGCGCACTTTCGTTCGTATCTTTTTCTTTCTTTTTTCATTGCTTCTTATTAAATCGCTAGATCTAGCTTCATTTTTTTTTTCTTTCTTTCTTTCTTTCTCTTTCTGGAACACACAAGCGGTAGTACTGAAGCACAAGTCATCAACACAAATATAATACAAATGCTGCTTGAAGTACCACCAATTTTTTTTTTAAATCTTTTAAATTCCATCGCGAGAAAAATTTGTCCGCCAAAGATGGTAAATTACTGTTTTTTTTTTTTGTTTTTAAATGCGGACACAGAATACACGCACCTGGATTTTCGTCACATTTCTCAGCCAATGAATTTTCTTGTCTACCGTGGTGTCATTCTTCTTCTCGCTGTTTTGATTTTTCGTTGAGTTTGTGGCAATTTTGGTGTAGCGCTGTAAATCAATTTTTTTAAAATTAGATTTCAAAGATTATTTTAAAATTAAAAAAAAAATATGAAAAATAAAATATCTTTTTACAGTAATTTTTTTACTGTAATTCTATTGAAGTATTAAAAGAATTTTTCATTCAAAAAAAATATTTCTCCAAAATTTGTTCATCATAAACGTTTTTTTTAAAAATATGAAATTAGATTAGAATGAAAAATAATTTGTTTATAATTTAAAAACATTTCTTGGAATTTATATCAATTCTTTTGTAATTTATAAAATAAAAACTCACTTGAATGTTGTTGGTTGATTTCCACCAGTGAAATTAAATGACACTGAATTTGGAGCATTAAAATTGAATCCACCACTTGGTGGTGCTGGAGCTGATGTTTGATTCTAAAAAATATAAATTAATTTTAAAAATTTACTTATTACTGCAAATCATTTCAATTAAAAAGAAATAATTATTAAAAAGTTTAATTTTTTCTTTTCGTTATGAAAATAATTACAAAATATTAAACTAAATTTTGTGAAAGAAAATTAACGAAATTTATTTTAATATATTAGAAATTAATAGAAAATAATGATTTTTTGAAAATAATTCTTCTATTAACGAAAAATAAACCTTTTTCAATTGTAAAATGAAAAAATAAACAAACATATATTTCTATAATTCTTTTTTATTTATACAAAAATTTAACAACTTCAAATACAAAATAAATGAAAAGTTATCGATATTTTTAATCATTTTTTTTCGTAATAAGTACAAATTTCTGTCTTTAGTTTTCATACATGTGTTTAAAACACTATTTTTGGCTTTTAAATTTTCAAGGATCACAGTGTTTAATTTTAGGTAAAAAAAAGGAGAAATAAAAAAAATTATGTTTGCTTTTATATAAACTAAAAAAAAAATATATTAATTTGCAAAAAAAGGGGAGAAAAATCACCATTTTAGATGATTAAAAAAAACTAACTGTGAACCGTGATTTAAATATTAATAGCAACAATTTACAAAACACCAAAAAGGAACAAAAAAACAAACAAAAAGATAACAAACAAATCTAATAATCTATAGATTTTACTAAATTAACAACTATTTCACAAAATAGTCTAGTGATCTTTTTGCGTAAACTTTAAATAATTTTAATTATGGATATTTTCAAAATAACCATCTATTAACGTAAAAAGAACGTTATTAATTTAATAATCAATATCAAATTTAACGAAAAAAAAAAAAAATTCTTCACAAAAAACAAATAATTATCACAATATATTGAACGAGAAAAGGAAAGAAATAAAAACAATTGTGTTTTAAGAAAGAATCGGACTACAATACTTTTAAGGAGTTTCAATATCAAAACAAAATCTTCAACTAAAAATTTTAAAAAATGTTACTAAAAATACTATTAGTTTCAATTTTTTTCTAATTCTATAATTTTAATTACTATTATAATTATTTCATATTTTTCTCTTTTTCTTCAGTAAGTCTATTATATTCGATTTTAATACAAAAAAAAATTATAGCACATTTTTTTTAATTGAAAGGATTCTAATTTTGTGCATTGAATTTTGTTAAAAAAACAATTTGTTATAAAAAAATTAATTAATTCTTAATATTTTTTTAATTTAATTAATTAATTAATATTTTTAAAAGTAATTATTTTTACACAAAAATTTAATAAACAAAAAATATACAGAATTCGCGAAAGAATAAATTATTTATTGAAAATCGAATTTATCATTAAAGAAGACTAGAAAATATGAAAAATCTTTTATGAAAATTATTAATTATTAATAAATTATAATTTAATAATTATTAATTATTAATAATTATAATTTATAATTATTTAATTTGCCAATTATAAATGAATTTATAATTTATATTATAATTATCAATTATAATAAATTAGAACGAATCACCAATTTTCTGATAATAAATATAATTTTAACTAGAAGCCAATTGATTTTTTCAAATTGCATTGATAATTTTCTAAGTTTCATTTTGAAAAGATTTTGTTTTTGAAATTATTTTGCACACAATTTTTTTTTTCCAATCGTTCAAAGATAACGCGAAAATAAGTTGAGCCAATTTTTTCGATTCCAATACAAACTCGTCCGATTCTTCCGTGAAGATAATTTTGAGAATAGAAAAATTAGAATGATGAACATACCATTCCACCGAAATTAAATCCACTAGATGATGCGGCAGGTGCAGCGCTTCCAAAATTGAATCCAGTGTTTGATGTTCCAGCTCCCGAGAAAGATGGTTGTTGTTGTTGTGGTGGTGGTTGTGTTGCACCAAAAGCTGGCGTCGGTACAGTTTGTCCAAAAGCCGGTGGTGGTGGTTGTTGTTGTGCCTCTGGTTTCGGTGCATTAAACGAAAAACCAGATTGCACTGGAGCAACAGACGTCGATGTATTAAACGTACTTGTACCAAAATTATTTCCCTGTGTTGTATTTGCCGGAGTAGAAACAGCAGCAGCAGCACCGAATCCAAAAACAGGAGCTGCTTTTGTTGTTGATGTTGTTGTTGAATTTCCAGTTGAGAAATTAAAACCACTATTCGTTGATGTTGTTGTCGAGCCAAAAGTGAAAAGATTCGAAGCCGGAGCTGCTGTATTATCTGTTTCGTTTGGTTTGCTACCTGAAAATACAGTCGCTGATGTACCAAAAGCATTGTTATTAGTACTGTTGCCGAAAATTGGAGCAGTTGATGCTCCAAAAGGCGAGGAAGGTGTTGTAGTTCCAAAGGATGCTGAAGGAAAAAGTGGCGCTGGACTAGCGGTTCCAAAAGTCGGGATACTCTTCTCAGCGGTGGTTCCAAATGCCGGCTTTTCCTTGTCAAATCCAATAATTTTCTCCTGTGCTCCAAAGAGAGGTGTTTTCTTCTCCAAAGTTCCAAACGATGGCAAAGGCGCAGTTTCAGTTTTTCCAAACGCAGGGACCGTTGATCCAAAACCAGTGGTACTTGAAAAAGAAAGCAATGGTTTCTTTTCCGCAGGTGTTTCGGTTTTATTCACACCAAACGTGAACGTTGACGCCGGTTGTATTCCAAACGTTGTTGTTGTTTTATTTTGATCAGAAAAACTAAAAGTCGTGTTACTAAATTGTGGAAGACTTGTTGCTGCCGCTACTGGTTCTACTGTCGATGTTGTTGTTGTTGTTGTTACCGTCGAAACAGGAGCAGAAGATGTAAATGAAAAACTAGGTGTAATTTGATTTGTACTTGTCACTGCAGTCGAAAATGTTGATTCGCCAAATACTTTTTTCGTTTTAACTTCATCGTCATCGGCTGGACGTTTGGAACTTGGTGATGTAAATTTAAAACCACTTGTACTTTCCGTGGAATTAACACCAAAAGTGAATGGCTTTTCTTTTTCAACTACAGGTACCTCGGGTTCTTTTTTCTCCTCTGGTTTTTGAATACCAAATGTAAATGTCGGTTTTTCACTCGGCGTTTTTTCATTGTTTTTCTCACCAAAGGTAAATGATTCACTTGCATCTTTATCGACTTTTTGAATACCAAATGAAAATTTCTCATTACTAACCGCTGGTTTTACTCCAAATGTAAAACTACATTCTGTTGTTTGAGTATCGGGTTTATCGATACCAAATTTAAAACCACTGTCCTTTGATGGTGCACCGAAACTAAATTGTGAATTTTTCTTCTCCGTTCCTGGTTTTGGTGTTGTACAGGCGATACACTCATTAGCATCGGATTTATTCGATAATAAACAGGAATCACAACTCCATGAACCGGCGGGTGTTTTAAATTTATCACCAAAACCAATAATAACGGGCGTTGATTTAATTTCCTCGGGTTTATTTATTGAACTTCCTGGTTTCATTGCTTTGCAACATGGACACACGGTTACGTTATTTGCATTTCGTACCATACAACACGGACACTCCCAGGTATTGCTTGATGATGTGAATTCTTTTAAACTATTTTCTGATTTCACTTCGCTTTTAGAATTCGATGGTTTTGCCGTCGAACAACATGGACATGTTGTAACGTTTCCATTATTTCGTACCATACAACCGGAACATTCCCAAGAATCACTGGCGGGTTTGAATTTTTTCAAAAGATCCGTTTCAATTGAAATTTTTTCCCCTGGTTTTGATGCTGTACATGAAACACACTTATCGTCTGTTTGTTTATTTCTCACTAAACAACTACTACATTCCCATTGACCTGATGATAATTTGAATTGTGAGCCAAAACAATCGTTTTCAATTGGTTTAATTTGTGAAATTGTATTTGAAACACGTGGTGGTTCTTTAATTTTACTATCTGGTTTTAATGATTTACAAGCAATGCAATTTGTTGTATTTTCATTTCTTATTAAACATTCCGAACATTCCCAAGTGTCAATTGCAGTGATATCATTTGTATTTGTTTCCTCCATTTTTTCACTTTCTTGTACTGTTTTACTATTAAGTTCCTTCAAAAAATCAACAACACTTCCGGATTTAAGTTCAACGGTGGAATTTGAAATTGGTGGTTCGCTAAATGATGATTTTTCCTTTGGTCTCGGTGCTGTTGAGCCGGACCACATAAAATTCGTTGCAGTTGAACCCAAAAATGAATCATTCGATTCAATGCTCAATGTTCTTGACGAGCTATTCAAATCATTGCCATCTTGTTTTGTATTTATATTTGTATTAGCGTTTAATGGATTGCTGAATGTAAAATCAGTAACGGAGGATAATGATTTCGTGGTACTGATCACTTTTATCGGACTAGCAAATTTAAATGAATCATCCTTGTCAACATTGTCAATTTGTTTTGTATATTGAGGTAGGGCAATGTCAAATCGTGGTAATGTGGAAATTGGTAATGCAATTGTTGGAAGATTAACTGGTTCAACAGTTTCTTCATCCAATTGATTTGTTTTTGATTTCACTCGAACTTTTCCGCGGAATTTCATATCCTCATCAGAGTCCGTTCTAGAAAGAAAAAAAAAATGTTAGAATTTTATAAAATTTTTGAAAAAGAAAAAACTTACCGAATACGATATTCAGAAATTGTTGGTGCTGCACTGTGAGCAGAAACAATATTTCTTGCAGCGAGCGTTGTGTCTTGTAATCTTTGTCGTCTTCTTATTTTTAATAAATCTGGCACCGTTGGTACAGTGAGCTGTTGTGCTCTATGACGAAGACCAACTCTCGGCGATGTCATCACTTCCTCTCTTGGTCGTTTAGTACCACCTGAATTCATCAAATTTGTTGCATTTTTAATGGGAATTTTTTTCGCATCAATAACTGGTGAGGAAAAATGTTCCAATGCATCCAATATTCTCTTTGCCGTTTGACTCATTCCGGAGGAATCAATATTTCCATTATTGAAAGGTTTCACCTGGACGTTTGTTCTTCTAGGAACTTTAAGCTTGTACTGAAATAAAGTAAATTGTATTAAAATCAAATTAATTTATAAATTTCAAATGTAAAATTTTCGAAAAATTACCTCATTATTGGAATTAAAGAGACTTCGAGTGCGTTTATAAAGGCCAACAGCATTTGCTCCGCCAAAAGTAACATTACCGGAGTAAAAAGGTGAGGCAAGAGATGATGAACGTTCAATATTGTTACTCATAATTGATGAATTAAAACTAGGTTTGCGACTGCTGAGCGAGTCACGATTGCTTGTGTCTAAGAAAAGAGATCTAGGCGACTGCAAATGATTTGCTAGAAAAAAAATAATGTTACTGTAAAATAATTTTTTCCTTCTTGAAAAAATGAGAAACACTTACTGTAATTCATTTTATTATCGTCCATGAATCTCTTTTTATTAGTGAATGAAGATGCAAAGCTCGTATTTGATGGAGGCTCTTGCCTATTATTTTGTGGAATTAAAGAACTACATCCGCTGGTACTTTCACTTGATTCAGAATTATCATCAGCTTCGTTAATAACTCCATTGTCTTGAGGTTGATTCAATGAATTTAAATCTGATCTTTGCGTCACTGGATTTCTAACATCATTTTGAATAGCTGGCGTTGATGATACCAAGCGTCTTAATCCACTTGGTCCAGCTGCCAATGGTTCGACGAAATCTTCATTCTGAGACAAAAAAAAAATCAAAAATCAAAATAAATATCAATAAATGTAAAATTTATTAAACTTACCGTTTCGTCGTGATTAGGAATGGTTTCGTCGACTTTATTTAAAGAAGATTTATTTTTTATTTGAATATTAAATGTTCCAGGTGGATGAATAACATCCATACGTATACGTGGACGTTTTGCAGGTGGTGGTTGTTGTACTTCCTCTGTTGTTTCTTCACATTCAGCGTTCTCGGAATTATTTAACACATCGCCATTATCCTCGGAACTATTAAACCATTTACTAATCCAAGATCGCTGAGGTATTAAATCCGTTACCTTTGTAGCAACTTTTTTGACGAACGACTAAAAAAATTATTAATAACATTTATTTATTAAAATAGAAAATATTAATTTATTTTCTCCACTATTGAATAGTTCTTTTTCTCTTTCTTAATTATCATATAAAGGTCAACAACGATAATTACGCAATAAATCGATAAAGTAGTGGAAATATTAAAACATTTATATGAATTCAGGAAAATTAACTCAACTAATAAGAATCTAACCTATAATTCTAGAGAAACAATATTACTCTAATAAATTACTCTGAATTTAATTATTTCTTAAAATAAAATCAAAATTGAATATAGAAAATTATAAATTTACTCAATATTTAAATTACGACATTCTTGTAAATATGAAAAAAGTATCAAATTTTAATAAATTTTTATAAATTAAAATAAATTATTGACAAATAATTTTACAAAAATGTCTAAATCATTGTAAACGCCCCTCTCTCTCTCTCTCACACATGAAACATTTCATTGAACAGCGACAATTTTTTTTTTTATTACTATATAAAAATACATAATTATAAAATCCGACCCACTTGATTTTCCAAATTCTCAAAAAAGATCAAAACATATTACAACTGCTATATGAACAGTAAGTCAAGGTTAACATGCCTGAAATATGAGAAATTATCGCCACGCTCTGCTTTAAGATTGAGGTTATCAAATCTGCAAGCGTAACGTTTTCCTCTTTTTCCCATATTCATTTTTTTGTCAAATACATTCAAGACAAAAAATAAGAATTTATTGATAAACAATTTAAATACACATATTCACACACAAGATAAATTCGATCAATAAAAAGAAGCAAAGAAAAAAAAAAAAAAAAAAAATGATCCGTTTGCGGAAAATCAAGTTCGGTCCAGGTTGGGGGCCGGGGGAATGAAGGAAAAGAAAACGAAAGCCATGCAAAAATTTACTCACGTTGTTTGGATCGTATGGCTTTCCTCCATGTGACCGTCTTCCAGATACATTGTTACTCCCCTTGGCCATGATCGCACCCCTCACTTGTTACTAATTAACACGCGGTAATTGATTTAGACGTAATAATTTCATTCCAAATTGTCACTGCTGCACCACCGCGCGACTTAAAACGAGGCCACGAGAGAAAATATGGCCGCTCAACGTTTGCGCGCCAGCGCTCTCAACACACAATCACTCACTGAGGAAAAAAAAAAAAAAAAAAAAACCTATGAATTTTTTCTCATTTCAAAAATTCACTTAATTTAATTTCTCAATCAACTCATGACAGAAATTAATTATTTTATCAATTGAAATTAACATCTATTAAATGAAATAATAGTTTTATAATTATTTTCCCACGAACAACGTGCGGGAGAAACTAAACATTTCCGGAATGGCTCATCACTCAATGACGGTTTGAATTATTTCAAAATTGTTTCAACGATTTCTGAAAAAAAAACTTTTTCATTTAAATTTAAATTAATTATATTATTTATAAAATGATTTTCCTTCTCTTTTTTCTTAATTTTTAAAATAATCTGAATATTTCCCGAAATTTTATTTCGGAAAATCAAACCATTATTTACTTTTGAAAATTAGATTAACATTTTTTCATTTATTTAAATATTTCAATATAATTTGAATTTTTTAAATTAAAAATGTTTAATTATTGTTTATTTTTTAAAAATAAAATTTTAATTTTAATTTGACTAGCAGAACTTCCGGTTGTTTTGATTTTCCTATCTATTTTCTAAATAGTTCATGATGGACAAGTTTTGTTTACGCATGCGCAATGACAATCAAATTGAAATTTGCGCGAATATTTAAATCTCACGCCAATTTTGAATTTGCAACTTTTTTTTTTTTTAAATTAAAAAGTAAATTAAATAATGTTTTATAAATATTTAAATATTTGAGAATAAATTATAAAATAATTAAATTAAAATGTAAATTTATTTTTTAATTATTGAGCGAATTAAAGAAAATTTTTTCGGGAAGGGTCAATCCATTATATTTCGAATGAAGTCGTCGCTGACTAATTTTTAAAAATTATAATACTTTGCAGGAATGATTTTGAAGTTATCAAGATCACGAAATGAAAAGAATTTTATTAAAATTTTAATTATTTATTGCAAAATATGAATTTAAAGTTTATGAGGTGCTGAAAACTGTCAATTTTTTAGCCATTGGAAAATATGCAAAAAAAAACAGAATTTACCATAAAAATAAAAAGAAATTGTTGTAATTTACTAAGAATGAATAAATTTATCATTATCAATTGATACAATTATTTAAATATGTGAAATAATATATAAAATATGATTTTCAAGTTCGCCTGTCAAATAACCTAAATTTGCAAATTTCATCTATTAAATGTGAGAAAGAGAAGTCATTAAATTGAAAAAAACCTTACCAAATATAAAGTACCTGTGACTAACTTTTAGTTTTTCTTAGCACTTTTTTCCTTTTTTCTTCATAAATGTGAAATAAAAAGCAATAAAAATTGGCACTTTGCTTATTTTCACTATTTTCAAATGTAAATAACTTTCTTGGAGAAAACAGAAAAATTACAAAACTTGGGCAATATCTAATTGATCACTAACTACAAGCACTGGAAAAAAATTCGCTTTGGTCCCGAAGATACTTTTTGAGATAATTATGTTTAAATTTTTCACAATTTTTATCAGGTTAATGCATGTGATTTTTATAAAATTGAAGTTAGTTCAAAATGTTTAACCAATAAAACCTAACTTCGTCCTTAAAAAACTACATGTATTAACCTGATAAAAATTGTGAAAAGTTTAAACTTAATTATCTCAAAAAGTATCTTCGGGACCAAAGCGAATTTTTTTCCAGTGCTTGTAGTTAGTGATCAATTAGATATTGCCCAAGTTTTGTAATTTTTCTGTTTTCTCCAAGAAAGTTATTTACATTTGAAAATAGTGAAAATAAGCAAAGTGCCAATTTTTATTGCTTTTTATTTCACATTTATGAAGAAAAAAGGAAAAAAGTGCTAAGAAAAACTAAAAGTTAGTCACAGGTACTTTATATTTGGTAAGGTTTTTTTCAATTTAATGACTTCTCTTTCTCACATTTAATAGATGAAATTTGCAAATTTAGGTTATTTGACAGGCGAACTTGAAAATCATATTTTATATATTATTTCACATATTTAAATAATTGTATCAATTGATAATGATAAATTTATTCATTCTTAGTAAATTACAACAATTTTTTTTTATTTTTATGGTAAATTCTGTTTTTTTTTGCATATTTTCCAATGGCTAAAAAATTGACAGTTTTCAGCACCTCATAAACTTTAAATTTATATTTTGCAATAAATAATTAAAATTTTAATAAAATTCTTTTCATTTCGTGATCTTGATAACTTCAAAATCATTCCTGCAAAGTATTATAATTTTTAAAAATTAGTCAGCGACGACTTCAGTCGAAATATAATGGATTGACTCGGAAATATTCAGGTATTTGCTGATTTTTATTTTACTTTACGACCGCAAATATAAACTTGTACTATATTTCGATCATCACCCGAATAAATAAATCGTTGTAGTTTCTCAACAAGTGTACAATTAATTAAATTATCCAAAGGACTATCTGGACTATTTAAATCAATTACCAAAGCATCGAATTGTTTTCCAGCTTCAAAATTTCCAATTTTTTCATCTAATGAAAGACCTGTTTAAAAAAAAATTAAAATTAAGATTAATTTTATTTTAAAATATGAAAAAAAAAAAAATTACAATACTTACATGTTGCACCGCCAAGTGTTGCTAAATAAAACACATCTTTATAATCCAAAGAATTATAATTTAATTTTATAAATGAGAGATTATTTGTTGCTGTAAGCGCAGCTCTCATCGAGTCTAATATCGATGGACTTTGTCCTCCTCCAACATCTACAAAATTCAGAATAATTAATTTTAATTTCCTTTTTAAGCAAAAATTATTAAATATTTAATATAATAAAATTAGTAAACAATAATTAAATTTCGTTTTTTAATTTCTTTTTCAGCAAAAATTGTAATAAATTTAATAAAAATGATGAATTATTAAATTAATAATTTTATGTTTAAAATAAATTAATAAAAAAATATTTTACCTGTTCCAAGTCCAATTTTAATGCCCTTTGCTTTTAATTTTCGAACATCGCAAATGCCACTTTTTAAACAAGCATTTGAAGAAGGACAATGAATAACAGAAGATTCCCTTTCTTTTATAATATTAAGCTCACTATCTGTTAAATAAATTCCATGTGCTAAAATAGTCTATGAAAAAAAATTTCTGTTTTTTATTACACTGTAAAAATTTTATTTTCGAAATTTTTACTGTAAAACAAAAATTTTGTTTAGTATTTATACCTTCTTTGTAAGAAGACCCGCAGCATCGTAAACTTTTGCATACGATAAATATTCATTAAAAACTTCGTTGACTGCTTTTACTTCATCCATGTTTTCAGAAATATGTGTCTAAATTTTTTTTTTGTAAATTAAAAGAATTTTAATTTTAATTTAAAAAAATTGATTAAATTGAAATTTTTCGAAGAATAAATTTATTTCTATTACCTGTATAGGAAGATTCATATCGTTTGCTAATTTCCCTAATTTTTTCATGAGATCCATATCACAGCTCAATGCAAATCTAGGAGTTAATATTGGTTTCACGAGCGGATTCTAAAATATTTAATTTTAATTATTTCAATCTTACTTTAAAAAATTAGTTTTTCTATATTAACATAATTAAACCAAAAATGAAATAATAAAACTAAATTTTTCTAAAATTATTATATAATAAAAAATTAATTTTTACTTTTAATTTTTCAACATCAGAAATAAATTTAATTGTATCGGCAATAGAATCTTTTGTTGTTTCGCAATAGCCATCATTACGAGGGACATTCATATTTAATTTTCCAATAAAAGCACGTTGACCATATTTTACAGCTTTTTGTGCAAGAATTAAAGAAGCCTCTTTATAAAGTGAAGCAAAATAACAAACTGTTGTTGTTCCCATAGTAAGAGTTCGTTTCTGTATTTAAAAAAAAAAAGTTTAAAAAAATAAAAAACTTGAAAGTTATTTTTTAGAAAAACAATTAATTTTTTTTAAATTACCACAACTGCGTCCAATACTTCATCAGCAAATTCATTATTGACAAATTTTCTTTCCAATGGAAATGTATATTTTTCGAGCCAATCTAACAGAGGTGAATCATAGCCAAGACCAAGATTTGGCAACTGAACGGCATGAAAATGACAATCAACGAAACCGGGAATTAAAAATTGTCCTGGTTTCAAACGTATAATTGGTTCAATTGTTAAATCTTCAAGTTTTGGATTTGGAAGAACGCTGCTAATCTAATCACAAAAATATTTTCTCATTAGTTTTAAATAAAAAATAAAATCATTACATTTATTTATATTATACTTACAATTCCATCTTGAATTATTACAGCAGCTTCATCAAGTATAATTAAATCTTCATTTTTATTCGAATGAATTATTGGTCCCACGAATGTTTGTTGTTTCATCTTTAAATAGAAATCTGAAAAAAATTACAATTAAATGCGATAATTTATTCAAAAAAAAAAAAAGGATTTGGTTTTATGGTTTTTATTTGAATATTTGTTTTTAGCTCACTTTTTAAAATTATCTTCTATTAAAAATATGTAAAAATAAGTCGAGACAATATTATAACCTTAAGGAGTAAATGCCTGACTGCGATAATAAAAAAAAAAAAAAATTATCTCTTACGTGTGCTGTAAATAAGAGAAGACGAGAATAGAAAGAGACAAATAATAAAATTCCACGCAACTGTTTAAAAAATATTCAAATTAATAAGTAGAAAAAATTAAAAATTTTTTTAAATGAAAAATAATTCCTAATAAATAGTAAAAATAATTTAATAATAGAGAAATATAATTAAATTTCAATATAAATAAATATTTCTCAACTATTAAAAGAAGTTAATTTAAAAGAAATATTTTTTATATTTTTGAATTAAATAAGGGATTTAGAAGCGATTTGTTTTCTATGACAACAATTTTATTGATTTAACAAATTTTAAAATCAACTTCTTCGTTTAGATCCACAACACACGTCGTATATTAAATATTTAAAAAGAAAACTATTTTTAAATTTTTATTTTTATTTTCATTCCAAAATTTTGTTAAATTAACCACGTATATAATAATGGGTGATAAAAAAGAGAATCGAAATGGAGATACAAGACTTGAAAGATCAAGAAAATTGGAAAAAGTGGCAACAGAGCCTCAAACTGAATATTTAGATATGGATACAGATGAAGAAGAATTTGGAAGACAAGGTGAATATTATTTTTTTTATTTTATATAAATATTTAAATAAATATTTAAATAAATATTAATACATAAATATATTTAAATAAAAATTTATAATTTCGTAATTAATTGATAAAAAAAAATACGCTAATCATTTTCAAAGCATTTAACTTTTCTGTTAAAAAGAAATATTTCAATTAGAATTTTTTTTAAGTTTATAATTATTAATGATAATATTATTAAACAAAAAAAAATCTCGATTATCATTTAAATAATATGAAAAAATTATCTTCATTTTCTAGTTTTAAACTAGAACAATAAATTAATGAAATAAAATAATTTACCCTTGAAATTATAATTTGTTGTGTTATAGAAACTCCCGAGTCAGAAGATAAGGAACCTCTTGAACCGGAAAAACCCGTATTTACTGATGAGGAATTGAATACGTTGGTCAGTAGAACTCATGCGTAACCGTTGTTTTTTGAATTAAATATAATTCAAAAACTGTGGAAAAAATAATTCAAATTATTTAGTTGAAGATTTTTTTTTTTTTTTAATTAATAATTTTAAAAAAAAATACAAAATTTCTTTTTCCACTTTTAGGTAAAATATGTACAAGATTTAACAATTTTACCTTCTTTATCCGAATTTCATTGGAATGAAGAATGTTGTTTTATAATTCGTGAATATTTTCAAGAACCAAGAAATACAATTTTAACAATTTTTTTTCATAAAAGTGAATTAAAGGCGTCGTTAAATTTTCCTATGAAAACTAGCGATGGACTTACTTATTTTTTACGTTCACCATGGCAAATTTATACTGTTGATAATTTTCAATCAACTGTCATTTTTGGCACAATCAATGAAAACACTGAGAATACATTATTAAAATTCATGGAAAATATTTATGCACCTGTGGCATTTAACAGCAATGAATGGCCCTTTAGTATCCTTTTTTCAAAAATTGAAAATCTGCTGTTTTTTTTTTTTTTTAAATGTTTTCCTATTATTGAAATTAGTAACAAAGGACAAAGTCTTCTCATCATTACATGATTTCATTATTTGCCTCACTGAACAAGTTTATAAACCAATGGGTCTTACAATCCTTTATGTCCCTCGAGAAGGTCTGAAAATTAAAAAAGAAAAATTAGACGAATTTACATTTCTAACGAATGAACCTGAAAAAGTGAAAAAAGATAATAATGATGACGATGATGATGAGAAAAAATTAAATGATAGATTAGAAAAAATTGCACGTATTTGGATTAAACAAATTCGTGAGGCTTTAATTGCATTGCCAATTATTCGAAAAGAATTAAATGATATAACAGATGAATTCGACTACTGGCGTCATAAACGTATTTTCTTTTAATTTTTTTCAACAAATAATAATAAAATAAAATTAAATTAAATTAATTACTAATTTAATTTTTTTTTCAATAATTATTTTCAGACGATAATCTTAGTTGTATTTTAAATCAAATGTCAAATAAAAATGTGATTACGATTATTTTAAAATTGGAAAATCTACGATCAACTAGTATAAAACAATTTAAATCATTATTAGAAGAAATTAAATTAAAAATAGAAGAAGCTTCAACAAATATCATGTATTTAAATATTCTACTAGAAGCATGTAATGAAATACAAAAACCAAATGATATTGAAATTCATATTTCGAAAATTATACTTTTACTAATATTCATACAAAATGTATCTCCATTTTATAAAATAACGTATGAATTTATTCTATAATTATTTTTATATTGAGATGAATTTATATAAAAAATTAAATGAAATTATTAATTAAAGGAAAATTGTGAAATTAATAAATTTATCTTTTTTATATTAAAGGGAAAACATTGAGGTTTTATATCAAGCGCTAAGTATACGAATAATAAATTTTTTAAAAGATTACGTTGAATTGGAAAATATTTTTCAAGACAAGGCACTTGAAACAAAATTAATGATTGAAACCTGCATTTTTTGTTGTAAGCGCTACTTTGAAATTTACGATCAGGTAAAATTTAATTTTTTTTGTGATTTTTCTTGCGAAAATTGATTCTTTTTTTTTGCAGATTCTATTGGAATGCAATGATCAATTTGAAAATTGTAATTTAGATAAAGAGAATATTTTTAAAAATGTGGATTCTTTTCTAAATAGATGTAATGATGTCATTGAAATTTGCAATGCCTCTGTCGTCTTTAGCAAGTTAATAAATTTAATTTAGTAATTAAATAAATTTTCTGAAAAAAAATTTCACTTATTAGTTATAAAAAAGAATAAATAAAAAATTGATATACTTTACAGAGTTGGAGGTCCAATAATGTTTGGTGGTACAAAAGGAAAAATATATGATATGTATCATGATGATCTTCAAAATTCATTTGCCATTATTTTAAATAAAATTAAAGAACCATGTAATTTTGCACTTGACATCACTAATATTTCTTGGTTTCAATATATGACAAAATTCAGACACGAAGTCATTGAATTAGAAAATATGTTAAAAAACATGATCAATGATATGTTTGATGAAATTCAAAATGTTGATGAAGGTATCGAAGTTTTGTATTCCCTTCAAAAATTTCAGCAGAGACCAGATCTTGAAATTTTGTTGAATGACAAATGGATGGAGGTAATATATATTTCCTGAAAATAAAATTCAAATTAAAATTCTATTTCGTAATTTAAGTTTTATTTTTCGAAAATTAATTAAAAAATATTTTTGGGTTTTGTTTTCCTTTTTTTTTTTTTTAATAATAATTAATTTCTTTCTTTATAGGTATGGAAAATATTTAGTAAAGAATTAAAAAATTGTTATTCAACGCTTCATGATAAGAAAAATTTGGAAGAATTTAACATTATATATTTAAATAGACAATATTTAAAAATGATAAATACATCTGATTGGCTTGGTGATTGTGATATTCAATGGTAATTAATTTAGAAAAAAAAAAATATTATATTTTTCCTTAATTATAAAAAAATGAAATTAATATTTTTACAGGGATATTTTAAAAATTTACAAGGAAATAATAAATGTTATTTCAATGTCAAAAAATCAGGATGAGAATCAAAATTAAATAGAGAAATGAATATAACTACGAATTTTGTTTTTTTTCTTCTTTTTTTTATAAGAAAATTCAATAATCATTTCTATATTTTCTTTTCTTGGTACATCGTAGACCCGTATTTTACATACACATTGCGTATATTTTAAATAAAAGAAAAATTTCTTATAAAATATAAAATATACTACAATATGATTCTTAAATAAATAAAAAATTAAACTACATTTAACGGTAAGTCATTGATAAAATTGTCGAAGAACTTATATAACAAATTTGTAAATTAATTACTTAAAAATAAAGTTAAAACTTACATTTTTTCTATATCATGGAAGATAAATAACATAAATTAAAATTTGTTCATATATATTTTTCTGGCAAATAATTTGAATTAAATTTTAATTCGTTTTCTGTATTTTTCTTTCGAAATTCTGTTTTTTGAACAAAATATTTAAATTCAAATTGATTATGCATTGTTTCATAAAAATAATAAACTTTTATAACAAAGTTTCTTTAGTAAATACTTAATAATAAATAAACTATTAAGTATATATAAATAATTACTTATAATAATTTTAAAATATAAGTCATGGTTCTATATCTAATTTTCAAACTTTTTGTTCTGCTGCTTTTAAATTCTAAATTTTAGATTTTCTATAAGTCTACAAGTTACATATATATGTATATATACCTAAGTATATATATATGAAATACTTTTCAGCAAATACTACTTTTTACATATTTCTATTTCACATAGTATTCTCTTCTAGTAGAGACAAAGTTTATTTTTGCGAGAAAATCATTTCTCTAAAGAGAAATAATTCATTTTGAAAATTTCTAATTCTATTTAAAACGATGGCATAAGATTTTTTTTTTAAAGTACAGTTCACCTATAAATAAAAAAAATTAATTTGAAAATTTGCATTCTTTTTTCAAAATAATTTTAGAAAAATAAAGCAAAAAATTTTTTTTTCAGAAATTGTAAAATATTTTCCATTTTAAATTAAAAAGAAAATAAAAATCTTTTTCACAGGTGAACTATCTTGTAATTGTTGCTTAATATTTCAAGCAAAGTTTGTAATCTACAAATTTTTGTCATTTTTAAAACTATGTTTTTTTTGTATTTTGAAATACGTATATAATTTTCTATTGTTTAAGTAGAGGTATTAGAACACACAACAATCGAAGGTACAACTTGATTTATGCATTAATTAACATTTCATATTAATTATATTCAAGTGTCTTCAATCACATTTTCTAAACTAATTTGGTATTTTATTTTAAAAAAATAAAGCCTTCTAATTAGTAAATATTATGCTATTGTAAATATCTTGCTTTACTTTCCTTGTGTTGGTCCTCGTTTTTGAAATATGAGGAAAAAGACTTTCATATTATATAAATTCATTGTCAATTAAAAATTAATTAATTAAAAACATAACAATTATTACTAATTTTGAAAAGCACCGGTTTCTTTCTTTTTTTCATAATTATATAATAATAATAATAATAATATTTATATCTAAATATAAATGCAGAAGATATTTATAAGTCTATATATATATGTACAATGTCTTTCATCTCCTATGAGCAATTCTGCTATAAATTAAATAAAATAATATTATTGCAGAATGCTATTTTATCACATAATTTATTCTGAGTATTGCAATTGTAAGTTTTGAAAATTATCTTTCCATTAAAATACTCTGTTTTTTCTATTATAAGTTAATATTTAAAGCATGAAGAATATAATTTCTTTCAAGTATTTTCTTTAAGTTTGTTTTTTTTTGTAACTTTGATTATTTTATTTTTCAATAATCATTTGATCAATCCTGAAGTATAATTTTTAATTTCCTAAAAAAATATTTCATTTATTCCTTGTGCTTTTCTTTTCTACTTTTCTCATGAAAAATAATTCACTAACTCTGTTTATATATATATTTTAGATTGAAAACTTTCTTTTCAAAAATACATTTCTGAAAATGCATTTTAAAGACCTTTTGTCTCACACAACGTTTAAAATACAAACGTTATTATATTTTATGTTAAAAAATATTCCAATATTGTTAAAAATCAAATTAAAATATAAACTTTCAAGTTTAAAAATATTTCAGAGAAATCTTTTTAAAATTAATATTGGAATTCTTTTAACTATTTTTTCTATATTTGTTTTCACATTTTTTTTTCTGGCCGTAGACTTTTAGAATTGTTTGTCTTTGCATTAAATATGATGCTCTATTGTATATGTAACATTTGGTATATCGTCTTAGGAACTGTTAAGAGTATTATTAATAAATCAAAAAATATTTTAAGAGATATTTCTGTGCATCTCTAAACAATAAAATCGCTGTTGGCACAACATTGCTTAAAGGTAAGACAGATTTTTTTTTTTTTTTTTTGGTATCTCGACAATTGTAATATTTGCCGTCATTTCTTTTCAATATATAAATATATACTTGGAATGTTTTTACCTTAATAAAGTCACTAAATTTTCATGACTTGACAAAACGGAAAAACTTGGAATATTTGAAGGAATCATAAGCTCACTATCGGAACTGCTAACTGAATCAGAACTAGTGGAAGGATATTCTTCTTTTCGAGCCGGTGGTAGGAGAAAAAGAAGCGAAAGTGCTATCAACATGTGCCAAGCACTGTGAACATACTGAAAAATTTTTTTTTTAATGATTAAATAAGTTTATTAATTATTATTATGAATTATAATAATTATTGAATTATATATAATTTAATAAATATACTTACGCTGTAATTTTCTTTAGTTTCGACTAAACTAAACAGAAAAACTCCAATGCATGCTAAAAATAAACCCACAATGAATTTCCATGTGCTTTCGGGTTTTTTACATTTTTTTGTCTTGATACAACCATAAATATACGACAAAATCTGAAATTAAATAATTTAATTATTAAGAATAACCATTGTAAATTGATAAACGTTTAATAAAATTTAAAAATTTACTGGCAATAAAACTCCAATTCCCAATGGAATTAAAATACTAATAAGACCGGTTCTATTTGATTCAACACTAAAGGCAATTATTAAAGCTCCAAACATGTGACATACAGAGAGAAAACGAGTTGGCAATTGTGCCATTGATACTAGAGTTACCCAAAATGAGAGTATACTCGAGAAAAAGTCACTATACTGCAACACCTATAAAAATTACATTTTTTTAAAATTAAAACTAAATTTTAATATTTTTAAAAATTCATAAATTTTTCTAAAAAAAAAATGACTTAATTAAATCACCTCATATTTGGCAATGCAGTAAGTTAAAAATTGTTGATCACAAGCGTGATAAAATGTCGAAAACATCATGGTGGACATATAAACCAGGCCTTCTGTGTATAATTTTCGTTTTATTGCTAAAACAATAGCTGGCAGGAAAAATGCATTGCTTAATGTCAATAATAATGTCATCAATAAAACGGATGATTCAAAATTAACATCTGATGAATCAGTACATCCCCAACCTTTATATCCTAAAATATTAAAATTATTATTTAAAAAAATGAAGAATACAATTTAATAATAATTTACCTACCTCCAAAGCAACTACATGAAGCATATGCTAAAAGATCTTTATAAGTTTCTTGACAAACGCCATGTTCACCACACGGATGATTATCAACAGGAACACATTGTGTGATTTTTATATTTAGGCAAACTAAAATTTCCTCCATTTCACATCTAACTGGTTGTCTAAATTAAAAAACATTAAAAATATTAAAAAAACAAATTTAATAAATTAAAAATTGTTTTTCGTCAATTTTTTAATTACATTTTAAATAAAAAATTAAATTAAAAAAAAATACCTTTTAAAATATATTTTTAAAAATTATTTTTAAAAAATTTATACCCATTTGAAGAACATTTGGCTTGTAAAGCAATGTACCAGGTGTCTGGCATTGGATAAGGAATCATTATAGAACCATTATGTTTTCCATGTGATGATAAATTTAAAGTTAATTTCTTGTCATCGCAGATAATCTTTCCTTTTATTCTTTTTGGTTTTCTCCCTTGTCTAATGCATACTATTACCTCTATCGATTGTTCTGTTACCAACTGAAAAATTTTCATTCAATTTATATCAATTATAATTACAGGTATAAAATAACAATAAACATACCTTTTCCACTTCCAAATGAATGTTAATTACTAAAATACCCCCAATGTCAATATGAGGTAAAATATCAAACTGCGTAATTACTGGATAATCGTCTGTTAAAATAATCCATGAAGTTAACCATTCTTGACCCTTTAAATACAAAAGAAATAAAAAAATGTAATTCTTTAATTACTTAATAATATGCTAGTATTATAACAAAAATAAATAATACCTGTAATAAATAGACATTTGAAAATGTTTGTGGATGTTTAACTCTAGCAAGCTGAAATCTTGGTATACATGAATCTTCCGGTTCAATATCTTCCTCTTTGTGAAATGTCAAAGCTGTTGGTTGTAATAAATTTTTTTGATCATCAAAAGAATGTATTCTATTTTTGTTAAAATTATCCGCATATAATTCTGTTAATGATTCTTTTGGCAAATAAGATGCGCTCAATAGAGTTTTTACTATTGATTTGTCTATTACTTTTACAGGACAATCTGAAAATTATTGTAATTAATTAAAAATTTAGAAAATATATAATAAAAAAAATATATATAGAAAAAAATATGTAACACATACCACTTGTTGTAACTTCAACATTAAAATTTATTGTTGTATTTGAAATGACTAGTAAATAATAATAACTATCTTCATATGGCGATAGTTCGGTAAATGTATATGTATCTGAATTTGTTAAATTTCTCATTGAACTTGGATGAGTGTGATTAAAAACAGGTAAAACACGAGCTTCCAATGACAATCCAAGAATACAAGGTATTCGTAGATCATTATCAATTTTTCGTATGAATTTACAGTTCCATATTTGAACTTGAAAATGCCAAGTTCCTGAAGGAATAAATATTCTGAAAAAAAGGAATTTTATATAATTGGAAAAATTAATATATAAATAAAAATTAATTTTTACAAAATTTTAAAATAATTATTCTCCTACTTATAATAAGAAATTGCCTCGCTTGTTTTCATCGTTTTTTGATAACCCAAGGGAATATTTTGTATATCGCCCATTTGATTCCAAAGTGCCACTGATCCAATACTGTAACGACATTTGTGACCAAGTCCCTAAAATTTTAATTCTTAATTAAATTTAATTTACGAAATTTAATTCTTAATTCAATTAAAAATATTTTCTTTTTCTTCGTTATTCTTATGTTTTTTTTTTTTTTTTTTAATCATAATCGGATAGGCAAAAAGAATTTTTCGCCACTGGCGACATTAAATATTTACAATTTTTTTTAGGACAAAATGCCCAACAACCAAAAGCAATTTACGATCTTTAATGCGTCTTAATGGTGCCAATAGGATTAAAGTCGGTGTAATTTTCAATTTGTGGAATTTCCCCAAAACTGTCTGTAATATAAATTGCAAAGCACCATGGGGTGTCATCCTTAATGACAGGGATTATATATAAAGATTAAAAAAGTAAATCCCCCAAATTCGAAAATTAAAATTTAATAAGTAAAATTAGATTTTAATTATTAGTTCCATTAGGAAAATTACTATTTACTAATAATTATTGTAAATTTCAAAATTAAATTATTTCCTCATAAGTCAAGTGGTTTTCAAATAAATAACAAAAAAAATAAATAATAGCTAATTATTAACTAATAATTAAAGTTGACAAAATATTTACCTGTTGTTGTACTTTTTCATCCCAATGTGACAAATATGCACCAACAAACCAATCACCAGGTAAAGGACTGTAAACAGGTATAACAGTAACGACTTTTGGTTCAAAAGTCGTCCAGGTAGACATGGAAAATGAATGATTTCTATCTGGAACTACATGTGGAGGAAAAGTTGCATTCCTCTCTGAAATAATTGGATAACTACCCCATTGTAAATATCTAGAAAATAGAATTTTTTTTTTTTTTAATTCAAGACAATTTTAAATAAAAAATTAATACTTACATATGAACTTGTCTCGAAGGACATTCTTTGCCATCCATAAATGCGGCAAATTGCCAAGTAGCCCTGAGAACTTCTTTTGGTACGGAATAATGAAACATTGCAACATCTATATAATTTTTAAAAGAATGTAACGATCCCTCTTGACTTGCTTGAGGTTCAATTGATTTAACACCTAAAATTAAAATTATTATTATTAGAAAATATTCACCAAAAATTATAAACAAGATTTTATAAAAAAAAACGAAATCTATAATATTAAAATACAACAATAAATCCTCTTTATAAAATAAATAGTAAGTATTTTAATTAAAAACACAAAATTATCAAATTGTAAATAATGATTTAAATATATTTTTTTTTATTTGACCTGAATTAAAATTCACAGAATTATACTCACATTTTATGACAAACAATAGAAATAAAACGTTAAATAAAATAGACAATAAATAAGAGATCATTTTGTGAAATCTCTTAAATTAAAAAAATCTATTCATTCAAAAACATTTAAATTGATATGTAAAGAAATTTTTTTTTTTTTGTGATGAAAAAGAAACAAAGAGCAGAAATGTTTAGAACAGAGTTCATAAAAAATTATATAGACTACCAAACTCAGTTATAAATAAAATAAAAATTTTTAATTTTCAAATGACAATGATAATTGTAAATTTGATAAAATTACAATATTTTAATATTTAATTTATTACGTTTACAAATTATTTTTTAATTATATTTAAATAATAAATTTATTCTTAGGGTTCAAACACCCCTCTTAATTTGTATTCTATTGTTCATTGTCCATAATAGATAAATTTGATTGGCTTTTGCTTTAATGATATTTTGAATTTAGCCAATCAGGTGTCAAAGAGGTGTGGCTGTACCTTAATGACATTGCCATCGTGAGCGCCATCTATCCAAGGTTATTTATCGACGCTTCCCCTCTAATGCAACTCAGTGTTTACGGTGAGTCAGAGTGGAGATGTTTGTTGTAGAGCGGTTCAGTGTAGATTTTCAATGTTGTAAATTATTTTTGTGAATAAATTATTTAGCTAGTTTGTGTGTTTTTTCCAACTGCTGAAGAATTGTTGAATGTGTAGTTTGTGAATATAATCAAGAAGTGTAAGAGAAAATTTGGATTATTGAGCTTGCTTTGTAGTTTGTTTTGCGAGGACAAATTCATGGTTGTTCGTCCTTTTAAACACTTTACGCTTCCTTAAAAATTCGGAGTCCCTTTTTTTTACAATTTACATGAAATCTTTTTAGAGTGTTAAGTGAACAATAATGATAGAATAATATCCAGTGTTATTTTATCAAAACAAGAATTCAATGTTTTGTTAGGAAAAAGTGAACCATTACTTTTATAACCTGACTACGTAAGCAGAATTGCATTGATGTGTCAATGCTTCTTTGACTAAGTTAGAAAGGTGAGTTTATTTTATTAAATTTAGTTTTTTTTTTTATATTATTTTATTTCTTATTTTTGTATTTTCAAATTCGGAATTTCTTTTTCAATAACAAAGAACGATCGCCATAACTTGTTGTTTCATTTTGTCAGAAATGTTTTTATTTTCGTTTTTTTAAACATTTTCATGTTTATAGTTTTTTTTTTTCTTGAATTAGGATGAGATTTTGATATGATTTTACTGGATTATATTCGTTTGGCTTTTCAGCAAGGTTGTTTCTGACGTTTCATTCTTTGTTGGATAACTGTTATCGTACCTTGTCAGTGGAGCGTACGTATTGTTAAAAAAAAAAATATGTCTTCTCCCTGTGTAATTTTAATGAAATAGTTGTATACAAAAAGGAAGTTAATTTTAAAAATATTTCTATCTATTTTAGATGATGATGTGAGAATAATCATGGTAAAAAAAAATTATATTTTGACATGAACAATTTTTTTTCATAAATGAAATAAATTAAAAAAACAATGTATAGTATTGATTGTAATTATAAATATATAGAATTTAAATTGTTAAACACAAATATATTTGAAGGCAATTGGGAAAACTGGTAAATATCTGAATTTATTTATCGGGGAAAAAATCGGCAATTTTCTTTTGTACAAAACAAATTTTATTATTTTTAATTTTCAATAAAGTAGACCGAATTTTTGTTGAATAAAATTAGACAAAGAAATGAAAAATAAACGCTTGCCTTTTTAATTTTCATTTTAGATTTCAACAATTGGCAAATTTCGTTGGAGGAATTTTTCTTTATGAAATAATATTCTATAATTTGTTTTTGTTTCTTTTTTTTTTACAGTTTTTACACTTAGATCATCACAATGTGGACTTCACAAAGTACTAATTCAACCACTTCAAGTGCGACAACTCAAAATTCGTCCAATGCTAAAAATTTACGCACTTTGGGAATGACTTCTGCAATTAGCGTGGCAGAACCAAAACCAAGCGATATTACAAGAACAAATGAATTAAAGGAAGCTCTTAAACCATACAATGTTTTTGAATCTGAAGAAGAATTAAATCACAGAATGGAAATTTTAAGGTAAATATAAGAAATAATGAATATAAAAAAGAGGTTTGAAAGGAAAAAAAAAAAAAACTAACGTTTCTTTAAAATTTTCAGCAAATTAAATGCTTTAGTTAAGCAATGGATAAAAGATATTAGCATTGCTCGCAATATGCCAATAAATTGCGCTGAACAAGTTGGAGGAAAAATTTATACATTTGGATCCTACAGGTTAGGTGTTCATCACAAAGGAGCCGATATTGATGCACTTTGTGTGGTACCACGACATATTAATAGAACTGATTATTTTACATCTTTCTTTGATTTATTAAAAGGTCAATCAGAAGTAACAGAATTAAGAGTGAGTATAATTTTATTTTTTTTTTCATTTAGAATATTTTTATATTTAGTTCTAATTTTTATTCTAATTACAGGCTGTTGAAGAAGCATTTGTACCAGTTATTAAAATGAATTTCGATGGAATTGAAATTGATATGCTGTTTGCTAAATTGGATCTGAAAAAAATTCCCGATACTATGGTATGTTTTTAGATAATTTATTTAGTAAATTTTATTCTTTTTTTTTAGTTCTAAAGATAATTTTTTTGTTCACAGGATCTTAGAGATGATACTCTTCTTAAAAATCTCGATCCAAAATGCGTGAGAAGTCTTAATGGATGTCGAGTAACGGACGAGATACTTCGTTTAGTACCTAATATAGAAAATTTCCGTTTGGCATTACGAGCTATTAAATTATGGGCAAAAAGTAATTATCTTTTTTTTCAATGTAAAAAAAATTTTAATTTTTTTAAAATTAATTTGTTATTAAATGAATTTTTCTCTTCTTTTTCAGAGCACGGAATTTACAGTAATGTATTAGGATATCTCGGTGGTGTTTCATGGGCAATGTTGGTAGCACGTACATGTCAATTATATCCAAATGCAGTTGCAGCAACATTAATAGAAAAATTCTTTCTTGTATTTTCACAATGGACATGGCCACAGCCAATTCTTTTAAAGCAACCCGATAATGTTAATTTGGGTTTTCCAGTATGGGATCCAAGAGTTAATGTTGGCGATAGATATCATTTAATGCCAATAATAACGCCTGCTTATCCTCAGCAAAATTCAACATTTAATGTTTCAATGTCAACAAGAACAATAATGCAAGATGCATTTGAAAATGGATTATCATTGACTGAGGATATAATAATGGGCAGAGCAACATGGGAAAAATTATTTGAACCGCCAAATTTTTTCAGTAAATATAAACATTATGTTATCTTACTTGCAAGCAGTTTACAAGCTGACGATCAATTGGAATGGTGTGGTCTTGTTGAATCGAGAATTCGTCATTTAATTGGACAATTAGAGAGACATCCAGCAATAACATTGGCACACATTAATCCCGAAGCGTATCCACCACTTGAACCTGAAAGCGATAAACAATGTTCAATGTGGTTCATTGGTTTGAGCTTTGCAAAAAGCGAAAATTTAAATGTTGATCTCACATACGACATTCGAAATTTTGTCGATACGAGTATGTATATTTTTATATATTTATTTATTTTTTTTTTTTTACTGATTTTTACAGACTTGATTTTAATTTTTATTTCTATTTTTAGTTTACCGACAAGCGGATCAGAATAATTCATTTAAAGAGGGAATGCTTATTGAAGCAAAACATGTGAAGAGGAAGGATTTAAGTACCTATGTTCCTGGAGTGTTGCTTAAAAGGGAAAAGAAGGTAATTATTAAAATTCAAAGGTTTTTTTCTTCTTTTTTTGAATTTTTAAAATAGAAAAATTATCTTCAGCAGGTTTCCGGTTTGCAAAGAAACGGAAGTATTGATGGAATCTCGCCTAGAAGTCAAGGTATTCTTAACAGAAAGCGATTGTCTGATCAAAATACTGATAATCTCAGCAAAAAAAGAAAAACACTCGAACCCGAACAGCAAATAACACAGGTAATTAAAAAACTTTTTTTTTCTTTTTTAATTTATATTTTACCCTTTTTTTAAATAATTTTTTAATAATTTAAATTTTTCACAGGGTGAAGATGGATCGTTGGTTGTGAATTGCGGTGACGATAGCAATTCTGGATTCAGTTTAGATGAATACAAGCAAAATTTAACGTCTACAAAAGATGTTAGTCAAGTTCAATGTTTGCAAAAGACGAAAGTTTAATTGATTGCATTTTTTAAATTAATAATGATTAATTTAATAATACAGGAGGGACCTGCAGGTGGGTCTGCCGTGGCACAGGAAGGATTTGTGTGCACTTGACCGCAACTTGATAAAACAACTCAACGACGAACGAAGTCATATCCTTTGCTTACATGTTTGGAACGTAAAGACTTCTCGCACAATCATCCACTGCCCACTGTGTAAGTTTTCAACAACAACTCAATTTTTGGTGACGATCAAAGTCAGTTATAGTTAATTATTAAAAAAAAAAAAACAAAACAAAAATAACAGAATAACTAGAAAAGTCAGCAGCGAATTTATAATTCCGTAATATTGACAATTTATTTGGATGTTTCACTTGCATCCAAAAAACAAATCGCCTGCATTAGACTTTTATACTTTAAAGTTATAATTTCTGAAAAAAGTTTTTTTTTTGCATTCAATTGCAATTCGTCAAGTATGAGAGTTATGAATGTTTAATTTCCACGGAATATAGAGACGTTGAAACAAAAAAAAAAGTGGTATAGAGATTAAATGAAGGTAATAGGAGATAAAACAAAAAAAAATTAAAAAAAAAAAAAAATTGAAAAGAAAAAAATATTTAAAGGTTTTTATAAGAACCTTCGAAAAATAATTCTATGTATGTATTCGTGTATTTCATTTAAAGATGACTTGTCAAATTTGTATATTTGTTATCCTAAGGAGAAGCATCTTTAGATGAAATTATTATTTTTTTTTTATTTTGCTCTCGATTTTTTGTATATAATTTAAATTTAGCGTTTATTTGCCAAAATGATTCTTCTTTTTTTTTCTCGCTTCGCGGTGTTTAGGACTATTTGAACAATGATGTCTTTTGATAAGATATTTCTGTCACTAATTTTTCGGTAGAATGTCCATTTAAAGCACATTTATGCTTGCAACTATAGCTCATATATATATATATATATTCGCATTAGGATGCTGAGTCTTGTATCATTTGAGATCAGCAGAATTTCAAAAGTAGGCTTCTATCTCATAGGTCAATTTAATCAATACAATGTTAAGTCAAGTACTTTCATTGAATTTTTTTTTTTTTTTTTTTTTTTTTCTTTTTTTTCAAGGTAAAAATTATTTAGAATTGCCAAAAAAAAGGATTAAAAGTGAAATAGTTTTTTCTTTTTTTGATGTGGGAAAAAAAAGTTGGATTCTTTATAAAAAAAAAAAAAAAATGTTAAATGAACGGGTTTTTCATTTAATATCGCGATTATGATCATAAAAATATATATTAAAAATTCTTTTATTTTTTGAAAATCGCTGTTTTTTCTTTTTTGACATTAAAATTAAAAAAAAAGAATTTTGTTTACTCATTTACAATTTGTTTAATAATTATAGATGAGAATTTTGACTTTTTTTTGTATATTTCAATCTCATCATTGTCATAAGATGACATATTGATTAAATTGTTTTTTTAACTTTCGAAAGAGGTGTGAAATTTTTTTTTTGTTAATTTGGGACAAAAGTCGAAAATTATAATCGACGAAGCTATAAATCAAAAATTATAAATTTTTTTGATTTAGAGTTTCTTTAGAATTTGACTTTTTTCCTCAGCGAAATGATGCATTTTAGATTTCTAATAAAAATGCCAATGGCTTTTTAAAAATTTTTTTTTCTTTTTTTAAATAACAATATACTTTTGTTCTAATTAAAATTCTAAAATTGAGTCGAATATAAAACACATAATGAAAATATGCTAATCGCAGTATTTGCTAGGCAATTATTTTTCTTCATATTAGTACAATTTTTTTTCAGTTCAAATGACGACATAAAAAATTGTCATAGAGCCAATATTTATCTGTTATTATTACGATTATTATTATTTTTTATTATTATTATTATTATTATTATTAGAATTATTATATTGTTTAATTATTAAAAGTGCTAGATTGTTGTTAGTTTACTGAAGAAGAATAGTGTCTACTATGAAAGATTATATATATTACTCTCTCGATTCAGTGGATCGTCTATAACAATAAATCACATTTGATATTGATCCAAACGTACCAATGATTCGGAGGAATTTTTCTCTGTTTTCTGTTTTTTTTTCATATTCTTTTTTTTTTTTTAAAGCAGTGACAACGAAAAAATTTTGACGAACCACTTGTACGTTATTTAAAATCTAAGAAATTCACACTTATCCCAAATCTAGAGACCTTGGTATGTCGGTTTTTGTGATTAATGATATAGTGTAATTTATACTTTGATGTTATGAGAAATTTGTATAAATCAATATTGAACAATTAATCGATTCCAAGGATTTTCATATACAAATACAAAAATGTACAAAAAAAATTATTTGAATCGATAATGATCAGTAAAAAATTGTCTGCGAAAAAAAAATTAATATTGTAGGGCACTAAAAATGTATGTAAAAAAACTAAAAAAAAATATATCAGTCAATTTATTGATGCAAGTATAAAATTTAGGACTTTACATTAAACTTGGGGCAAAATATTTTTAGAATTCGTTTTGATTTTTTAATTAATAATTGCAGAAAGAATTTTTAATATTCATTATAATATAAAAAAAAACTGATAGAAATAACATGCATTTTTTTTAGAGATAATTTTTTTTTTTCACAAAAAAATGAGATTTATAATTTTTTCGTTTGTCAACGAAAAATTTATTATTATTATTTTTTTTTTTTAATAGTCAAATAACATTGTCTAACAGAATTCTAAAAATATATTGGCTTGAAAAATTCATTTTTTTTTTTAACAAATTGACTATTAATGGCTGATAGATTTTAAAAATTTTTTTTACCAAATGAGTATTGATGGTTTACTGCGAATACTATTATAAATATATATATATAAAAAAAATATTATTATTCCCTCATTTTGAAAATGATCAGTGTGTGTATATAACCGGCGATGCACGAGAATCCTTATTATTTATTAGTTAAAACTAGATTATATGATCTGATAATATCTGTACTATGTATCTTTCTTCAATAAAAAACAATAAATTTTCTTTTATCACCTTCATCAAAAATTTTAAGGCGATGACTTCTGATTTGATTATGTGAACAGAATTTTCAAAAAAAATATTGATTGAGAAAAAAAGCTCTTTAGAAATTCTTTTCAAATAATCATTCAGAAGTTGCTTGTTCTTTTTCAGAAAACCCTTTCCCAAAAAAGTGATAAATTAATTTAAATTAGATAATAATTTTTTTTTTTATTATTATTATAATTATTATTTTCTAAAAACGAAAAGTGGAGAAAAAATATTTCGAAATGGATGAAAATTTAATTTTTATAATGTAATTTTTTTTTTCGATTTTTGATGCAGAAATTTTCCATTTTAAAAGAAGATAGAACGATAAAGCGCGTGTGCGTAACTTCGAACTTGCGAAGAAATTTTCAAAGCAACCAGTTGAAAGTAGAACATCATGTGGAACACTTTAATTTATCAATGACAATGAATAAATTCAAAATTTGAATTAATTCGAGCAAAAAATTTGCCAAAAAAAAAAAAAATGAGATATAAACATATTATTATTGTTGGCAGTACATTAATCTTAATTGTTTCTTTACTTTCTGGACTTTTATTTTACTTCAATCAAGGTAAGTTTTTTTTTTCACTATTTTGATTAATTTTATTTTTATATTAATTATAAAATTTAACAATTATTTTATTATTTATTAATAATTAATTATTATTAATTTCTCTAAAATAATAAAGAAAATTAATTAAATCTCAAATTAAGAAAATATTTATTATTGCAAAAAAAAAAATTAATAAATTTACGGTTCATTAATTAGGTAAATATAATTAAAAGTATAGAAAACAATCAAGAAATTAAAATGATAAAAAAAAAATTGTTTAAATAATTTTTGTAATTTTCTGTAAGACTTTTCATCAAATTGAATAAATTAACAGTACACGTGTAATGGCTTTAGACTTATATATATATCCTAAAATACTAATGATTGGGGGAAAGAAAAGCAAATTATAGTGAAACCCAGGAGAGTTTTAAAAATGTGATTTAAAAGAAGGGAAGAAAAAAAAAAGTAAAATTTATAATGAAATATAATATTAACCATTAAAGGTAATTATATTTTCTAAAAATATATTTTAATTTCCTACTCTTGGCTTAATTAAAAAGAAAAAAACGAAATGTGAAAAAAAAAATTTTAATATTCACTATAACGTTAGTAAATGCGTATTATCGAATTAGACTTCGTCAAATAATCAAGAATAATCAAGATCATTTGACATCATACGAAGAATGAGAATGAATACTTATTTCTCGTGTATTGCGATTCTTTCAAAATATAAAGGTAGAAATTTTTTTTTTTATCCCAAAGAAAATGAAATTATAATTTAGAAACAAAAAAAAAATAACTTTCTTTTTTGTTTTCAATTTTTTTTAAAAAATTGTATTAAAAATTTTTTTTTTGACTTATTTTACTATTAATAATAAAATTTTCTTTTTTTTTTCATAAAAAATTTTCCCTAATTTTTCTAAAATCAAAATGTTTAATTAATTTTGATTAATTTATAGATAAATGTTCAGTTGGATCATTTCCTTGCGCAAATAGCACAAAATGTATTCTCCAACGATATTGGTGTAATAAAAAATATGACTGTCCAGAACGTGATGATGAATCCGAAACTGAATGTTGTAAGTAATTATGATTTATAATGAAAAAAAAAATTAATTTTCTTTTAAATATCATGAAAACATTTTTTTGAAAAATTCTTATTCAAATTTCGCATATTATTAAAAAGATTTTTAATTCATTGATTGTGTACGCAGTTGATTTAAATGGAGATTGGGACCACATATACCAAGATTATTTGAAGCCTCAGAGGCCTCTACCAACATGTGGCAAGTCTTTTTAAAAATTTATTTCATTTAATATTTCTCATATCACTGTCAAAATTTAATTAACTCAAAAGAAAGTTGGTATGAATTTTTTTTTTTTTGTTGCAGAATCAGTAATATCTCCACCAAGATGTAAAATTGAGGAATGTCATGTAACATGCTTTGAACAAAAAGAAATACCTCAAACTTTTTCTGTCAATGTCACAACAATGTAGGTATTTTTTTAATCTTTAAATATTTTTAATTTTTTAATTTTTATTTATTTATTTAAAAATTTTTTAAATTTATATTTCTTTATTTATACCATAATAATTTTTACAGAATTTTGAATAATAATTTTCTGACTCAATTATCAGCAAATGTTTTCGAAAATTATACAGAATTGCAAAAACTGTAAGTCCTAAATAATTTTCATACAAATTTTTATTTTATTTATTTATTTTTTTTAATTAACTAAGGGATTTTAATTTTCAGTTTACTGAAGAACAATTCGATTAGAAATTTGGAAATAGGGACTTTTAAAAAGCAGGCTCAATTAGAAAATCTGTAAGTTGAAATTATTTTCAATTTTTTTAATATTGTCGAAAAGGTATTTTTTTTAAATTTTCCTTTTATTTTCCTTTTCAGAATTTTAACCAAAAATTATATTCACGAAATACACAGAGGACATTTTACAGGTTTGGTTTCTTTAAAAAGATTATTTATTAACGAAAATAAAATTACAATTGCAAATTTATTCGATTTTGAAAACAGTACTTCACTTGGATGGTTGTAAGTGTAAAACAAATTAAGTATATACTAATTAAAATCAAATATAATTTTTCTCCAAATATAAAATAAAAAATTATTTTTAAATATTTATTAATTTTTTTGCAAAAAAATGTATTTTTAAAATCTAATTTTGAAAAAAAAGTAAATTGCAAAAGGTGATTTAATTATACAAATCGATTAAAGGGGAAAATTTGAAATCTAAATTTAATCAACCAAAGTGAAATTTTCCGTTAGTTGACATGAAACATTTTCTTAGTTGTATTTAAAGTAAAATTATTTCAGAAATTTGAATAACAATTCTATAACTGTTCAAAATTTGTCTCTACCATATTTGCCAGTATTGGATCAATTGTAAGTAAAAAGAAATTATTAAAAAAAATTTTTTTTATTTTAATTATAATTAATAAATTATTTCTTTTAGATTTTTAGATGAAAATAATTTAGAAGAAATTCCAGAAACTTTATTCGCTGGATTGCCAAAATTAAAAACTTTGTAAGTTAAGAAAAATTTCAATTTAATATTCAAATAATTTTGTTTAAAAAATTACTTTTTTTGAAAAAGTATACAATTATTTTTTCAGAAGCTTAGAAGGAAATAAAATAAAAAGAATCGCTAAAAATGCTTTTCAACATTTTGAAAATCTCACCGAGTTGTAAGTTTTATTTTTTTTTTTTTTTATTAATAATTGAAAAATAAGAAAAATTAATTACAAAAATTATATAGATAAAATAATTTTTTCAGAAATTTAGCATATAATAAAATCAAAAAAATTGAACCAATACTTTTTCAATCTCTCGTCAGTCTTCAAAAATTGTAAGTAGTAAAAAATTTGCAATTGTATATTTATTCATGTTTTTATTTACTTTTATATATTAATGAATTGAAAAAAAAAATTATGAAAATACGGAAGCATGAGTAATAAGCACGTTTTCTACTAATTACACAATCTCCCACAAGATTATCTTTAAATCATATTTACACCAATTTCATCTACTTTGTCACGTATTTCCGCATATTATGCCTATATGTCTCTATTGTTTGAAAATTCGAACATATAACTAAATTAAAAAATAATTGTTTTTATTATTAAAAAAAAAAAAAACTTTCCAATTATTGTGTATGTGAAAAATCTTCATAAAAAAAAATTCTTTAAGTATTAAAAAAATATTCAAATTATATTATTTTTTTCTTAATAATAATGTAATAATTTATTATAATTAGATCAATCGGATATAATTTTATTGAGAATTTCCCAGTGACTGCATTGGACACATTGAAAGATTTAAGATCACTGTAAGTAAATGTGAAATAATTAATATTTTCAACCAAAATTTACATGGTGAAAAAAAAATATTTTTTTTACAGTGGAATTGAAGATATTGATTTGGATAATTTTGAAAAGCATTTTTTTAATCTTTTTCCAAACTTAAATTTCATGTAAGTGAAAGTGATTTATAATTTTTATTTCCATTTCTATAATTAAATTATAAAAAAAAAATTTTCTTTTTCTTATAGCTACTTCAAAAGATTTCAATACTGTTCTATGTTTGCTCCAAATGTAAAAAAGTGCCGTCCAATAAGCGATGGTAATTTTTTTTTTTAAATTATTCTTTTTTAAAAAGAATCAAAAATAATAATAATATATTTTTTTATATAATTGTTGTTATTTTTTATTTAATTTATAATATTTATTTTAAAAAAAATCTTTCTTTAATGTTTTTAGGAGTTTCTTCTCTATCTCATTTATTAGGAAAGCCAATATTAAGAGCTGCTGTTTGGGGAATTTCTTGTGTGACATGTTTGGGAAATTCTCTCGTTCTTTGGGGAAGATTGACTGCTAAGGATGAAAATCGAGTCCTTAGCATTGTTATCAAGCACCTTGCAGGTAAAAATTTTTTTTTATAAGAAAAAATATCTTAGGGGGACTTGAAATAATTATTAATATAAAAAAAATATTAATAGTAATAATAATAAAAAAATAATAACAAATAATAATAATAAAAATAATAGTAATAATCACAATAATAATAATTTAATAACTAATAATAAATTAAATAAATTATTATTTATTGAAATTAGTTAGAAATCTAATTAATTTGTTTATAATTAATTAAATTTCATTTTACTTCTATAACTGAATTTAGAAAAATTATTCATAGTTTAATTGTGTAAATATAATTGTTTTTAGTATCCGATATGCTGATGGGAATTTATCTTTTCATAATCGCTTTAGAAGATATCCGATTTCGTGATAATTATCATTTGGAGGCAAGTTCCTGGATGTCATCATGGTCTTGCACTTTGATTGGAATTGTCGCAATGACATCCTCGGAGGTAAAAATATATATTTTTTTAAAATAATTTTCTCTACACTAAAAAAAAATATGTATTTGATTCAAATAATCGATTACTTGACTATTATCAAATAAATATATTTACTTGAATCAAATAATGTTTATTTGAATTAAATAAACTATTTGGATTCAATAATTTCCATATTTGAAACAAATTCCATTTAATTGACTCAAATAATAATTAAAATATTTCTTTAATAAGTAACAGATTATTTAGAATTAAATAAATTATTTTTCAGTGTATTTTAATTTAATTTAAAGTCATTGTAAAATTGTTTGATTTAAAAAAAATGTAATTATATACTTTTTAGAGTTGAAATATTAATTTCATGGGCTACAATAATTTTTTTTCTATTGTCCTTGAAATATATCACAAATGAAGGATAATTATTTCCATAACTATATTTCAGTTGGCTAAATATATTTAAGGAGAGGTTTGTTTTATTATCTCTCTGTTTTTGTTGAGATAATAAGAAAATAATTATAAAAGAATTTAGAGTAGAGTGTTATATTTCAATAACTATATTTTTGCAGAGTTTTAAAATTTTTAAATAAGAATAATGAATTTGCATAGACTGACATTATTCCAAAAGAGACTATATATTGGAATGTAATTTTTGCATTTCAAGAAAGGTATTTGTTAATATTTCATATATATATATTTAAGAAAACTATAGGAAAAGAAGTGAGAAACTGTTGAAATAATAAATGCGCGCTTTCTGGGTGAAATAATTGATTCCAAGGAATGTTTAATTTTATGAGTTTAGTAAATCATTGAAAAAAAAGAAAAAACATATTTTTCAAGGTATCTGTACTGATCCTGTCATTCATGTCAGTGGAAAGATTTATGCTAATCGCAGCGCCCTTAAAAAAACATCGTGCTTTATCACCACAAGCTGCTTCATCTTCAATGATAATTGTTTGGATCACAGGCATAACACTTGCTCTTATTCCAGGTAAATTAATAAAATTAAAATAATTTTTTTGTTTTTAATTATTTTTTTTGCTAATCGATTTATTTTTTTATTAATTTATAGCAATTCATTGGCGCAGCAGTACCAGATTTTATGGTGTTAATGGAATGTGTTTTCCGCTTCATATAGACGATCCTTTTTTTATAGGATGGGAATATTCAGCGTTTATTTTCCTGGGTCTCAATTTTATAGGGTAAGAAATTTTGTTAGATAATATGCAGATTGGTTAAAAAATTTAACAAGATAATGAAAAAATTTGAAAAATAAACATTTAAAAAATTACCGACCAAGAAATCTACTTTACAGACTGATGGTAAAAAAGTTTTTTTTTTTGAAAAATAAAAATATAAAAAATTACCAATACGTAAATCTACTTTACCAACTGATGGAAATTTTTTTTAAAAATGAAAATATAAAAAATTACCGGCACAGAATTCTACCTTACCGACTGATAAAAAAAAGTTTTTTTTTAAAAATAAAATATAAAAAATTGCCGATACATAAATCTACCTTACCGACTGATGGTAAATTTTTTTGCAAAGTGAAAAAATAAAAATTACAGAAAAGAAAAATTTCAAAACTGTTTTACTATCAGTCGGTAAGGTAGATTTCTGTACCGGCAATTTTTTTATATTTCAAAAAACCTTTTTACCATCAGTCGGTAAGGTAGATTTCTGTGTCGGTAATTTCTTATATTTTCATTTTTCAAAAAACCAAAAAATTTTAAAAAATTAAATTTGCGAGATAATTGGACGGGAATACCGCCAAAGTCTTAACTCGGGAGTCTCGAACAAAAAATGTATGGCGCACTTTTTGATTGGTCCAGCGGATGCTGAGATACGCTTAAAAAAATCGGGAGAGAAATTTTCGAAAAATAAAATTTGCGAGATAATGACTCGGGAATAATGCCAAAAAATTGAGCAAAAAGTCTCGAACAAAAAATGTATGGCGCAATTTTTGATTGGTCCAGAGGATGCTGAGCTACGCTTAAAAAAATCGAGAGAGAAATTTTCGAAAAATTAAATTTGCGTTATAATCGCTCGGGAATACCACCAAAAAAATAGTCAAAATGTTCTGAACAAAAAATGTATGGCCCACTTTTTGATAGGTCCAGCGGATGCAGAGCTACACTAAAAAACAAATTTGGAAAAAATTTTGAAAAATTAAATTTTTGAGATAGTCGTTAGGGAATACCGCCAATAAAATAGGGAAAAAGTTTAGAACAAAATATGTATGGCGCACTTTTTGATTGGTCCAGCGGATGCTGAGCTACACTGAAAAATAATTTGGAAAAATTTTCAAAAAATTAAATTTTCGAGATAATCGTTCGGGAATACCGCCATAGTGATTAGAAGATAGTTCTGAACAAAAAATGTATTGCGCACTTTTTGATTGGTCCAGCGGATGCTGAGCTACACTCAGATAAATTTTTTAAAAAATTTCGAAAAATTAAATTTGCGAGATAATTGATCGGGAATACGGCCAAAGTCTTAACCCGGGAGTCTCGAACAAAAAATGTATAGCGCACTTTTTGATTGGTCCAGCGGATGCTGAGCTACACTCAGATAAATTTTTTAAAAAATTAAATTTTCGAGATAATTGGCCGGGAATACAGCCAAAGTCTTAACCCGGGAGTCTCGAACAAAAAATGTATGTCGCACTTTTTGATTGGTCCAGCGGATGCTGAGCTACAATCAGATAAATTTTTTAAAAAATTAAATTTTCGAGATAATTGGCCGGGAATACCGCCAAAGTCTTAACCCGGGAGTCTCGAACAAAAAATGTATGGCGCACTTTTTGATTGGTCCAGCGGATGCTGAGCTACACTCAGATAAATTTTTTAAAAAATTTCGAAAAATTAAATTTGCGAGATAATTGATCGGGAATACCGCCAAAGTCTTAACCCGGGAGTCTCGAACAAAAAATGTATGCCGCACTTTTTGATTGGTCCAGCGGATGCTGAGCTACAGTAAAAAACAAATTCGAAAAAAATTACGAAAAATTAAATTTGCGAGATAATCGTTCGGCAATATTGCCAATAAAATTCGGAAAAAGTTTCGAACAAAAAATGTATGGCACACTCTTTGATTGGTCCAGCGGATGCTGAGCTACACTCAAATAAATTTCGGAAAAATTTTTGAAAAATTAAATTTTCGAGATAATCGTTCCGGAATACCATTACTGTCTTTTGCAAATAGTAGCGAACAAAAAATGTATAGGGCACTTTTTGATTCGTTTAGCGGATGCTGTGCTACAGTAAAAAACAAATTCGGAAAAAATTACGAAAAATTAAATTTGCGAGATAATCGTTCCGCAATACCATAACTGTCTTTAGCAAATAGTAGCGAACAAAAAATGTATTGCACATTTTTAGATTGGTCCAGCGGATGCTGATTTAGATTAAAAAACAAATTCGGAAAAAATTTGGAAAAATTAAATTCGCTAGATAATCGTTCGGGAATACAGCCATAGTGATTAGAAGAAAGTTCTGAACAAAAAATGTATGGCGCACTTTTTGATTGGTCCAGCGGATGCTGAGCTACAATCAGATAAATTTTTTAAAAAATTAAATTTTCGAGATAATTGGCCGGGAATACTGCCAAAGTCTTAACCCGGGAGTCTCGAACAAAAAATGTATGGCGCACTTTTTGATTGGTCCAGCGGATGCTGAGCTACAATCAGATAAATTTTTTAAAAAATTAAATTTTCGAGATAATTGGCCGGGAATACCGCCAAAGTCTTAACCCGGGAGTCTCGAACAAAAAATGTATGGCGCACTTTTTGATTGGTCCAGCGGATGCTGAGCTACACTCAGATAAATTTTTTAAAAAATTTTTGAAAAATTAAATTTGCGAGATAATTGATCGGGAATACCGCCAAAGTCTTAACCCGGGAGTCTCGAACAAAAAATGTATGGCGCACTTTTTGATTGGTCCAGCGGATGCTGAGCCACACTCAGATAAATTTTTTAAAAAATTAAATTTTCGAGATAATTGGCCGGGAATACCGCCAAAGTCTTAACCCGGGAGTCTCGAACAAAAAATGTATGGCGCACTTTTTGATTGGTCCAGCGGATGCTGAGCTACACACAGATAAATTTTTTAAAAAATTTCGAAAAATTAAATTTGCGAGATAATTGATCGGGAATACCGCCAAAGTCTTAACCCAGGAGTCTTGAACAAAAAATGTATGGCGCACTTTTTGATTGGTCCAGCGGATGCTGAGCCACACTCAGATAAATTTTTTAAAAAATTAAATTTTCGAGATAATTGGCCGGGAATACCGCCAAAGTCTTAACCCGGGAGTCTCGAACAAAAAATGTATGGCGCACTTTTTGATTGGTCCAGCGGATGCTGAGCTACAATCAGATAAATTTTTTAAAAAATTAAATTTTCGAGATAATTGGCCGGGAATACCGCCAAAGTCTTAACCCGGGAGTCTCGAACAAAAAATGTATGGCGCACTTTTTGATTCGTCCAGCGGATGCTGAGCTACACTCAGATAAATTTTTTAAAAAATTTCGAAAAATTAAATTTGCGAGATAATTGATCGGGAATACCGCCAAAGTCTTAACCCGGGAGTCTCGAACAAAAAATGTATGGCGCACTTTTTGATTGGTCCAGCGGATGCTGAGCTACACTCAGATAAATTTTTTAAAAAATTAAATTTTCGAGATAATTGGCCGGGAATACCGCCAAAGTCTTAACCCGGGAGTCTCGAACAAAAAATGTATGGCGCACTTTTTGATTGGTCCAGCGGATGCTGAGCTACACTCAGATAAATTTTTTAAAAAATTTTGAAAAATTAAATTTGCGAGATAAGCATCCGCTGGACTAATCAAAAAGTGCGCCATACATTTTTTGTTCGAGACTCCCGGGTTAAGACTTTGGCGGTATTTTTATATTTCAAAAAAACCTTTTTACCATCAGTCGGTAAGGTAGATTTCTGTGTTAGTAATTTTTTATTTACAAAACCCTTTTTACTATCAGTCGGTAAGGTAGATTTCCAGGTCGGTATTTTTTATATTTTTAACATTTATTAATATTAATATTCGCTCATTAAATAATTATTTAGATAGTTTAATAATTACTTAATTATTAAATTATCTACATTATAATATAAATAATTATTTATTTAATTAAATAATTTAATTATTGTTTATTTAAATAATTTTTTTTCAACATTTTTACTAATTAATTTTTCTATATATTTTATTTTAAAAAAGATTAATCACCATTGGCTACGTTTACACGGGAATGTTTGTGAGTATTTGGCAAACACGTCACGCAACACCTTTATCTGTTGGCGATTCTGAATTCGCATTGAGATTTTTCTTAATTGTATTGACTGATGCTGCGTGTTGGGCGCCAATAATTATTCTCAAAATTCTTGCATTAATGAAGTACCCAATACCACGTAAGGCTATATAATTATTTCATCTCAATTATTAATATCAACTGGTACTTTCACGATTTTTTTTTTTTTGATAATTATTTATCGCTTTTATACATTGTATGTATATTATTATGTATGTTCATATATTTTGTTCAGGAAGAACATTTTCTTTCTTTATAATAATTCTTTTTCTGTCATTTATTTTAATACTTTGTAACGTGTCACGACATTTAAAGTAATTTACTGATTATAAATAATCGTATTATATTGTTTTCATATTAAATTATATAAAATTATAATTTATAAGTTATTATAAAATATTATTATATTTTTTTCTTTTTTTTTAAATAATTCTCATATTCTTTTTTCTTTGTTTTTTTCAGCTGATTTGCATTCTTGGGTTGTCGTTTTTATTCTACCAGTTAACAGCGCTGTTAATCCACTATTATACACATTTACTACTCCTAAATTTAGAGAGAGACTGAATGGTGGTAAAAAGTTAATTTTTTTTTTTAAATAAATATTTATACGCTCAAATTAATTACTAATTATCTTCTTTTTTTGCTTTTTAGTGAAACGTGCCGAAAAAAGAGATGGAAAAATGAAAATTTCATCTTAAAAAAAAGAAGAGATTCCAATCGAAAATATTTACCTAATTTAGTTTTAAAATATTTTTTTTTTATAAATATTGTGTATATATTATTTATATTTTCAAAGCAAATAGAATATTTTTATTATAATTTATTTATTTTTTAAAAGAAGCAAATTATTAATTATTTAATAATATTTATTGATTTAAATTTACTTATTTAATAAATATTTATAAAATTAATTATTAAAATATTATTATTACCTGTTATTAAATTATTATAATTAAATTAAAAATTGTTTAAATAATTAAAATAAAATAATTTATAATAAAATTTGATGAATTAAAATTCTTTTTAACTTTTTTCTTCTTCTTTTTTTTAAATCTTGATCCTTTAATTAAAAATAGCTTAAGTGAAATAAATATATATCGTGATAGTTAGAAAAGTATATGTAATACAGGCTTTCAGAGGATGATGCGATAAATTAAGTTCCAGAAGCGAAATAACATAGCCGCGGGTTTGAAAGTATATACATATACATATTATACATATATATGAGCAATAAGGGATCTAATGATCCAATTGCGTGTAACACTTTTCATTGTATTTATACTAAATGTAAAACACATTTTTCATGATCGCGACTTTTTTTTATTTTTTATATATAAACAAATCGCATTTTTAAAATTTTTCGCAAACAATTTCCCATTTTCCAATATAATGAAAATTATTAAAAAAATAATTTTTTATTTGTTTTAAATAAAAAAAATTATTTAGCACAAATAAAATTTATTTTTGAAACAAATAAATATTTATTTAAACCAAATAAAATTAACTTGGCTCTGTGAAAAATAATTTTTTTCCCCTTTAGATATTATTTTGCAAATGAATGCAAAAAAAAAATGAATAATAAACGATAAATTATTTTTGAAATCAAAAAGTTCCAATTTCCGAAAGGTGATATTTTATCCGAGGATAATCTTTGGGTTTATCGAGAGTTACTATCATTTTTGTAAATATAAAGGTGCACGATAATCGAGAGACAAGCAAACGTCGTTCGCAGCGGGATTGCAGTCTCTCTTTCTCTGTTTTATTTGTCTCTTGTGAAATCGGAATTTTGTCGTGAGGAATTCACATTATTATATATTCTACATATATAGTAATGGGATTATCTATAGACCGTTTTTCATGAAGTGTATTATGAGCGCCAAATCCCTTTCTACATGGTATTTTCAGGGCGTGGGTGTCACCGCGAGGCATAATCCGCGCAGTAGTTTTGCAATAATCTGGAAAATCTTTCTCTCTCTATATATACAAATAGTTTTGCTAATGCACTACTCGAAAATGCTTCTCTTAACTATATTTCCCGCAAACAAATTACCGACAAAAGGAAAGAGAGAGAGAGAAAAAAAAAGATTATTGTGCAAAAGAATTCAGATCCCAAAAAAATTATTTCCTATTTTTTATTTTTTTAAATTAAATAATAAAAAATATTAATATTAATTAATTAATATTTTTTTATTATTAAATAATAAAAAATCAAAATAATTTTTTAAACCCATTTTTTACAAAAAAGGATAGATATTTGTTATTGTATTATAAATTAATAAATTTTATGAGAACATAATAAAATTTCCAAGTAGCATTAAACTGTCACGAAAGGAAATTTCAAAAATCATCAACTTGCATGTTGTCGTAAAATCATTCGTCACTTTAAAAATCTATTGTTAATATGCGGTGAAAGGAATGATGAGCTATTTTCATTTTTTTTTTTTGTTTTTCGTTAAAATTACGTCAACACCCTCTCTTGCGGGTAGAAATTATGGTTTTTGGCATTGTACCAAAATGTGGAAGACTATAAGCAAAATTAACTTATATTACAACAGCTATATAAGAGACATTCAAGTTATATTACAATAAAATAAAAAAAATAATTTTTTCTTTCTCATTATTTTTTTTTTATATTTCAATAAAAAATAAAATATTAAAATAATAAAATAAAAGAAAGTCGCAAATAATGAAAATTAAACAAAGACATTTCTTGAATGAAAAAAAAAAAGAAATATAATTTAAAGACGCAAAACAGGTATATTATTGTGCGCGCAATAATGATATGAGCGAAAGTGGCAGGACAATCTTTGAATTCGTTATATACATGATATATATAAAAAAAAAGAAAAATACTTTCTCGTATATATGTTTCCTGTTCAGAAACAATGAAGCAAACTACCTCGTTAAAGTCTTGCAAATAAAATGAGAGCAACAAAAGAAGAAAATAAGAACAGTTTAATATAGCAAAGCTTATAAAAAGCTTTATAACACCGGTCATAATAGTCGCGAAACGTAATAATTATTGTGACTATATTATGTCGATAGGTGTATAATGTATTATATAAATTTGCATACCTTGTAATTTACAATTCAAAAAAATTGTACTCATTTTTGAATTTATTTTCTTTTTGAAAAAGAAATTCAAATTTTTTTTATCTAATTAAAGAAATGAAAAAGAAATTTTTAAAAAAAGATAGAAAATTTTCATCAAAGGAAAAATTTCTCTTTCACAGAAGAAAAAAAATAAAAATCACTGAGGACAAAAATCTTGAGGGGAAAAGAATTTATAACAATTAGAAACCTTTTTATTTTGTTTACGACATATTCTCTAAAATCTAGCATATATATATATATATGCTCTAGAAATTCCAGAATTTTATTGGACAATAACGAGAGTCACATCCGGGATCTTCAAGGTGCCGGAGACTCACCTTTTATTTTACGACTTTTGTTATTAGCTGCTTTGTAGAAAATTGTTGCAAAGGCATAAGTGCAATTTCTTTTCGGAATATAGCGAGCAGCATCAGATTTTTCAATAAGGAAATCAGTAAATAAAGAGAGAGACTCAACAAGCGTAACGCACTCTTATTTTTGTAATTATAAATAAAAAAACACTGACTGCAGTGAAAAAAAAATTTATTTCATCCAAATAATCTTGTACTTGACTATTCTCAAATAAATAAATAATTTCTACGGTACTAATAATTTTTGTACTAATTTCTAAATATTGGGCGCATTAGTTGAGGACGCCATCACTAGGGGGGGGGGGTATTTTAGTTGAAGACGCCATCGCTAGGGGAGTGTTATATAGTTTAGGACGCCATCACTAGGAGGAGTATTTTAGTTGAAGACGCCATCGCTAGGGGAGCGTTATATAGTTTAGGACGCCAACGATTACTATTTGAATCAAATAAATTTTTTTTACATAGGTACATCTGCATAACATTTAAAATTATCAAGAAAAAAACTTATTATATTATTTTATAACTTACAGATTATAATATAAATTTCAAATTTTTTTTGAAATAAGGTTGCGAATAAGTTATCATTATTTGTATGATATTTTTGCGATTTAAGATCGCATTTAAAGTGAAGTTAAAACAGGATGCTGTACATACAACATTGTAAAGGAAAAAAAATATATATGATTCAAAGAAGACTTAAATTATAATAATTTTGGAAAATTAGACATTGTATGCAGAAATTACAGAGAAGGGAAAGTAAAGGAGCATGTATAATTTGATTTACTTTGAAACGTGTTGAAATTAAAAGAAAGAAAAATATCTTGTAAAAGCGTACTTTGCAATATATATATATATATATATATATATATATATTGGGACGCGAGATATTCCCCTGTGCGATGATTGTTTGAACCGTTATTTGCCGACAGAAAAAAGAAGCTGTTGCGAGAATTGAAGAAGGAGTTCTTTAAAGAAATATATATATATAGGTACCGCTTCGCAAAATTTTTATGCGAATACATTAGAGTCAAACAAGAGCTTTAATCATCTATATTCAAACGATATAATCCGACAAACAATATAATAAAGCAGAGAGCTCTCATAAATCTTCAATTTTTTAAGCATCACTACGATTTTATTCTTTATTTATAGTTTTTTTTTATTTCTTTGAATATTATTAATTTCTGTGATCAATTTTCAGCAATTTTTTTTTCTATGAATGAATGTACAAAATAGCACACACATAAATCAAAATTACTTTATTATTCCCCTCTTTTTTTTTATTGAAAATTAAAATAAAAACTCTTTAAATAAAGAAAATTAGAAAAAAATAAAATAAAATTGTTTTCTATAATTAAAAATTATTTGATTGAATAATAATAATTATTATTATTAATTCAAGGAGAATAATTACTTTACCGACTGTTGGTAATGTATGAATCTACCTTATCATCAGTCGGTAAGAAGAATTTTCTAATTTACGGACTATATAATAGAAAAATCTACTCTCTCATCAGTCGGCATGTGGAAATTTCGTTTTTCTTCTTTACCGACTGATGATAATATAGGAATCTATCATACTGGCAGTCGGTAAGAAGTAATTTTCTACCTTATCGAAGAAAGAAATTTATGTTAAATAATAGTTTTTTTTTTGGTAAAATTTAAAAAACTTGAATTCTATTCCTATATTTATGAATGCAAAATAAGCAAACAAGAAGAGCAACCACGCCTTATGTTTATTGTTTGATTTCGCGACATATACAGGGGCATTATTGTGACTTAGCCTTGGCGCTAGATTACACGACGTGTGGGTGGTGTATATATAGCAAAAGAGAGAGAAAGAGAAAACCGAGGGGGAGGGGTGGCTGTTAAAAACAGCGGTGTAAATAAAGTAGACCTATTGCTATCGATCGTTAACTTTGGTTGTTAACAGCGTGTATACTGTCTACAAGAGAACGCTTCAAGGACGTCTTTAATGTCAAAGTTTCAAACATCCCCAGGTTTTAATATCCCCCCAGAGATAACAGCCAAGTTAATGTAACATGTAGGCAAAGGCCTTAAAAAAAAGAAAAAAAAATTGTTATGTGTACTTCAGAAAATATGTGCAACAAACATGTTTAACGTGCCAATAGCCGGTTAATTTGCGTCAAATTTCCTCTACTTTCGTCTCTTCAGGGTTAAATTTTTTTTTCGTTATATTACCTATACTTTTATAGCTAGCATACTTTTTTTTCTATATTATTCTTTTTTGCGCAATTTCATAATATATATATATATATATATATATATATATATATATATATATAAATTTAAAAAGTATGAAATATATATATTATGCATTCTATACATATATCATATTAACTTTTACAAATGTTTCTTGAATTTCCTTCTCGCACCTTATAAAATCTATGGACTCTAATTGCCTATACTGTTAGTTTACGTCTCCTTATATATTTTTCTTTATGTAAATTTTAATTAAGCTTGATTACAATTTTTATCCTTTACATATATTCACTTTATATGCCATTTATTATATAGATTAATTTTATATTTTTTTAGACCCGCGCGCATCTTGTTTTTAGTTTTTTAAAGTTTAATTTTTTTATGATATTAAGATAAGATATTATAGCATTGCCATTTTTTAGATTATTCATTTTACTTTATCAGAGAATTATAAATAATAATAAAAATACTAAATTATAATAATAATAATAATTATTAATTATTATTATTTTGAGATGATAATAATTTTTTACAAATTGGGAAATTGAGAATAATTAGATCTGAAGTAAAATAAAAATAAATTTTTCCCGTTTGAAAGAAGATCAAGTTCAAGGATTTACTTTTACTTTATTTAAAATATTGCCAACTAAGTTTTTGTTAACGATCAATTTGTGTATGTATATATGTATATAATGTCTCTCAACGAGACACGCCAATGGAACGAGTTTTACTCTCGCGTGACCGAAAACCAAAATTTTTTATCGCCTAATCGTGGGAAGAGGCATATATAGTAAAAGAGTATAGATCTCTTTGCAAAACGATTTTGCCCCGAACTCGCGCTCACGATTCCTTTTATTTTACCGATATATATTGATATCGATCACATATATATACGTGTTTCTTCCACCATTTGTTCTATTTCATTTTCATAAAATTCGATTTGAAAATTTTAAATATTAATAAATTAAAAAAAAAAAATGTAACAGAAAATATTTTTCCCCTCTCTATATATTTATAATATTGTAATTAATTTTTGATATCATTGAGACCTAAATTATATATATAACTACTATAAATCAAAATTGTTTAATAAAAAAAAATATTGATTTATATGTATATTATTATCTTATTGTTTGTATATATATATATATATGTATATGTACTTATGCGTGTTAATTCTTGACAATTAATGATTAACATCGTTAGTTTTGCTACTGAAAACTCGTAAGTACAAATCTTTTGATCAAACGATTAGATATAAACGAGAGTTTAGTGAGATAAAATCGACTCTATTAGATATTACCTTTCTCTCTATATATAATATAACTTCAATGTAAGAAAAAAAAAATTAGAAAAAGATTGCGAAAAATTCGATGAACGTTAATTAAACTTTGCACTGAAAAATTTACAAAGGTAGTAACAACTATCGCGCGGAAAACGTTAAACCCTCTCCGCTTTTTTTTTTTTTTTGAAAAAACCAACTGACCGTTCATTTACTTCAATTCTACATAAACATCTATTATGTAAAAGTAAATTCAGGAAAAAGGTTATATACATTTACTCCCGCGCGATAAATAAACACGATTAAATGCCAAAAGCCAAGGGAAGTATATATATACATATACTAAACACGCAAGAGTCCTTCTTATGGAAAAAGTTTCACATTAATTCAATTTCCTTTGAATATATCATAATTATTCAAAAATTTATCAAGTTATTATAATATGTATTTTGTTCGAATTTACTAAAAATCGTTTATTTAAATCAAATAAATATTTATTTGAATCAAATTTTTATTGAAGTAATCAAAATTTTTCTCTTAGGCAAATAAAAAGAAAGATATTTTTTTTCTACTTTTAAAACAAAAAAGAAAGAAGTTTTTGTTTATATATTATTAATTGCTATACGAGTTTTGTAATTTTTGAATCAGCAGGAAACTAATTGCAAAAAGAAAAAGATAAAAGGAAGCTGTTACATTAAATAAATATATAAGACATAAATTTCCCTATGGAAAAATTTCTTTCTAAATCTTAATTACGATTCGCTATTCCGCAATAGCAGTTTATAATTAATATGTCTTTCACAAAGTTCATCTTCAAGTAGTTGACTTGAGCTAATGATGAGAGACCTCTAACTTCGACATTTTGTTCGCCTGACGAAATTGTTGAATAAATCATGTTGACGTGGATTAATGACTTGTTGAAAGTGTGGCTCTATAGTCAGGATTCTAGTTTGCTTCAAACGTCGAACAATTAAAGTTAATGGATTGGCTTTATAATGTCCAATTATACAATGAATAAAGAAAACAATTTATTTTGCAAAATTCCATTTGAATTTATAACAGATTTATAAATAGATTTCTTTTACGAAAATTTAATTTTTTTTATTAAATAAATATTATATCAAATATATTTTTAAAAAAATTTTTTTATAAAATTAAAATCATTTAATTATATTTTATTTCGATATATAACGATATATTGTTTTTCTTTAAAGAAATCCTCAAGTTGAGAATTCCTTGACGTTTCAGAGAGAGGAGAGAAGAAGACATAAGAGACCCTAACGAGATGAAGAAATTTCCGGAAAGCAAAGCAAGAAATGTGAAGTGGTCTCTTGGGCAAGATGCCATATTGAAACTTAAAGAAAAATTGTGACCACCCTCTACAAAAGATAACGGGTATGCCCGCGCTAACGCTATATTCTATATACTCGATCTCGATCAAAGTAAAATAAGCCATAGATCGTTTCGACTCTTGAAGGAATTGTAATGATGGCTTGTTCTCGATATATATAAACTGGACTTATGTTGTCACGTTAAATCCTATAGATTTAAATATAATAAAAAAATTCATACATTAAAATTTATCTCCTTTCGTATTTATTTGATTATATAATTTTTTTTTTATAAACAAAAAAAAAACAAGAATAAGACTTCCTGTTTATTTTAAAACGGATTTGGCATCGCAAAACTATATATGAAAAACAAACCTAGCGGTGGCGTTCTAAACTAAATAGCGTTCCTCTAGCGGTGGCGTCTTTAACTAAAATACTCCCCCTAGTGATGGCGTCCTCAACTAAGGGCGCCCAAAATTCAGAAATTAATACAAAAATTATTATTTTATATTATATTATTAAATTATACTATTATAAAATTATTGGAAGCAATAGAAAAAAATCTATCAATATTTCGATAAAGAAAATTCGTCGATTGGAAGGAAGAAAAAATGAAAAATTTCACACATTATGTGGCTTATTATAAACGCATCAATTTTGCCGAAGGGTAAATCTTGGGAGCATAAATTTTAGTTGATCTCAAGTATATAGAAGGGGACAAAAATCACTGTCATCAAGATTTACAACGTGTTGATGATGGTCATGAAAAGCAACTCAACCTGTCTGTCAACAGGTGATAAGAGAGAAGTTCTACTATATATATATATATATATATATATATGTTTGCCTGCGGTTACAAGATCGCGAGGTTTACTTTTGTACATTTATATACCTAGTGGAAACAGAGCGTGTAAATGACATTCGGCCGTTATCAAAATGTAAAGGTCCACTATATATATATATATATATATATATATATAAGTGGCGTTAACAAGCTCATAAGCAGTAACTGTTCACGTATATCCCAGGCCTTGGGAAAATAGATCGAAGTCTACTGATAATTATCTTGCACGATATAAAAAGAAACTGGAAATAGCAATATCACGACAAAGTTCATTTACTCTCATTATTTTAACTTATTTCTCAAAAAAAAAAATTTAAGTACATTTTTTAAAACATATTTTTTTTTTTTTATTTAATATATAAACCTGGTGGTGGCGTCCTAAACTATTGTGTCCCCCTAGCGGTGGCTTTCTGAACTATAGTGTTCCTCTAGCGGTGGCGTCTTTAACTTTATATAAAGATAAAAAAAATTTGTACAGATTTTAAAATTTTTAAAAAGAATAAAAAATTATGTTTATTTGAAAATTTTGTTTTGTTTTCTTTTAATAAGTAAAACAATTTAAGATAACTGGATTTACAAAAAACTGGATTAATATTTAATTGATATATATAAGCGACTATGTATCAATTTTAATTGAACATCCTGGAAGTGTGTGGAAATTATATATATATAGTATAGATTATTTACACGTGAGAGACTTTTAAAAGCTATTTAGATTTTTGAACGTTCCTTTTTTTCTGGGGATGAACTATACAAGTGAAGAGACACTTGTCAGGGTAAACTGAATAATTTTCTCGTTTTCCGTGTAAATAAAAAACGCTTGTCTTGCGGTCGACGCTCTTTCGGTCATTAACTTTTATGCTCTGGCGCATTCTCTCTAACTATTTACATCCCATTCGACCATCGTACATGAAGCTCTTTTTTCCATTCAAATGACAATTAAAAAAAAAAAAAAAATATCTCATAAAGAACAAAAAAAAAAAATTAAGAGAATAGAATTTAAATATTGAAGTAGAAATAAATAATTTAAATTTAGCGTCATTAATATTGAGATCATTGAGACAATTGAGGAATTCACTAATTAAAATATCGCCAACAAACACTTGTGAAACTTTCAAGAGAATTATTTGTTCGTCTAGAGAGAGAGAGAGAGAGAGAGAGATTCTCAAGTGGATCATTTTGAGATTTGCGAACTGTACAAGATTTCTCTTCCTTACACTTATGTGACGATAAGAATTATCGTGAGCACATTATTTGGCACATGACTTAAGATAATGTATTTATAGAGGGAATGAAAAAAAAGTTCCAAATTTTTTTAAAACCAAAAGTTAAAAAAAAGAAAAAATCTAAAATCTGTTTTTGAAAGGAAAAAAAATTTTCTTCAAATCAAAGAATTTAGATAAAAAAGAAATAAAAAATGTTCAAAAGTATACAAAATTTTTGAATTGTTCGCATACTGAAGCACACTATAAGGAAGTCATGGCAAAAGAAAAGAACAATAATTTCTTGGGCTCATGATATATTCTGAAAATTACACGTGCACGGAGGTTTGGGTCTGGGATAATGACGACTATAGTAGGTGGAGTATATATACACTGTAGAGTGCAAGTATGTAACATATAAGTGCACGAAAAGGCAACGGTATTTACCTGAACTATATATATATATATATATATATATGTATGAGGATGCAAGTCTGGTTCGCGAATAGTTCAACGAAAAATTGCAGACTAATTCCAGCCACGCGGTTATCTACCTTTAAGGGTAACTAGGTGAATTTTTTACTTAAAAATATTTAGATATTTTTTCCAAAGACTTTGGGCAAAAAGGACAAATTTATTTCACTAATTAACTTAATAACCTTCACCTTCAAAAAATATTAATTAATTAGGTTGTAAAAATTAAGATCCCACAATTACTTTTTATCTCTTTTTCCGTTGAAAAACTATTTTGCCTTTCAAATCAGTTTTCCTAAACATTTTTTTTTTTTTTTTACGAATGGCATATAAGTGTGGAAAAAGCTCTCTCATAGAATTCCTCTACTCTGAAGGTTAAACGTAATATTTTCTTTTAAATGATAGGTTGTGTGCTGATAATAGTCACAGAAAAGGAGGTCTTTCTAGAAAGGATATACAAATCTCTATACTTTGTATATATATATCCTAACAATTTTATTTGATAAATTATTGTATCACATGTTTTTGTACACTTATACATATATATGTCAATTTCAAATGTCTACTATTTTAATATATGCACATAACTTATATTAAAACAAAAAAAAATATATTGAGCAGTTTTACGCAAATGACATGTACTTATTTAGAAATATATTATTTTTTAATTATTTTCTAATTTTATTATAATTTTTTTAATATTTTAAATATAATTTTAAAAATATTTTAATTATAATAAATATTTAATTGTATCAAATAATTATTATTTTTACGTTACTAATAATTTTTTTAAAAATATTTTCTAAATAATAGGCGGTTTAGTTTAGGACGCCATCACTAGGGGGAGTATTTTAGTTGAAGACGCCACCGATAGAGGAACGCTAATAGAACGCTACCGCTGGGTTTGTTTTTTATAAACGTGATGAGTTTTCAAAAATTTCTTATATTTCTTATGAAAGAAATGCAATATATTTTTGCTACCGTACTCGTAATAAAGGCAAGAAATTGAACGCTATCCACATAATAATAAATTCTCAAAAAAATATTATCAATCTTAGTGAAATGACGTTAATAACCAAATATATCTTCCTTATATTACAAAGTGTTGACATTTTATTGAAATATGCAAGTTTTTAACCTTATCTGACCTATGTAATATAAGTACAGTAAACTTTAAAATGTTAAAAAAAACTTTCACGACATCTGTCAAGATGGCATATTATAAGAGAAATCTGTCAATATTATTTCTTGATATTAAATATATATATATTTTTGTTTAATTACCAAACAGAAACTTTGTTTCATATAATATTATATATCAAAAATTAATTAATTGATTCCTTCAAATAAAAGTCAAGAACAATTTTTAATAAATAGAACTTGAGACATTTTATAAATTGTAGAGAAAAGAATTTCTTGCAAGAACTGGTTAATCAACACTTTCTCATAAAAGAGTCTAGTGGAATGTGGATGTCTCTTTGAGAGACCTACAAAATTGACTTCCTTTTAGGAAGTAACTTGCGTTTAAGGAGTTTAATTTACTTTTTCATTTGTACTCGGAAATGATATTCTTTTTTTTTTTTTTTTTTTTTTTATAAGAACAACTTAATTCAGGTTTAATTGTACATCGATTAACATTATTCAAAAATTAATTTTTTTCTAAGAATAAAAATTATAATAACAAATTATTGTCATTTTTATTACATTTTAGTTTAGTAAAATGTGTGACATTTAAAACCTAATAAAGCATCTGCAGCATATTTTTATTACCATTTTTTATGGATCTATTTAATTATTCTTTTGAGTTATAAAAATTTTTATCGATACGAATATAAAATAAAGGTTTTTCTTGGAAAAGATAAAAAAAAATTGTACCAAATAAATTAGCTTTAAAAATAGATGTTACATAGCAAGTTTATCATAAAGACTACAAATTTCAATGAAAATTTATACCATATTGCGAAACTCGTCCTGGCTTTCTATATATATATATATATATATATATAAATGAAATAAAACATTCCTAAAACCTTTCTGAAATTGTCTCAGGTGAAAGACAATTTCAAACATAAGATTACCATAATACGTAACCCGATACGTGCCTTCCATGAATTCGCAAAAATCAAATATATGTATATATTTATAATTTGCAATTAAAACAAATTGGAAGTTACGCAATATAAAGCTTCCTCAAATTAGAAGATACAATTTTCAATGTAGATTCACCTACTATATATTATAAAATATGCGATTGACGAAAATTATTCTGCTACACTAAAAGTGAATAAAAATTCACTTTCTCTTTTTAGAATTTACGTACAGAAATTTTGCAAAAAAAAAAAAAAAAAAAATTCACTCTTAAACCTGTTTAATATTATAAATTATGTTAATAATAATGAGATAAATATGTGTTTGAGAGAGAGGGAGAGACAGAGAAATTGTTACAGTGTCGGACAAATAATTTTTAGTCCCGTCAAAACAAAGTGCCAAGCACATGAATATAATTGGATAACAGATTTTAGGTGTCATGGAGAGATATTTAAAAAAAATAAATAAAAAAAGTCTTTATATAATTTAAATTTATGCAATTTACTTTCCAGTTTTTGCTGTGACACCTTTCGAAAATGATAAGAATACATAAAGAATTTAAAAAAATAATTAATTATAATTAACATATTAACTGAAAGTAATTGAAGCAATATAGAGAAAAAAAAAATAAAAAAGCAAATAATTTGCTTAATTAAAGTTAATGCTAAATGCCACGACTCTATTTCCGAATTTTTTTTATCTAGATTCCTACATTACCGACAGACGTACAATTTTTGTCTGCAATGTTACTTAATAACAAAAAAATAGTATTTATAAAATTTTTAGCGCCTTCAATTAAGAAAAGTGTAAGCTAAATGCCACAACTATCATTTCCTCGAATTGAACAAAAAAAATTCAGCTAGATTCCTCCATTACCGACACACGTACAATTTTGTCAGCAATATTTCTCGAAAACTATGAGCACTACTATCAAAATTTTAATACTATTCGCTTATTTAAGCTCTAAGCTAAATGCCACAACTAATTTTTCCCTCGACTTCGACAATAAAATTTCTAAATTTATAACTACATACCGCTGTATATATATTTGCTTAAAGCAAAGAAAGTAAATTTGAAAATAGTTTTTAGAAGGATTTAGACATTAGACAATCTGTCAGACTTAGAGGGGTATTAGTTCCTGTCGCGTTTCAAGACAGGATGTAACGTTCGTGTAAACGCGATATTTCAACGATCGCGAAGGCCCGCAAAATTGCATAACACTATACTCTCGCGACGACTCTCTCGCGTAATGGCGCCGTGTGTCTCCATATAATGTGTCACGTGCCTCCCAAGAAATTCGCCGCACACTTTTCTCACGGAATCCGTAAATTGGCCTCGAAATAGTACCTCTCGCGCGCGAACGACAACGTCGACATCGCGAGAACAACTTTCACTCGAAGTTTAGACTATCATGAAGAAGAAAGATGCACTATAACCCTCTAGATTATCTGGTCATTCATTCGAAAAATGAATACAAAGTCCAACACAGTTCGCGAAAAACATAGTTTTCTGATTTGATATATTTTCATTGTCCCGTTGAAGGATAAACGGACAATTATTTCTAATAAAACAAATTTGGACAGTAGATTTCAACTCTATACACAAATTGTAAAATTGTTTATAGAAGAGCACGATGTATTTATTATATAATTAGTGGAAAACGATTTTTAACTGTTTAGATTCAGTGGAAGTTCAGTTGTAAGAAAGAGTAATTATTTTATTTTATTTTTTTTTGAGGTAAAAATAAGAGGTTATTTTTGAAATGTTTATGATTTAAGAAGAATGTGAGTGGACATACAGTCCTAAAAATTTATATATATATAAACAGGCTAAGAGTATGCGACATGAAATGCGTGGCCTCCTCTATTTCCGTCACCGGGTGGAATCCGCGTCGAATTCTATCATCCGCACCCCGTTCGCCACACGAAAGCATCTCTTCATCAGCCACGCGGCCAATTAGTTCGGCAGACTATGTCGTATCTTTTATACAGCGCTTACAAACATATATATGAGAGATATCAACTCGTAATGTAACATTCTACTAAATGTTTCTCGTTTTCACATCCATTTTCAGAAACAAACAATTTACCTTGTTTTTTCGAGAGAAAAACAAGAAATTTTCACATTTAGAATTAGTTTCTCGAAAACTATGAGCGGTATTTTCGATAAGTTTTTTTTTTTGGTGTCTTCTATTTAAAATCTAAACTAAATGCCACAACTGTTTTTTTACGAATTTTACTAATTTTTAATAGTAGATACCTGCATTACCGACATATGTAATTTGTCCGCAATATTTTTTGTAAACTATGAGCTTTACTATCAAAATTTGAATAGTATTCGCTTTTTTAGCGTCTCAGCTAAATAGCACGGATATTATTTCCTCGAATTTGATAGGAAAATTTGTACTACATACCTGTTTTACCGACACAAGTATTTTGTCAGCAATTTTTCTCGAAAACTATGAGTGGTACTATCAAAATTTTAGTGGCACTTACTTCAATAAGATCTAAGCTAAATGCCACATCTATTATTTTCTTGAATTTAACAAAAAAAAAAATTGAGCTAAATTTCTGCATTACCGACACACATACAATTTTGTCAGCAATATTTCTCAAAAACTATGAGTGCTATTATAAAAATTTGAACACTATTTGCTTCTTTAAGGCCACAAGTATGTGCCACAACTATTTATATACCCAAAAATTCAATTATAATAATACTGATGTGTAAATCTTCGACATTGTACACGGAAAGATTGAACAAAACTTTCTTTTTTTTCAATTCGAAATAAAAGGTGCGATTGAACAAAGAGAAAATGTCGAATTAAATACAAAAGTATATGGGTGGCGTGCCGTTCGTGACGTTGACGTCTAAGAAGCGAAGGTTTTGCACAGCCTTCGGCTTTTACGGGATAATCATTGGGGGTCGCGCGTTTGTTGGGTGTTCTCTCTGTGAGCGCACGAAAGAAGAAGAAGAAGAAGAAGAAAGAGGAGAGGTCGAAGGAAGCTATGCAAATTGGTTTGCGGTGTTCTTGGGTCGGAACCACCCGGGTCTTATATAGGTGCACACTGCGCCTATACATGCTCGTGGCGGATCTCCCGGCGATTAAACTTATATACCTTTAGAAACAGAATTCGATCTTGAAAAAAGAGAGAGAGAAAAAAAAGAAATTCCGCTATCTGTCTCGCGGCGGCCTCTAATGGAAAAGGGTCGCAATAGTTTTCTGTCGTGGGCGCAATACTACACCACAGTAACGGTTATTCTTACCACACACATATACACGAAACTTTCTCAGAATATTGTCTATGCAGGAAGATATTATCCAAAGGGTAACCTGGTCCTTATGTTGTCTCTCTCTTTTGACATTCATCAGACAAAATTGTACCTCTGTCGATAATTAAGGAATCTATCTGAATTCGAGGAAATAATAGTTTTGGCACATAGCTGTAATCTTCGATAAGCGAAAAGTATTAAAATTTTGATAGTATCACTCATAGTTTTCGAGAAAAATTGCTGATACCGACGACTGTCGGTAATACAGGAACCTAGCTAAAATTTTATAGTCGAAATCGAGGAAGGAATTAGTAGTGGCACATAGCTGTGATCTTAAATAAGCGAAGGCGCTAAAAAATTAAAAAAGATTTCTATTTTTTGAGGAACAATGCAAACAAAATACGTCTGCCGGTAATGTAGGAATCTAGCTAAATTTTTTTAATTCGAGAAAATAATAATTGTGGCATTTAGCTTAGACTTTAATTAATCGAAGGCAGTAAAGATTTTGGAATTATTATTTCTTATTTCTGAGAAACATTGCAGACAAAATTGTACGCCTGTCGGTAATTCAAGAATCTAGCTAAAAAAATAAGTTCAATTCGGTGAATGGAGGATGAAATGGGCTAAATGAGCAAACCGAGAAGCAAATTGTATATAAATACTGCACATATATATATAGATATATAATAAGGGTAATAAATTTTTCTATATTCTGCGCTAACATTCTGTATGTTTTGACTAGATACTTTTCGTATATATGTATATGGTTCACGTGCGCGGGTGATTAATAGAAGTAATATTTTGAGTGAACGTCAGGAGGATTGTTTACCGATCGACGAAGAGATCTCTATGCTTGACATATAAACTGCCCATTACATTTCAAACCGACAATTTACGATTCTCACTGTCGCGCCGTTTCTATTTATAATTAAGCTATGTGGTAAATGCGATCGTTTTGTACCTGAAGATTAGTTTTTATTTATTTTTTTTTTCAAATTCCAAAGTAAATACCAAACTGCATATAGAAATATGCAGAATTTCATTTCATGTTTCGTTCGAGAAAAAAAGAATACAAATACATATAGTATTTTACCATAAATCATTAAAATTATTTTTTTTTTTTTGCCTTTTTTTAATTGATACCGATTAAAATAGCAATTATAGGACAAATATAGAATAAATATATGGAACTACATGGAAGATACAAGGAATTTCAATTCAAATGTATTAGGAGTGCAAATCTTCGTTAACGGTATGAATGATTTTAAAAGAATTTTTATGAGTTTACCGTTTGAGCAAGTTCCCTTTTTGGTTAATGTTTAAAAAATTTTCATTTGCGGTCCGTTTTTAATACCTTTACAAATTACATATCCTTAAACTTTTGTACCTTCATGGCTCTTTAGAGATAACGTATTGTTTCTCTTTTAAGGAAGTACAGAAATGTATATAAAGGAAACAAATAGTAATTACCCCAGTTTCGATTTTTTTTTTGCAAATAAATCCTATTAATTGTACAGTTAACTGTAATAAAATATTAACTATGCAAATTATTTCGATGATTAACGGATTTTTTTTAATAATTCATATGAACTATTCATAAAAAAAGAGATTTTGATAAAAATTTTAGCATTTACTTTGTTTATAAAAAATTTCACTTTTCTGCAATTAAATTTATTAAAAGGAAAAAAAAAGGTGAAAATTCCTTAGATTATACGAAGAAATTAATATAATTTCTATTTAATCTATAATGTCAGAATTATCAAACATAAAGATGATATCACAATTAGCAAAGATTCAAGAAATGTTTGGTATGCAAATTACAATAACATTTATCTAATTGAATATATATCTGCTGAATTAATTAAATTTTTGTTTATTGTCAAAAAAAAAATTAAAAGAAAATTAATGCGATATTAAATCAAAAATTTAAGGAAATGTAATTTTATAAATGTAATTAGAAGAGAATTGACAAATAAGAGAATTTTTTTTGGGGTGGAATTTGAAACGAAATACAACAAGTTTAATCCAAATTCAAAGGCTTAAAACTCATTAGCGGTTCCGTGTTCAAATTCTTGGCCACCTCCGACTTGTCAGCAGGTCTACTCTGTCTGGACTTGCCATCATTTACGTACAACCAAATTCCTCATTGAAAATACCTATTTCTCAAAATACCTTCTCATCATGTTGTCTATTTATTTTACACATTCTCGAAAATCTCTTCGCATTAAGCCGCGAAAAAATTTTTCGACCTTGGGGGGGTTTAAATTTAACCAACAATTATTATTAAATTTAATTTTGTTTTAATTTATTTAAAGAATTTATAGTTGTAATTAAATTAATTTTTTTGATAATAAATTGATCGAAAGTTTGACAATTTTTTTTTTTTTTAATTATTCAAATGGCTAAATCAGTTAAATTTTAATTAATACGAAACAAATTTAAATTGTCAGATGATAAATGAATGATAGTGTCTATTATTATTTTTTTCAAATGTCGTATACTTTCTAATCATTAGTAATAGTATAACATTAGAAGACAGCATGACGAGGAAAAAAAAAATTGTCAAAGGATCTCTCAAGGATTTTTCTCATTGCGGTTATATGAACTCTTTACTCGTTTCCTGCAGTAAATGGATGGACAGTCTCTGTTTGTTTCCGCGGTTGAGCAATTAGTCATGGGATTCTAGTTTGTCTGTATACTTTGTTAATCATGCGTGTTATAGAAGATTATAGAAACGATTTCACAATCATTTTGCAGTTTATTAAAAACTGCATATATGTTCTATTTCACCTTTTATATTAAACATATATATACATTCTCTTTTCAATGAGCTATCAATTTCTAAAAATAATGTTCAATCATTAAACAGTAAATGAGAAAAATTTGCATCAAAGAAAAAAAAAATGATATCTAAAACTTCTTATATATACGATATAGAAATTGACTTATAAATTATAAGAATCGCTTATCTATATTATAAGATGTAAATTAACTAACGCCCTTTTCAAAAATACTGCGGAGAGTAATAGCGCAATATAAAAATAAATAAACATTTCAATTGCGCGAATGATAAATATTTTTTAATTACAACTTTAATTGATTTGTTTAAGAGATTTTTTTTTTTTTTTTTTTTGCTTTAATTATCATAATGTCAGTAAGAGTGGAATTTTCAAGAAATATTCTAAACCGCACACTAATTGTTATGAAATTTGTGTAAACTGTGAATTTATGATTGTAAAAAAAATTCCAAACTGTTGGATAAATTATTTATGAATAATTTATGAATTCGCTATATAAGTGTAACATATGCAAAAATTTTTTTCTCTATTTTTTTTTTCTTTTTGCAAGAAAAACTTTTTTAAAGTGAATATAATATATAGTGAAGGTCGTCCTTTCGCTACTACACCGTCACGCCTTACTATCTAATTCATCTAATACACGTATAATATAACCGAGGTGCTTCGCACGACAAAACTATAAAGAAAATTAATAATAAAATACAATTCTCGTTTCTCGTATATACAAAGTATTTTCCTCGATAAATCTTATCATCGTCCAAACTTGTTCTATTCATTAAGTGTATTTTTAACATGTTTTTCTCACATGAGAAAATTTATTACATTTACTTATTATTATTATTATTTTTATTATTAATAATTAAAGTTAATTTAGTCTATAACTTGTCGAATAAGAGAGATGAGAGTCGCATCGCGTTTGAATTTTAATTATTATAACAAGTGAAATTGCCTATGCGTATATATAAATTCGTATATATTTAAGATATTATTTCCATTTTTCTTTTATTTTTTACCCAAATTACTTTGCGATATTATCGTGAAAGTTGTGGGTGTGTGAATTAGGTCTGATAATGTTTGAAACATTAATAAGAAGATGTTAAACAATGCGATGAGGCTTGGTTCAATTATAATTAATTATAAGCGCGCGCAAAGATAGTTTTGTGTTCACAATAGCCGCGTGACGATATATCAGTTACAGATCCGTTGTCGTTAACGCTAATGCGTGAACGTGTTAGTTATACCTTTCTAAAGTGCTTCATTTAAAAAAAAAGAAAAAAAATAGACCGCTATTTTCACTACTTGAGTAGAGAGAAAGAATCACGCCTATAGGATACTGTATATATAAAAACCTGTTTCCTTATTTAATTATAATTTTATAATCGTAATTAATTATTTTTGCAATATTTAAAATTAATTTTTTCCGCGTAATCATAAGAGAATTTCTTTTTTTTTAATATAAAACGCGAAATTTTAATTTAAAAAAAAACTTGTATTAAAATGTTACTTTATGCCAATGAAAAAAATTTATATTTCATTCAAAAAATTGACTATCATTAAATAAATATTTATTTGTATCAAATAATTTTTATTTGTATCAACAAATTTTTATTTGAATCAAATAAACTGTATATTTAAACCCATCATTTCTGTATTTGAAATAAATAAATATCCTCAAAAATTATTTGATTTAAGTAATTATTTTATTTGATAAATAGTCAAGTAATCGAATATTTGAATTAAATAAATATTTTCAGTGTGAAAATTTAATTAATTATGTTATAAATTATTTCAATATTATGATTCTTTAAATCTGCGTAACTGGCTTTTTGATATAAATTATAATTTAACTATAATAAATTAGTGATACAAAACCGTTTTGCTGATTCAGTATAGTAAATTTTAACTAATTCGTATCAAAAAGTTAGTCACGTTAATTCTTCATATTAGTTAAATTATACTAATTCAGTTTAAGAGGGTAAATTCCAAAATATAAATATTAATTCAGGGTAAAAAATTGGACTTACATTGAACTGCTTCAGCAATAGACATCTGTAGTAGCTCTGGAACAAACACCTTTTCTTCAAGAAACAAAAAACACCTGAAAACAGAAAATAAAATAAATTATAATAAACAAAAAAAAATACCTAATTATTTTTTATTTTTCAATAATATCCCGAGGCGAAATTTAAGCCCTAATTTACAAGGAGTAAAGTAGGGTTAAACAGACCCTCTTTAGCTTCCTCAACTAGTCGCAAATTTCCCTTTCTTCCACGTTTGGATTTAAAGTAGGGTCTAAAAATTGATTAAAATATTGAAAATTTTGAAATTGCTCTAATTCTATTAATTTTTTGAAAACGCTTCAAAATATGTTAATTCCAGTTTTTAAAGGGTAATTAAAGAAATATTGTGTGAAGAAAAAATTCATTTTGCTTTAATCAAAATAATTAAAAGAGTTTTTTTTTGCATTTTTTTGTACTTTTTTAATCGAACTAGACCCTATTTAGCTTCCTCAACCAGTCGCAAATTTACCTTTCTTCCACGTTTGGATTCAAAGGAGGGCCTACGGGAGTCTACAAGATCGTAAAGAGGGCCTATTTAGGTTCTAAGGGAAGCTAAAGAGGATTCAAATTTCGCCTCGGGATATTTTTCAAAATTCAAATTATTATAATCAAAATATTATCTATTTCCGCATTGCAAGGCATTAATATTTTTCACAACAAAATTTACGATTCACCAATCTGTTTATATATATATATATATATATATTTTTTTTTTAATTTATGAATTATATTTTACAAAATGCTATTTTACAGACACTTGAATGCCAATATTCGACGCGAATTGACTTTCATTTTATAATTCTTCTTTTTTTTCTTTTCTTTTGTATAAAATGTCTGAATCGACATATTGTTTGATTTTACGAACCGTATTATTATTATTATATATATATATATATATATATATTATACGAATCACAATTTTGATTATTTTCTCGTAAATTTATATGTTCGTTGCCTCTCCCCATGTATTATTTACATCCATCGTAATTCGCGCCATACTCCCGTTCTGGGTTAACGACTTCCTCAAACATAATTTTTTTTCTTCCCCAAACTGTATATAACGCTATATACCTTGTAAATAATGTATTTTCTCAAATCTTGCACGTTAAGATTCAACTGTTATATGTATGAAAATAAAATTATAGAAATAACTCGACTAGAAAAAAAAGGTGTAAATAAGAGATTATTACAAAATAATAACTTTTCTGCAATAAATAAATCAAAATTTCAAATAGCTCAAAGTTTCAGATCAAGATAAGTAGAAATGGAAATACAAATAAAAATAGCGCTTTAGTTGAGGACGCCATCACTAGGGGGAGTATTTTTAGTTAAAGACGCCACCGCTGGGGGAACTGTATATAGTTCAGGACGCCACCGCTAGGTTTAATTTTCATATATAGTTCATTATTTTCAGTGTATAAATACAAATATTTATTATATTAAGGAATCAAAAATATTTAAAAAAAAAATGATATATTAAAATATATTAAAATTATATTTAAAAAATTATATTTTTTTCCGAAAAAATGGAGTCATTTGTAAATAATTAGTGCGCGGTGATAAAAACTAGCACAAGAATCCGGATGTGCTCGTAAAACGTGAATAAGCGATATAATTACACTTGCCAAGTCATACTTAATGCAATTAACGATCTAAGAATGCAACAGGTTGAGTATTTTAGTTGTAATTTTTGTAGTAAATTTTAAACGCCTTTTTCCTATCGAACAAAAATCGTACCAATATCAAAAATAGATTAGTATCTATAATTATTTGATTTCAATTTAAATATAAAAGAGTTTGAAAATTGAAAAATAATTGTATGATTAAAAAAAAAAAATAATTGTCTATATACAAAAGGTAAATTAGATCATATTATTATATAATATAATACAGATTATAATCTCCGTAAGTGTAATTTAATTTTTTAGGGGTCGCAGTTACGTCATTGCTAATATTATACACACACAATAAAATGAACAGACAACACCCACAACTTATAAGCGCAGAAAGCGGAATGATAGTGTTATACTATCTATGGCAAATCATTAATCGTCGATTTAGATTCAGCGCCAATGAGTGCACATGAAGTGATCTTGTTTCTTAGGGTTTCTTTCGCCCCAAACTTTCTCCATTGTCGACTCAATCGATTATTACAGGTATTTCTATCTAGTAACGAGATATATCTTGCGTAACTTTTCTCCAAACAAATAAAAATGGTACTAGCCTTTATATATATATATATACAAGCGTCTTATCTTGCACACCACGTAAGTTTTCCTTATGGAAGGCACTACCGCATATGTTCTATAAACAGACACTTTGATATAAACATTGGCGTCCGCTTTTATATCCGCACTATATAATGACTTTCAATTAAACACATATATCTAATTACTAACGGTGGAATTTTTAATTCTTTTCCAACTAAAATGAATCTTTTCCATAATCTATATATATATATATGTATATGTCAATTATTTAAAGAGTTAATTATTCAACCGCATGATCTCTATTAAAAACGGTTCTATTCAGATAGCAACTAACTAATTGATACAAATCTAATTACGATCATTATCTAAGAGACAATATCTGTTAGAAACTAATTGTCTGTGTCTTTGAAACTAAATTTATTTGCCTTCAGTATATTTGTCCTTCAAATTGTTTCTATTTTTCAAAACATAAATACCACAATTGAATTAATTGATATTAATTAATTCTTGAATTTTTATCAAATTGTTTCCATTATTTGAAATTTAAATACCCCAATTAACTATTGAATTAATCAGACAAATATATTTATAAGATACGGTACTTATTATATTATTTCTTTTTTTAGGGTTTCGTTACCATGGCAACTATTTCAATAGTAACCGTTACTATTGAATAGCGCTTTAGTTGAGGACGCCATCACTAGGGGGAGTATTTTAGTTGAAGACGCCACCGCTAGAGGAGCGCTATATAGTTCATTCAATTACTATGCGCCTGCATCTCCTACTGATTTTTTGTCTTAGTAGCAAAAGACAGTTTAGGTCAGAATACAAATTTCTAAATTCTCTATATCAGTAAAAAAAAGTCAGTTGCAGGCAGACAAAATGGTTTAATTGAAAATGTAATTTCAGTTTTTGTATAAAACTTGAACTTGTTAATTTTTTGTTTTGTTTTGTCTTTTTTTTGATATTAGTAGTAATAAAAAATCGCTATTGTAGTTGGACGTAGAGATTTAAAAATTATATAGTAAATAGTTTATAATATACTCAAGCTGTTAAAGTGCATGTAATCGCATCTATTAAGACCTTTTGAAAAGTAAGAGTGCATAAAGAAAGTCGCAAAATGCGTTTCTGCTTGTCATAACTTTAATAATTACGAGCTGGACATATTATATTATAAGGAAAAAAAGGGGAGTTTTGCTCGCGCAAGAATTCATTGAAAAGAAACTGGCCCCTAAATTACCATTATCATGGAAAACGATATTAACTTAATAACAAACTCCAGTCACGTTTCACTGACTTGACTATATTGCGAACGCATTCAAAGAAATAAACTTTTACTGCATAAACCCAAATGTTATTCTTATATATATATATATATAGATAAATTACAATTGTTTAGAATTTTCTTTTGTTTTTATTTATTGTTTTCTATTTTTTAAATCTAAAATCTTAAATTATTATGAATTCTCGCATTTTATTAGTAGAATTTTTCCAAGTATACGATAAAAATTACCTTCGTTGGGAAATTTTATTTTATAGATTAATATTCACTTATTTGTTATTAACAAAAATTGTTTTCATATTTGCATAAATCTTTCACTTGTTTATTAATTTTCTAAGAAATATGTTTCTTATATATTGAATTTTATTTATACTTTCTAAGAAAGTAAAGTAAAATAGTAAAATATTTTTCTCAATCAGAAATAATTTGTCAAAAATTATATATTATCCTTTTCTTCTCTATTTGAAAATGAATTGAAAAATAATTGATAAATTAGATATATATATATGCGTGTATATATCTATATAGATTATGTCGATGCGATTTAACACGATCGATATGTCAACGTTTTGATATTGATCGCCTTGTGTATAAAATCGATCTTTCCCCCTTTTCTATAAATAATCTAACGATTCGTCAATCGCGGTTAGCCTTCCTATTATTATTTATCTTATATTGTATATGTAGAGAAAAGCATTTGATTCTCTTACGTAACAGAGTGTATAAGAAATAATCGTATGATAAATATAATTATATCAAGATATACTCGACACTCCGTTACGGCTAATGCAAAGCTGATAAAATCATTGCTGCACACTACACTTTACAGTTGCTATATAGTAATTTAAATTTCTCGAACATTCGTATAATTGCACTGGCGTCGACTCATCTTTGCCATATATATATATATATATATATATATATATATATATATATATATATATATATATATATATATATATATATATATATGTTTTATCAGCCAATCAATATTTGTCGAATTGCATAATTAATTTTATAATTTTGTTTCAAAATTTGTTATTTTAGTCATTTTTTTCACATTTATCTGACTGAAACTGACTTTTACTACTGATACCAAATTTAGATAAAGTTACTGTCTGACTAAAACCTTCTTTTACTACTATTACTAAATTTAGGAAAATTCACTGTCTGCCTAAAACGGACGTTTACTACTAATACTAAATTCAGAGAAATCAACTGTCTGACTACAATTGATTATTACTACTGATACCAAATTTAGAAAATATTCGTGGTCCGATTACAACTTCTTATTACTACTGATAGTAATTTTAGAAAAAGCCATTGTCTGACTAAAATTTTCTTTTACTACTGACAGTAAATTTAGAAAAAAAAACGTTGCCTAGTTAAAACCTTCTTTTACTACTATTACCAAATTTAGAAAAATCCACTGTCTGGCTAAAATTGACTTTTACTACTTAATTATACGAATCCTCAGAACTGATTTGCTTCACTGAAAGCAGACTTTAAATATATTATAAACTTTCAAATAAATTTTTCAGTGTCCTCATTTTTCAAATAATAACCCATTTATCGAATTGAAAACTTCTGTTTTCTTTTGCAAATTTCCAGAATGCCTCAAGGCACATAACTACCTGGTGAAACTCTCTCGCGCAATAATCAATGCATCTCACTGAAGGTGCGTACACTATAGACACATAATTTTCTCAGAGAAAACTCGCATTTTGTTTTTCATTAGTGCATTGCACCACACGCGGGCACGGGGTCGAGGCAGCTAACGAGGAAATAATATGGGGGCGTTTGGGCGGGGCAGCATCTTTTGCTCTCGTCGAGAGAAAGAGATATAGCCACTGCATGTGTGCCCCCACATATATATATATATATATAAAGAAACATGTACACATATATTGGCATCATTGACTTTGAGAGGCAAGTGCGTCGTGAGCAATAGCTGTTTTTTTTTTTTTTTTTTTTTTTGATGTACACTTGCGAGAATTCTACTGCGAAATCCCCTATATCGATCGCGGGGACTAACGAGAAAACTACATCTAGGATCTCTAATGTTGTGAGTGCAACGGGAACGAGCATGGTGATCCCGTGCGGTGCATTGGATTAGACCTCGTTATGTAAGTTGTATGCGCGCAAATCTTATGTAAACTCTGTATAAGATAATCAGCTGAATTCAAATTCCACCCTGAAACCTGTCTCATTTTGCACCCAAGTCTATATATTATATTTATATATATTCTTCAAAGGACGTTCAAGGATCATTCCCACTTCATCTAGTTTTCACGCCTTTATGTTTCAATTCTCGCTTCCTATATATATATATGCAAGTAATATTTCAATAAAGAACTCATTAATCATATTTTAATTACGTTATTCGATCTACTACGCATAATCATCTGTTAAAGTTAATAATTTCGTTCAAGAAGAAGAAGAAGAAGGAAATAATCAGTCACTGTTTTTCTCACACAGAAAAAAATTTGTCTGCACTTAAAGAAATCATTTATTTGAGACAAATAAATTTTAATTGAATTAAATAAAAATATATTTTTCTTAGTAAAATAACTTTTTATTTGTTTTAAATGAAAAATTAATTTAGCACAAGAAAAAAATTTAATTAGGACAAATAAAATTTTTATTTAAACCAAATAAAATTTATTTGAAACATTTCTTTAATATATATATAGGGTCAAAGAAATGTTTCCTTTAATATGAAAAATTTGTAAATATATATCACTCTGTATTACTCTGTGTAATACCTATAATGTAAAAAATACAAAATAACAGTATATATATATATATATACGTGGAAAGATCGCGACGTAAATAAATCGCGAACAGAAGGCAAAAGGGTGATCTTAGTCAACCGATCAGCTCGGCCGTGGCTAGATCACTATAATCGAGAAAGAACTATGATCTAGGATCCAAAGATCACGACATTGAACCCTAATCTATATAAGAAGAAATTCTCTTCAAACCGTCTGACCAAAATCGAATTTATCTACTGTGTGAACCGCCACATATTTAACATTTATGATTCTCTTTAAATTAATAAACACTGAAAAAAAATTTATTTGATACAAATAATCAAAAATAATCAAAAATAAAAAAAATTGTATTTGATCCAGTATCTTCAAATATAATAATTATTTAATACAAATAAATATATTTATTTGATAATTTATTTCTTTTTTTAACGATTAATGATAATGCAGATTTGACTCTTTAAATCCGTCTGTTTTACCGACTAATGATAATGCAGATTTGACTCTTTAAACCGTCTGTTTTACCGACCAATCATAATGCAGAATTGACTGCTTCAACCGTCTGTTTTACCGACTAATGATAAATACAGATTTTACTGTTTAAATAATAGAATAATAAAATAGTCAAGTAATCGATTACTAGAATCAAATAAATTCTTTTACAGTGTATGCACATTCAAGTATAAAAGAAATTAAAATAAAAAATTATCGACTTTTTCCTGTATGAGAAATATTGGAAAATTATGCAAAGTCACGGAGTCTTTTGTAAAACGGTTTCAGTGAAATATATATATATATATAAAAGGGAGTAACGTCAATGTAGAGTATATGTAATTTACAACCTGTGCAACACCTATTGCGAAGTTCAACGAGAGGACTTCCCTTATGCGCATACGTGACTTAAAATGACAGCTCCGAGCATTTTGTGTGTGCGTATACTGTAAATTATCGGTCAAGTTACCGGAATATTTCACTCGTGTGACGGTAAACTAGCATTAATGTCAGTCCCTTACATCTCATAGATTTTATACTCAACAAATTATATTTCCTTTTCAATTTTTTTTTTATATATTTCTATATATCGAAATACTTCCCCACTACTCAAAGTTTATTATAAACAAAAGTCCCTAATAGCTCCTATTAAATTTCACTTATTACCAAACTCGCAAAATAAATTTCTATAACGATGAGCATTTACTCACCCATAATATATAACAAGACCGCACATAAATTATATTAGAAAATTTTCTATCCTAAACATTATAGAGAAAAATACTGCGCCTTAAAAACGATTTTTCTAATCAACTTAATCTTTCTTCACAAAAATAAAAGTATATGCAAAAAAAATGATACACAAGAAAAATTATATTCGAAGAAATGAAAACCAAGTTTCAGGAGGTAAATAATAAAAAATAGATTCACAGGTAACGGTTGAAAGTATATAGTGTGGCTTTTTTTTTTTTTTTGCCTTTTTGCGACACTGAGCTGGTAATTGGACGCTGAAGAAAGAAACGATTGGCGCGTCATTGTGTGCTGTATAAATACAGTAATTACAAGACTCGAGAGTTGCAGTAACTAGGAAGGTTTAGAAAACAACAGAAACGAACGGCCAGGTCTTAAGGATAGCGATATAATAATTGATAAACAATGTGGAATGCAGGCTCCACATTCGTGGTCAGGTTGCTTCCTGGTCGCGTGGGCGACACCATACAGTGTATATACATATATATACTCAGATCACGATACGATATATATACCATTACATTTATACTGAAAATATTCCACACAAGTATAATTCTCTACTTTCTACAGCTATTTATTTTATTATTGTTTTCAATCTGTTTGCATAATATGACAGTGGTCAACACCAGCTCAAATTGAACTCATAAATACACAGCTTGAATTACATAAAAAAAAAATAATTTCAACTTCGAGTTTTCCTAGACGAGATAAGAGTCGTGCATTGATTTTTTAGGCTTCAAACACTAAGGAAACAAAAATTAAATTAACAGATGAAAGTATCGATTAAATTTATATTATAAGGGACGCACACGGAAAAAAAATTTCTTGTGTTACAGGATTTACAAACTGCAGTTGTAGTCTCCACAAAAAGCTGATTTCAGAGAAAATTAAAAGGCATTAAAATAAGCTGCAACGGTTATTATTTTAATCCAATTTTGCTTATTATAATCCATTTTGGTATTAAAATAAGCAAAATTGGATTAAAATAATAAGCGTTGCATACTCAGAAAAAAATTCGTTTGAAGCAACCAAATTTTGGTTAAATCAACAAAATAAATGCATTAATATACAGTTAACCAAACATTTGGTTGCATAAACCAAACGTTTATTTAGCTCAATCATATTTTTTCTTTGTTCAAAAAATTTATTAAAATAAACCAAACAGTTATTTAGATCATAAATAAATATTTATTTGAATTAAACAAATTTTGTTTGAACTAACCAAAAAATTGGGTAAATATAAAAAAATTGTACATTTGGTTCAAACATATTTTTTTTCTGAGTGCAGCTTATTTTAATATACTTAATAATTTTCTGTGTTTATGGGAAATACACAAATCGGATTTGTGAACAAAACAAAATTTTTTGGCTCACGCAAAAATCTAATTTAATATCCAATTTTTGAACAATTTAAAAGAGAGAAAAAACGAAGATATACTTTTGGCCTGAATTCCATAATATATTTATAATAAATATTATTATAAAAAAAAATATAAGGCCCAAATTGATAAGATTACGATGTCAGGTTTAAATTGCATGACAAGATGACAAAATTAGAGTCGACTGATTCAGCACACACACACATGCTACACCTGTATTTATTGGACGTCAATATAGCGGAAAGCGTGGTCGTTAGTCGGTAAAATAAAAAAAAAATGAAAAAAATGAAGAAGCCTTCAAAGAGCTTGATAAGTTAGTGGTTTGACGTCCCATTCGAAGGGATTCAGATAACGATGTTTGGCGTTTGTCGTTTCATCTTTTAAACTATCTTCATTTTAAAGTCATATCCAATATATGTATATAAAGAAAACAAACATTTATGCTAAGAATAACTCATCTCTATATATGATATGATTACAAAAAAAAGACACAAGTGATTTGCAAATTCATTTCATATTCAAACAAATTATTAATGTTTTGTAAATTAAATTTCACTTTCACTTTTAATTATATTGACAGTTAAAAAGGTGATTTTGATGAGGTGTGTAATTTAGTTGATTACTGGACAATTATTAATGCTAATAAATATATTATGAATAATTAATACAAAATTACCGTTTAAGATTACAAACTATAATTTCAAATTCAAACTTTTAATTATATTCAATATATATATATATATATATATATATATATATATATATATATAATTTCAGAGTATTATATAAAACAAATCATGAAATTAATATGCAAATCAGCTTGAGTGTGAAAACCTGATTATTAAATCTCAGCTAAAAGCGAAGCTAAAAGTATTTTTAAAAGATTAAATAACTTATAATATATATAATTATTGATATTTTGAATCAAATTTTCTTACGTCTCTATTATAACTTTGTTTTATTCTTTATAGAAAATAATTATAAATTAAACAAATGAATTATCAATTTATTTGAAGTTAAAAAAATTAATTATTTGAATTTTATTATACGCGAATTGTATAATAGGGAAGAGCACAAATGTTAATTGTTTAATTACTAATGATTTATTTCAAATTAAGCCGCTGGGGTTAAAGGCAATGAGTTGTATGTAATTAAGTGAAAATCACGTGTTCCTGATTCTAAAATACATTCACTTCGTCCTTAAAAAGGTCGTCGCGCTTAAGATTCCTCGATTCTTCACTATATATATTGCTCAGAATCGATACTATCTGACAATTCTAAACCGCAATGATTCACTATATTTATAATATATAATGAAATTCCCAATAGTCAGATTAAAGGTTCAAACATTTCAGAAATGTGAAATATAGTTTTAAAAATCCCCAACACAAAAAAATCTATTCTTTTTTTTCACATGGAAAAAAATATAAAGTATTTACTATATACTTACAAAAATAAAACCTACTAAACTGTTCGAAAGTAACTATTAGAAATATCATTTTTTATTGCTTCTGGAGAAAAATTTGCCAAAAATTCCAAACAATTTAAGAATTTACTTTACGGAAGTAATACTTTATTTTTGAAATTCCATTAAATATTGTCTAAAAAAATGTTTTCTTATTGAAATTAAAAGAAAGCAAAGATATTAAATACGGGAAACTAATTGTAAATACAAATATTTATATACTGACATTAAAGCTCCAGTTCAGTAAATCAGACTCTCTTATCAAGGATATAATATATATCCTTTAGGAAAATTTACAGTCGAGTGAATTTTATTCGAATCATCCTATATATATATGAAAGACTCCCTTTGAATAGTATTTCTATATCATAAAAGAATTTTATTTCAGTCTATAAATTGTATTTATACTAGCGTCATAATCCAAACATCCAGAAGGCACTATTGAAGGTGTTTTTAACTTGTGTTAAAGACATTTTATTGTCTTTGTCCTACACACACATAGAGAGATGATTATTATTTAACAGAAGAATCTATTCGCGCATTCCAAAACGCTCAATGAAATATATTACACATTGCATGCATGTAACGGGTTAAAAAGCCGTCTATGTATCGTTGGCATTAAATAATGGTTGTCTCTAATCCTATCCTGTAAATAAGATCCAAAGAATGGATAATAGCGAAAACTAGTTCTCGAATCAACGTCTTTCGTTGCCCCCTCGAAATCTCTGACATACGATCGAAAATCCAAGAACATTCTCTATCTTTCTCTCTCTCTTTCTCCTTTTGATTATTGTCAATATAGAATACGGTTTTACCTTCTCGAATCTTTCAATCTTTTAGATCTTAACTCCCTATAGTATGGCAGCAATTCTACAATTTTCTTTAATAAAAGGTATTGTAAAAATCGATTGTAATTGGTAGACAATAATTTTTAAAACCATTTTGTAAATTTTTTTTTAAATTTCAGAAATAAAAAATACTAAACTAAGTATAATACAAAATACTATATAGAGATGCGCATGAATAAAAAATCAATTTGATAAAATTTTTATTTCATAGAGCACATTTTCACCGTTAATCTTCAGTGAGGTTAAAGAAAGTAGATTCTGCGTCTGCGCAGAATGCATACAGTTTCTGCGCAGACGCAGAATATATCTACTGCTTTTAACCTCACGAAAGATTAAATTTATCCTTCCGCCAGAAACTTTTGGGTGCGAATTTTAAAATTAACTGTCAAAAAATAGCCACAAAGTTTTTATTGATTTAAAATTCGCGACAAATAAAAATTCAACTAAAAGAAAATTATATATCTAATAAAATTCTAACTAATTTATATTTTTTTTATCAGCAATGGGAGACATGCGATTTTTTTTTCAAGAAGCCAAAAATAGGAAAATTTAATCTGATTTAAAATCAGGAAACTATTTCCAGTCTAGTGGAGTATAAATGTCTACTAGTCTCGAGGCATTGCCACGTGCCAATGTCGATTCCTTCCATCGGATTTACCTAGGTATTGCAGTTCCTGGCTGCCTATAAACGAGGAGATAGTTACCGTTAATTGGCATAATCAATATGTCGCACATGAAACGAGACACGGCCACCAAGTGCATATCTCTCTTTCTCGGGGAAATTAAATAGTCCATACACATACATACTGATTCCTGAACTTCAAAGAAGAATGACGCCGGATGCTGTATATAATCATGTTTTAAAATATTATATATTTTGTTCGTGTCAAAAAGTCAAGATGTACTCATTTTGTTGGAAAATGTATATTCATGAATAAAATCAAGATTATTTCCTAATTGACAATCTCGTGTCGCACACACTATTTTTTTATCATTTATTTTATATTAAATTTATTTTTTTTTAAATTCATTTTATTAATAACTGTTTCTTTTAAAAAAAAAGAAAATTTTAATATATCGAAAATGATCTTTCTAGGACGCATAGGAATTATTTGTGCGAATATTAACATATCATTAGTTGCGTATCATAATTATTATTATTATTAAATGAAATATCGTGTCCGGATATAGTGACTTGTCAAGTGAGAAAAAAAAACCTAAAGTTATCACTGGTAAATTACCAACCATTAGGCAAGAGGAAAAAAAATATATTCTTTTTTTTAAAAAATGTTTTGATCCACTATTTTAATCGCAAGTGATAAAAACCTAATTAGAGAGGATATAATTAGATAAATATCTAATTGGAAATATAAATCAGAATTAGTAAAAAAAAAATAATTTGAATTAGTAACTCACTTTTTGATATTAAATTTGTAAAATTTAACTAATAGCAAAAAAAAAAAATTTTATCATAAAATTAGTATTTCTCTAATTCAAAAGCAAAAATTTTCAAATTAATTACAATTTTAATAATTAATTTAAATTAGTGAACGAATTCTCTAAATAAGTGACTCATATTTACTAAAATTTACTGATTAAAATTTAAAGAGCACTTTTTTTATTACTTTTCCATATTCTTTTGTTTTTGTAATCAAAAACCTTTCAAGGATTGTAATTGCTAAAAATTTTTTCTCTATAGAATTATTATTGTAAATAATAACAAGAAAAAAAAACGTCAGTTTTATAATTATATCGTGCACGAATATATTTACACCAAGAAGTAGAGAGAGAGAGAGACAGAGAGATAGGTTTAAAAAGGTGATGAAAAAAAATCCACCCGGAATGTTAAACGGAGCATTTCTACACATTCAAGGCTGAAATTATTAAATATTTTTAGCCTTGAGAGTTGAAATTTTTTCACGGTTAGAGTAGGAGATTTTTATAAATTTTTAATTATCAGTTCAAAAAAAACATATCGTTTATATATGTAGGTTAACACATTTTTTTTTCACACACGGGAAATAATTATCAAGCAAACGCAATACTCCAATATAGAAAGCAAAAGAAAAAGATATGTTATTATTTACATGAGTCACTCTTTAAATTTTGTTCAATAATTCAAAATTAGGGAAAATTTCTACTAATTTTCAGTTATTTTTCACTAAAAGTAAAAAAAAAAGATATTAGTAAATCAAATAGTAATATTTCACTAAAAAAATTAGGGAAAACTAGAATTAATTAAAATTAATTAATTTAATAAAAATTAGTAGAAATTGTAGAACAAATTTTCTCTAATTCAAATATTTAGTGAGAGCGAAAATATTAAAATAATTAAAGTAAATTTATAATTTATGAAATAATGTCAGAGGTTAGGATGTTCATTAATTAAGAGTTGAAAGAAGGTACAAGCACGCAGAGGTTGTGTTTAATGAGAAGATAATGATAATTTTTCAAAAAGAATTAAAGCGACGATGCACCTATATAGAGAAGAAGGAGAAGAGACTATTTTATATTGAACTAGTTTATATTTAACAAGAATTTAACGCACCAAGATGTTACTAATATTTATAACGTCGCCAATCATGATTGTGCGGTTAAATATTTTTATTTTCACTGCAGTTGCGTCTATATAGAAACAACATAAGCACCCTGATCACGCACATGTTAATTTATTGCTCATCTGTTTATTATGATAACGTTCTTTGTACGATTTTTATAGTATCAACATACAGCGCAACTATAAATTATTTCATATATTGTAAAATTTTATTTTCAACTAGCTATCTTTTTTTTTTTGTTTTTTGTTCTTAGTACATAATTTTTGTACGCAATTTTGCAAAAGATAATTTTTTTTCTATACAAAATTCTTTTGTTTTGAAATACATACAAAATTCTTAAAAATGAAAACGACAATGATATGGAGCATGAAAAATGAACTTTTTTAAAAAGTATATTATAGTTTTAGAGAAAGTCGTTCTAAGAGAAAGTATATTCTAAGTATAATTAACGAAATTAGACCATTTACTACACTTCAATGTGTGTCTTCCGCATTTTCCTCTCTTAACTCACGCGGCATATTGCCAGTCGTGCCGGGTGATTTAATATTAATTAATTAATTAATTATATACAATTCTACTTTTACTTTCTTATCATATTGACTAATTGTTTTTTTTTCAACTGAAAATTTTCTTTATCTAAAACTGATAAATCTAATCACGAACCCTTTATATAAAGAATTTTTAAAATCGTCTATAAAAAATTCAAAATTTTCAAGATTGAGGAAACACGCGATAAAGCTAAGAAAAAATTAGATTAATATAGGGATATTGGAGAAAAAGAAAAATTACACTTCGTATTGAAAAGATATAGTTTTACAGATCAGGAGAGTATAATTTGCGTAAACGCAAATGCAGCAAAAACAATTACGCGCAGTTCGCACGATGAAATAACAAGATGGGAGGAATATTACTTTCACCCTGGAATCCCAAATGTCAAGGTATTATATGCAAGTTGACCTGGTCGGCAATAATTTCACATGCAATGCATATATATACATTACGCAAGGTTATCTCAGAAAAAAGGGAATTCGTCTGCTATCTCTCATACATTATCTCTTAAGAGAAAAAAAAACCCAAATCGATACATACATATCAAATATACCTCATTTTCAAATTTCAAAATAATCTTTCTTTTTTAATTAAAAAAAAATTTTTCCTATTTTATAAATTTATTTGGAATTTTAATTTATTTAGAAAAAAAAAATGATTGTATTTTAGATTTAGTTTTCTGGACTTGATTTAAGATCAATATCGTTGTCCAATATATATAAAGGAAAGGAGTGGTTTATAGCATATGCCACATGATAAAACGTGATAGGCCTAGTATGGTAAATGCCAAAATGTATTCCATATAATTATTATGCCGAACCGTAAAATACTCTTAATGATTAGCTCATTATTAAATGCCATAGTATGTGTGCTGTATAGAAGTGTCAGATTGCTCAATAGCCTCTAATAAACAAAATTCAATGTTATTTTTAAATAATTTCAAATCTAAGCAAATCGCATCTATATCATTACGGAGTATACTCAAAACGGTTTAAATCCGATACGAATATATTATTCAATATTTCAATATTCTAAATTCAATTCCAAATCCAATTTTAAAAAAAGAACAGCTTCTAAAATTATACTTTACTATTATCAAATAAATATTTACTCGAACCAAATAATTTTTATTTCAATTAAATAAACTGTATTTGAACCAATAATTTCTTTATTTGAAATAAATACCATTTAATTGACTCAAATAATAATTATTTAATACAAAGAAATATTTATTTGATAATAGTTAAGTAACCGATTATTTTAATCAAATAATTTTTTTTTCAGTGTAATAATAATAATAATAATAATAATAATAATAATAATAATAATAATAATAATAATAAAAATAGTTTTTTTACACCATCAAGGTAAATGATAGAATTTTTATTAGAAGAAATAATTAATTTTTCTAAATTGTTTTGGAAAGCTAACTTTTCGCACAATTGTTCGATAAATGCCGATTAAGATTATAGAATGTTAAAAAAAATGAAATAGTGTGTATACCAAGTTAACTGCGTAAATAGCTATATGCGAAAAAACTGCCTTTAAATGTCAAATTGCAATTCCTTTTACGTAATTTTGCTATAATCAATTGACTAATGATGTTTTAACTCTATACGTGTGAATTTCAAAATTATTGGAAAGTCTAATTAATTGGTGATCGTTTACTGTCTACTAATATATATTATATATGAGATTATTTATACTATATATATTTTTTGAAAGTCTATAATATGTATGCATATTTTACGTCTTTTACAGTTATTTATGCTTTAAATGTAGGTTTTTTTTTAATCTCTTTAGTTTCCGAAAACAATTTTTTTAAATTTTTCATTTCCTTCTTTAGCAAAATGAATGAAAAAAAAATATAAAAAGAAATCAAAAATAGAAAAAGAAACTAAAATTATAAAACAAATAAATAAATAAGTATACTGAGAAAAATGTTTAGTCAGAGCAACCAAAATTTGGTTGGGCCAAAAAAAAAGTTTTGTTGGTATTTAAGCAACCAAACTATTTGTTTGAGTCAACCAAAAAAATTGGTTGAGTGTTTTTTGTTGACATAAAAAAAATGTTTGGTTAGCTCAACCAAATTTTTTAGGTTGAGATAACTCTACGATTTTGTTTCAGCCAACCAAAATTTGGTTACAAGAACCAACATTGCCTAACCAAACAATTTTGTTGCAAACACTAAATTTTTTTTCTCAGTGTAAATAAATAAATACAAATAAAATAAGTAAATAAATAAATACAATAAGTTCTAATAAAATTCTAATAAATGGAAAAATTTTCGGGACTAGAATTAAATGAGACAAAAGAGAATCCAAATTATTAAAATAAGTAAAAATAAATCAATAAAAAACAGTAAGTAAATGTAAGTTTCATAATTATAAAAAAATTTTACTCCTTTTGTATTAGGGGTCATTGAGCAATTTCAAAGTCACTATATATATAAGAGGCAACGAACTTACAACAGCAATAATTTTCTGGTGAAATAATCCAATAGAGAGCAATATTAACCTGACAGAACAGGCGCAATGATAATTATCAATGTATTGCGACATTTTACTTGACTATACTGATCATAAAATAACGATTCCTATATATATATATGTGTGTGTACTATATCGACATTTCACCTGACACCGGATAATGGTTCAATTATATTATGCAAGTCACTTAAAAAGGGAGCCTCTGCAAGCAAACTTCGAGGAATTTAGCCTATATTATAATTGGTTTTAAAGTTGATTATTATGGGAGTTAATCTCACAACAAAACAAGATATATAAATCGCGACCAATCCTTTTTTTTTATACTGACAATAATAAATATATGCGTATGTGCAATCAGAAAACAATCAAATTGATTACTTCTATACAATGTTGAAATAGATGAGAGAAGACAATAATAAACAAAGAAAACAATTCAAAAAATTTTCTTCTACGGAAAAAAATTTATAATAGAATTATTTTACTATTATCAAATAAATATTTACTTGAAAACCAAATAATTTTTATTTCAATGAAATAATTTGAACAATTTATTTTTGAAATAAATACCCTTTAATTGACTCAAAAAATAATTATTTGATGATAGTCAAGTTAACCAATTATTTGAATGAAGTAAATTTTTTTCAGTTCTAATGAATATTAAAAAAAAAAAAAAAAAAGAAAGAAATAATGGTCAATGATGTTGTGTAGCAAAAAAATGGATTTGATTCTAATCGTTGTATAAATTGTAGAACAAAAAAAAAGTAAAAGGAACTATAAGGAATAGTTATTCTAATTATGCAAATTATGCTCAATTTATGCGCAAAGATAGTTGCGCCCTTCCGAGAGAGAGAAAAAGAGAGAGAAAGATAGAGAGAGAGAGAGAGACTATTGCTCAATGCTCACGATTAAATTCTCGCAGTTATTCTATATATGATACTATCTTTAGTTAATTTTTCCATCTCTGGTATATAAATATATACTCCACATAAGATTCATTTCAGTGAATGAAATTTGAATTCTAGATTTACGCAATTATTTATAAAGTTCAGCATCTTGAGCGCAATTTTCCATACGCGAGAATTTCAGTAAAATTTTGCAAACATTTATCTCTTTAAATACGAAATAGATCTAAATAATTCTAATTTCTAGTAAATAAATATCAACTTTTTGATATAATTTAAAGATAAACTCACCGATATCGAAGATACACACACACACTGCTTTTGAATCCTTGATTATGTTGATTGATATATGCAGAAATTCACTTTGACACTATATAATATTAACTCGGAAAAAAATTCACTTTTTTTTTAAATTATCACTCACGAACTATAAAAAAACATTAACACACACTACACATATATACACGGAGATCCCATAAACGCAGTATAATCTGTAACAAGAAAAAAAATAATTAGATAAATTATATAATTTTTCTCTTTATCAATTTTAGTAATAAAAAAAAAAAATCTGCGAGAAAAATTAAAAAAAAAAAAACAGGAAAGTTGAAAATTATTGAAATAGAGAACAAATAAAAATTGAAAACACAAAATTAATTTTACAGTGAAAGTAATTTCATTTCTTTGAAAACTATTGTAACAATAAAATTTCAAATAATTTTCCGCTACCGGGGAAAAAAAAAAATATTTAACTAAATAAAAAAATTTCTTTTTTTTTTCCATAAAACTCATCACATCATTAATTTTTATATTCGTATTTAATAATTAATTAATTTTTATTTTATTATTAATTAACATTATTATATATTTTCAATATTTTCTTTTATGCAAATTATATACAAAATACGGAAAATTTGTTTAAAAATTAAAATTCTGCAAAATTATTTTTGAATAAAAAAAAATTTATGTGAAATAATATTTAATTTAATTTTATATTTTATATTTAAAAAAAGATATTATATGAAAAGATGCGGAAAACGACTGTTGGAGAAAACAAGAGAGTACGAAAATAATTCGACTGTGACCATTAGGTTTTACAAATTACGACAAATTAGAATATCACGTTGATGCATTTATGTCATTTAATCACTGTTAAAGAAACGAAGACATTGTCGTATTCCCATTATACTGATGTTTAAAAGACAATAAATGTAAGAAAAAGAAAAAAATTTCTAAATGAAAATATAAATTCCGAATTAAAAATATATTACTTGGTTATTATTATTAATAATAAACCTAATTATTAATAATAATAATTATTTTTTTGTTATTATTTATGTTTATAAATTTTTGTAAATATGAATTTGTAAATTGAAGTAAATTGTTTATAATAAAAAAAAAATAGTTCCTAATAATCGAGCGAATGGCACCTATATTGACTCTCACGCTATATTGACTCACCCCGAGAACCTAAGGGCATCCATAAGCCAAATGCTTTCACTCGATCTCAATAAGCCATAAAAACAAATAATGAAAAAATCAAATCAACAATCGAACCTTCCTTTCCGTTTCAATTTAATGATCCTGCAATAAGATATTTGCTTACAATAGAAACTTGAATAATAATTTTTTAGCCACTTTTACTTCTTCTTTCTCATAAAGACAAAATTTCTAAAAAAATGATATACAATTGAAAAAAAAATTTATTTCATAATAATCGATTACTTTACTATTATCAAATAAATATTTATTTGAACCAAATAATTTTTATTTAAATTAAATAAATTGTATTTGAGCCAACAAATTTTTGTATTTGAATCAGCAATTTCTGTATTTGAACCAAAAATTTCTGTATTTAAAATAAATACCATTTAATTGGACACAAATAATAATTATCTAATATAAATAAATATTTATTTGATAATAGTTAAGTAAACTAATTATTTGAATCAAATAAATTTTTTTTTCACTTAAGTTTCTTCAGCAAACCTAAAACTATTTTATATGCAAAAAATTATTATTCTTTTTATCAAATTGTAAATATGGAAATAATTTTAAAAAAGTTGATTTTTTTTTTCAAAAATTATTATTTTTTTTTTTTAAAGAAAGGAATTTGGAAAGTCCTCTGAAAGTAATTTATCGTTCTCCTGCTTCCGCAAATAAGCTCCCTCGATCCCCCCCACTCTCTTACGCTAAAAATTGCGTTTTGGCCTTGTGCCCGGAATGTACTCAGTATTCATTGAGTTACAGTTTAAAGAAAAAATTGGCAGATGCTGCCTAATTAATTATTCTGTCAGAATGGAGGGCATTAATTCTTGATACTTTATCTATTTGAGAGAGAGAGAGAGAGAGAGAGAGAGAGAGAAAGAGAGTTTGAAACGTATTTTCGAAATTTGATATCTCAATTTTGGAAAATGCAAATATGACTAATTTCAAAATTTCAATTTTTACTTGAATTTAAAAATTTTATTTTTTTGACCGAGAAGAAAAAAGCGTTTTATTTATTTTTTTTTGTTTCTTAAATGTCTGGCTTTCTAATGACTTTTTTTTTCAAGAGAGAACTTTGACGATTGGAACAGTCAACAGTAGAATTGAAGTTACAATTCTCGACTATGTAATAAATTTCCCTGCTCTAACGAGGCAAGTTAAATAAATGCGGTAGCCAGGTACAATAGACTTCGAAGAGCCAAAGGTCTTTGGAACGCCTTAGAAGAGAATCCGTGCAAGGCGATGCCCTCTCAGAATGTCCCTGGAAAGTCGATATCGAGTCTCTCTCTCTTTCTCTCTCTGAAAGAAGTCGAGGGCAACTGATTAGATGAGTGAAAGGAGAACGATGTCAACGCTTTCTTATCGTTCAAAGAAACGTGGTTCTTTGATCTTTTCAGAAGCAGAATGTCTTTTCGAATATATAGATAATTAAAACCCTAATTTAGAAACAAAAAAAATTCAAAAAAAAAAAATTATTTTTTCTAAACAAACAAATTTTATTGTAAAAATAATAATCATAAAAATATTACTCAATGGTTACATCAATTTTCAATAAAATTTGCTTTTGTTTTACTATAAATTAACAATAATAACACGATTTCATTTGATGATAATGATGATGAGCCTATGATGATTGCAAGACACTAATCAGAGTGGCATTTAATTTTTCTAAATATTGTTGTGGCAATATTGCAAACAAGTGAAGTCTAATGAGAAGCATTTAAAATACTTTTAATGATGATTTTTCTGCAATATCATATTTATAATCACAAAACAAAGATTATTATTAGAAAGAAAAATAATTATTTTTCAATTTAAAAAAAAAAACGAATTGATAATTATTCTTTACTTTGATTTACTTTTCATTAAAAAAAAACAGGTATTTTATTATTAAAAAGTTAGTGGCGAATAGAAACAATTTAAGAAATTTTTAACCAAAAACTGAAAGCATTTCTTTCGTAAAAAAAATTTTAAACTCCGGCTTTGGGACAAGATGAACATTTTTTTTTTTTTTTTTTTTTTTATATCGAAGGATAAAATATGCGATGATGGTAATTGGAACAACATTGCATTTGAGTGCCAGAAAACGATAACGAGGATGACACTTATGAAAGCTTAGAGTAGAAAATAATATGGGACAGAGGAACTTTAATGTCTCGAGACAGCGGCGATAACTAATTAGAGTCATCGTAATTGCTAATCGTGCCGAGTGAATAATGTAAGAGAAATGCTCTTTCGAATGATATAACCCAATGAAAATATTCTTCAAACGTAACTTACTATACTGTTTCTATTAATAAATAAAAAAAAATTTATTTAAATATGCGAAAATTTCTCCTCGATATTTGTACAAAATAAAAAAAAAATCAAGAAAGGAATAAAAATTAATTACGAAAAAATATAAATATTTCCCAGATAATAATTTGATAAAAATTTATCATTTTTATTTATATTTTATATAATTAATTTATTAATTTAGTAATTAGTTTATTATTTTGGTAACTAATTTTTTTTTTTAGTAACTTTATTATTTTTGTAATTAATTTATTATTTCATTCATTGGATGATTAATATATTAATTTACCATTGAATTAATTAATATTTTTTTTATGTACAAATAGGATGTGCTTTTATAAAGGTCAAATGGATTTTCTCTATTTACTACGAATAACTTCGCGGATTATATGCTGCCTTCTTCTTCTTTTTTTTTTTTTTTAAATTAACTTTGCAAATTATGCAATTGGACGACATAGTGTCTCGGTATTTGAACGCTTTGGTGGCTCCAAAAATGTTTGCCAAAAATAACGATCTAACAACGACATTGCGCATTGTGAAAAATAAAAATCATAGAAAAATAAATTTAAGATGAGAATTTCAAGAGCTGGCGCCAAAATTCCTATCTGAAATCTCCCGCATAATTCGCCTGAAGATAAGGAAAAAGCGAAAAAGATTGCAAATGCCAAAAATCCTAAAAAAAATTATCCACTCCGAAAAATGGAATTTGAAAAAAAAAATAATTAAATTTTTAATTTCTTAAATCGTAAAATTAATCAGAGAAAATAATTCAATAAAATTGATTTAGAAAATAAATATATTTTTCAGAAAAAATCAGTGCAATAGGAAGAGATTTAAACCTATACAAAATCCGGGTCAAACTTTTAACGTCTATTACATCACGTGTGCATACCGATGACATCGTCGTGTGTCACGTTTTTGCGGATGAATTCGCATAACGAAACATGACGCCAACCAATGCTTTCTACTCATTTCATTTTGACTGATGATAATTAACTTGGATCTGTCAGAATGTTGGGAAAAAGCCAGCAATAAACGGACAATTAAGAAATTAATTGGGGCGAAATATATCTTTGAATTTAGAAATTCCATATCAAAAAACAAACGATTTGCTTATATATATATTTAAAATTATTCAATTTCGAAAAAAGATATACTCAATTTAAAAAAAAAAAAAACCTATTTTTTAATATTTTTGAAGAAAAAATAGTTTCTTATGGAGTAACAAAAGTTTGACATTTGAGAATGAAAACAGAACTAGATTTTATTTTTTCTGCCAATAAAACGATAATTAATCGGATATAATGCAATTTCTTAAGTGAGCGTGCGCGCTCGTATAGAAAACATAAATGCAATAAACACGTTCGCGTGGCAAATATTTGCCAGCAGGTGCGAGTCAAATGTACATATGTCAAATGTCGAAAGGCGTTGGGGATTTTCTCTCTACAATTTTGACGGAGCGTGCGACTATATACAACACACGTGGAAAGTTTCCAAAGTAAGCTTTCTGATATTCATCGCGGACAAAGTTTGAATTTCACATGAAAATTTATTCGTCGTCCCGCTAAATTTACCAGCAAAAATATCATCAACTGTTCTATAGGGATAATTTAGTGACACTTATCATAAATAAAAATTCCATTATAATATATATTAAACAATAAAAGAAAAATTTTATTTGAAAACAAAATTTATTTGAATTAAATAAAAAAATATATTTAAATCTACTTTTTAATTAATTTGATAAATATTACAAATAATTTTCAAACTTATTTGTGAATTTTTATATGAATTTCTAATTATATTCCTTTTCTTTAAAAAAAAAAATGATTAATTAATGTTTAATCAATGATTTAATGATTGAATTATGCTGTAAGATTCATTTTAGTCCCACTGATTAATTAGAAAATTAATGCAGAAAATAATCAACCTTCATTATTTGCATTTCAATTACTTCTGGTAAATATATATATATATATATATATACTAATCAAAAAATTATCAAATTTTACTTGCAAATTTTTTTTACCATGGAATTTATATGGGGAAAAATTTATCGATAAATAAATTTAATATCTAATAGTAAAAAATAATTATTTTGTTCTCTTACCTTATAAACGTTGATTAATTTTCTCGAGGCATAAGAAGGTAACATATTATATCTGCAACAAAAAACAAAAAATTATAAGCTTTTAACAAATTTTTTTCCAAATAAAAAAAAAAGAATTAACAATATTAATTTTTTGCTTATAGCTAATTGGAAATTATTAAACATGAACGATAAAATTTATCACCAAATAAAAATTTTTGAAAAAAATTCTTATTTTTAAAAATTATTATTAAAAGATATTTTTGTTATGGTGAATAAGAAATATTTTAACATTTTATAATTACAGTCAATGATTTTATTGACTATTTAAATTCAAAGATGAAATGATTCCAAGTAATGTGAATTCATTATTTTTATGGATACCAAAAAGCAAATCATATATTTATCTTTTTTTTTAAATTATTATTATTTTTCACAAGAAGTAATTTCTGTTAATAGAATTATTTTTTCATTTATTTATCGAAAATATAAATTTATTTTTGTATTATTATTAATATTATTATTATAAATATTAATATATTATAGTAATAAGAATAATTTAATTAATAAAAATTATAATAATAGTAATATAATAATGTAATAAAAATAATAATAAAAATAATGAAAATAATAATAACAGAAAAAAATTGAATATTTTATAAAAAGACGCACGCGAATTATTTTCTGTTGTATAAAACAGGTTAAATAAAGGAAACATAAATTAAACCGTTATAAGATCAAAAACAGCTTCCTGATGGTATTAGATGTCAATTGATATCAGAAATAGATCAACGTATATATATATATATAAAATTATAACCTTGCAAACAGGAAGCAAAAAGCTGTGGTCTCGGGAAACGTCTTCGATTCCAATCACCACAAATCTGTTCATTTTGCTTACGATATTAGTTAATATGAATCACATATCCTAATTTTTATCCTACATTCAAAGAAATACGATAACTAGAATTTTATTTTTCTTTCTCTAAAAAAACAAGTCATATAAAGTGCAAAATACTTTTAATCATTTTTTTTTTTATTTTAAAATTAAATTTTTTTCTAAAATGAGATTTTTTTTTAAATCGAAGATTCACGATAAGACCAAAAAAAAAAAGAAAGAGATATTCTGTCAAGTGCGGATCGTATCTTGTTTTGTAGGATATTTCTCAAGCAAAATTGCCCGATAATTGCGGTATTGGTAATAAATTTATGTTCCTCAGAAATTTACGGGTTCAAGAATATGGGGGATGAGCATGTGAAAATGTTTCGCGATTATGACTTTATTACGAGAGAGAAAGAAAGAGAAGAAGATTCGAAGTCATCACTCCTCATAAACCCCATATATATCTGTTGTTAATAATTCCCCTTGAGCCTCATCATTCCTTTGCAATTTTTTTTGTATTTACTTTTTTATGGTTCACGACCTTGAACCCCATTCTTCTTAGTCCCATTTCAAGAAGGGTCTTAAAAAACAGAAAAAAAAATTATGAAAGCTTACTCAAGAGAATAAAGAGAAAAAATATAATTCTTTTATATGAATAATCAAGGATGTTTGTTTAAAGTTACTGATAATAAAATGAATCTGGAATGTTACGGAAAAAAATAGTAACTTCATTAGCCTCTTAAATTTAATTTAAAAAAAAAAAAAAACCAAAGACGACGTCGTTATAATGTCTACGCACTCCCTTCACCCAATACTCTTCTCTTTCTCTCTCTATTTTAGTCCACTTTTAACAACCGTTATATTGCACTTAATTTAGAGCAACGTTTATAACCCTTTTTCCCTACGCTTGAAATTTTTTATTTCAATTCTATTTTTTTTCGAAAATAAATTAAAAAAATTAATTTCTTATAAAAATAATATCGAGACAAAATAAATGGAGTTTCGTGTTCATACCTAACGATAGAAATCAAATACTTTAAAAATAGATATATCCAACATTGACCTTCATATATTTTAGAAATCAATCAATTAAAAAGTGACTGTCCCCTGATATATCAATCTATTTGAGAAAAAAAGGTGAATGAACTCTATTGGAATTTTTTTTTTATTGCAAAAATTAAAGACAATAATAATTTTTTTTTTTTTAATATGAAGAATAAGATAATAAATGCAGTTATAAATTTGAAGATGAATATAGTGTTAGTTGTTATTTTGAGTGGTATGCCTTGTGAACAAGTAACGAAAGGGATAAGCCAAGGTATGCGATGATGGACACAGCGATGTTCAATTTGTGGCTGACATCGCTCTCAAACATGTAACAAATGTTGGCCCGAAGGAAGAGATTTTCTCTTTCTCTCTTATAATCTAATGACGAAGAGGATAGCGATAGAGCACAAGGCCGAAATAGCATCGCGGACAGCGAACTTTTAAGCCAATAAAACCCGCACCCAAAGATTTAAGCGTGTGTGTGTGTGTGTATTATTCGTTCACGTGTGTGCGGTCAACAAGAACGTCCTTTGTCCATAAAAGCTTTCATAGGTTCTGCAACCTCTAAAATATCTATATATTTCACATTTATAGGTCTCGGCCTCCCATCAAAATAAACCGTTTTGGTCCATTTACTTCGGAAATTTACTCATCAAAATTATCTCTCAAGGATTGTGTTATATAAATCAAATATTTATCAAAACAACTAACAATTCTGTAACAAAAAACTTTATTCAAAATTATTTATAGTGATTCCAAAAAAAAATTCTACAGATACCGAATCAAAAATGCGAATTGCAAAGATCGAAAACGAAAACAAATTTCAAGTTCAAAATCGAATAAGAATAAAATTGTAAATTGCGATTCATATAAAAAAAAATATTTACCTTAATAAGAAATTCTCAGCATCACGAAGATTCTTGCAAACTAAATAGCCCTCGGAGATCCCTACTTTCAAGTTAAATTTCCATTCGGAAAATGTGAAAAATAACCGTAAAAATAGACCGAGTTCTAAAAAGTCCGCAGCAATTGAAGAATTTTGGAGATTTCTCTATTCTTCAAGATACCCTTTTTTTTTTACTTTCGCTCTTCTCTTTTCAGGACACCACAAACCATCGAGTATAGAATCTGCGAAAAAGAATTCATTTTATAAAATTTTGATTTACTATTTATTTTGTACTAAATGAGCCAAAAGTTTTGAACGTTCAAATGAACAAAATATTTTTTTCAATCTATAAATTATTAGAAATTATTGTAAAATAAAACAGTAAATTAAACAAATATTAAATAAATAACTTCTTTTTATATATTTAAAACAATATTTTGTAATAAAATTCCTACTTAAAGAAGTTACAAAAAAAATTTTGTTCATTTGAACGTTCAAAATTTTTGGCTCATTGTACTAAAACAAAATTAGAATAATAATTTTGACAAAAATAAATGTAACATTGAGACTAAACCTAAAGTATAATAAGACATTGTCACCTCAAAAAATGTGATGAGAATTTCTTCATATATAAATTATAAAGGATTAGAAATTTTTTGGAATTAAATTTTCGATTATAATAAAATGAATATATAAATGATTGATGGTGAATTTATATTAAAGTGAGGGGCATACACACAAGGTCACTTTGTGCCACGCGCCGAAATGATTCGGATTCACTGTTTGAATCTCATCTCTCTTTGGAGGGAGCTTGTGTGCGCGGTGTCTGCCCCGATCTTGACAAGCGGTCTGGCCACTCTGTCATTTATCTTTTATCCGACATGCAAACATTGAATAATAGCGACCCCGGGGTTACGCGTGCTCTCAATCCTTTCTTTCCTTTTTTTTTCTTATAAGACATGAATTCAAATCGAAATGATTTAAAACCTTTTGGTAAAAAAAAAAAAATTCATACACAATCGAAAGACAATTTTTTTAAACAAATTAAATCCGACATTTAAACAGTAATTATTTTTATTTATTTACGAAATAAAAATATAAATCTCAGAAAGTTGATAATATTTCATAAAAAAAAAAAAAAAATTTTTTTTTGTTAATTTCGGAACACACGCAAAAATTTTTAGGCCTCCAGGATTTTAAAGTAGAACAGGCACTTATATATGCTCCATAAAAAAAAACGGGCTATGCTTTGAAAATTTTGCTCGAGCCGGCAATTTAATAATAGAGCCAGGAGGAGGTAGCAGGTCGAAATTTCACGAGGGGGCGCTCCTTTTGTACAGTTATTCGAAAAAATTTCGAAATTAGAAAGCGTGCACTTTTTTTTTTTTTTTGGAGTTATGCGGAAAAAAGAATAAGAAATTTGATACCCTCGAAATATGTAATTACAGACTGTAATAATAATAATAAATAATTGATCGTGTTAATTAATTAAAGAGACACATGAGAACAATCGTAAAAAAAATCATTTTAAGAGACTTACTGAAAATAAAGTCGCGCGCGCAAAATGTAAAAAAATAATAAAATGACGTTGGTAATTTTTTCGAGTGATGTCCGTAGCAAGTTCGTAAAAATTTTTATGGTGGTCATGTCAGTTGTTTGAAAAACCACAAGAGTTTAAATCAAGTATCCAAATGACTGCGTTTCTTGGACATTTAATTATATCGGTGTGTTTTTTTTTGGGTTATTTTATTTTTTTTTTTTAATATATTTTTTTTTCCATATACACATGTATTACATTCACCTTCAGTTTAAAATGCGACACCCACTGAAATTTATGCCCATGAACTCTGATGAACCTCTGAACTCGTTTTTGTCTCGAGTTCAAGATTCCCGCCCTCGAGATTCATCGGAGGACAATGACAGAGGAATGGCAACTCCCGGATGCCATTGTTCACCATTTACCTCATTCTGTCTTTCTTGAACATTATCTCCATTCATTCGATTTGGACGTGAAAATTAAAGGGTTCATTTTAATTTTTCCTCCCTACTTTTTAGTTATTGAATTTTTTTTTAAAAAAAAATAAAGTGTTCTCCATTCAAAAGAAAAATATCATACAAAAAAGAATACATTTTCTTGCCATAAAAACATTTCGTTGCTATTTTTTTTATAATAAAAATTTGCATTGAAAAAAAAAAATTAAAATTTGATTATTCATAACAAAATATATAATTATAATAACAGATTAAAAAAAAAATTATTTAAAAGAATAATTAATAAATGTAAAAAAAAAATAATTTTAGCAGAGCGTGGTTTCGATCCACGGACCTCTGGGTTATGGGCCCAGCACGCTTCCACTGCGCCACTCTGCTCTTGAAAGTTTTTCGCGTAAATGGACCATTTAAGGAGATGGTACTACGTAAATCAATATTTCTTTAATATAAAAGTGAAAAATTATTCTAAAAAACTAATTTTCACAATTATCAATCATTTTAATTTGATATTCAATCCTTTTGAATAATTTTTTATAATAAATGTTACACTTGAAATTTTAAACTATTATACTATAAAATAAAAAAATTCAAAAAATTAAAACTAATAATTTAATATCCAATAATAATTCAAAAATCTAATTAAATTTATAAAAGAAATTAAATAATTGAGTACAATTTAATTTTAGAATAATTTCACACATTTTTTTTTTTATATATAAAAAAAGAATATTGAAATTGATTTCTGATTTTTTATATTATTTAGAAGAAGAAAAAATAAATTATCACCGAGACTATTTTCGACATAAATGTGTACTATTTTTAAACGTATGAGCATATATTATAGGGATAGTAAATGGTGACGTCTGACTAACCGATCTATTTTGACCTATACCTCAGCGGATGAGTAATCGAATTACATATCTTTACTCAACAAATAATAATAATAATAAAATACAAAATGCACATTGCAACGATATCGCGAAATAAAATTACACCCACGCGCCACGGAATTAAAAACTTTGATAGAAACACAATAAAAAGTTTTAAAAAAAAATTTATAATAAAACCAAGTTTTCGCCCACCATTCATCTGATAAAATATAAATATTCTGTCAATTTTCTCTCCTACCTACATATCAATTTTGCTTAGAAAAATAAACATTTTTAATACAACGATGACTAAAAGCTTTTTTCAATTTTGTCATTTTTTTTTCAGATTTTTACTCTATATTAAGAAACTTGAAAAAGTGCAACTAATTTAAAAACACGTATAGCTGAAGTACGCAACGTTTATATAAATGATTTTTAAAGAAATAATTTTTTAAAATGAAAAATTCTATAATTTTTTGCTTAAAAAATATTTTTTTTATAATTTGTTGATTAATGAAAACAACAAGAAATATTTTTTAGGGAAAAAAATTAAAGAATTTTTCATATTAAACAATTATTTCTTTAAAAATCGTTTATACAAACGTTGTGTACTTCAGCTTCGTTTAAAAACAACCATTTTCTTATCCAAAAGGTAAAATTTTTTTTATTTTCTTTTTATTATTTATAATATATTATTTATAAATTCAAATAAATAAAAAATAAATTTTTTTCTAGTTTATTAATAATAATTTTCTTATTTAGAAATAATAGAAAAAAAAAAAAAAATTTTCCTCGTCATTAGTGAAATTGCATAATTTCACGTGCTAATTTCCTATGTATCTAACATTTGAACTTTCAATGATATTTTGTCGGCTTTCTTTTATAGTTTCAAATAATATATTTATAGTGTCCAAATGAAATCACATAAATTATTACTATATATATTGGTGCAAATGTGGGGCCTATTCTTTGAAGAAAACATATGTATATGCAAATGGGCAAAACGTGCAAACAACTTGATCTGAATGTAAATGAAACATTATTTTTTGGACGCACTTTTCGTAATATTCAACTTTAGTATATATTATATATACATATATATGATTTTATCTACAAAATTTAAACATCCTGAACAATAAATAATGGAGTTTTTCAAACCTGTAAATCTATATGGGAATATCCAATCACGATTTTATATATATACCCTCTATATAAGGAATGTTAATTCTATAGATTGCGGAGTTGGGTGTGATTTGGCAAACGTGAAGAAAATAATGAATTGGTGCACGATTCGAATATATAGAAATTCAACACAAATGTCACCTTAATTTTCCGAGTATAGAAACAATTTTCAAAAATATTTCCATTAATTTCATCTATCAACGATTCTATAATAAATATTTTTTATTTTTTATAATATTCAAAATTTCTAGATTGTTTTTTTATATTTCACCTCTAATAAAAAACAAGAGGATTTTTCTTTTTTTAATAATATATATTTCCAATGATTTTATCTATTAATGATTCTAATTAATATTTTTTATTTTTTACTCTCTAAATCTGAATTAGTAAAAAATGTTTACTAATTTAAATTAATGACTCACTTTTTGCTTCTGAATTAGTAAAATTTGACTAATTATTGGTAACTTTTACTAACAATTAGTAAAATTTAACTAATTCTAAAGCAAAAAGTGAGTCACTAATTTAAATTAGTAATTATTTTTACTAATTCAGATTTAGAGAGTAATATTCAAATAAAAATCGCAATTTCTGGATTATTTTTTTTGTTAAGAATTTTTTTTTCTAAACATTGAATGTCACATAATTTTATCGATTGGCTCAAACGAATATATATATATATATATTGTGTACAAGAAATGACATTATGACTGTAATTATTGTTTCGATTAAAATTGTTATTGCGCACCTACGTACAGTTAATTATAATCGCCCCAGCAGTTAGAAAATCTAGTTGTGCAAGACATTTGAGCTTTATAACGATTATTAATTTGGAAACTAAAAAAAAAATTGAACTAAAATAACGATCGTTTATTTTAAATTTAATTATAAATATTGCTTTAATAAAGCAAACTATACAGTTAATAAAGTAAATGCCGCAGTTTTTTATTTTTTAGAGTTCGCTTTTATAATTATTATTCCAAGGTGTTTTAATACGACTTGAATAAATAATTGGTTATCCCATCGAGCAGGAGAGAACATTTAATTAAATCAGTAGCACTTCCTCGCGCGCGCGACCATTCATATATATTTATTTTAAAACATCGACGTAATTTAACAAGGATCTGGTTTCTGTTAACGATTTATCCAAGAGCAAACATTTATTTTCTGTCACCATATCAAAAGTGCGGTAATATATCGAATCTATTTAGTGAACAAAATTTACTCGCGAGGAGGAATTGTAAATTAAAAGAGATAAATTCTAATAACTAATATGACAAAAAGGAGAAAAATTAAAAAAAAAAAAAATAAAAATTTCCAATCAGTAATTTGATAATTAATTTTAAAAAGTGAAACTAATTTTATTTTTAGATTTAATAAAAATCCTTTTACAATAGGGTTATAAATTTTACGATCGTGCTAATTTTCTTAAATGAACTTTCTTTATTGGTTGAAGTTCGTAAACATACAAAGGAATGTCAAATGACAATTCTATGCAAACTTACATCACTTTCATTGACTTTCTTTTGAGTAAAGATTGCAATAATTCCTTTTCGCTAGAAAGTTTATTTTTTTTTTTTAATCCAAAATCGAGCAAATATTCTACAAGCGTATACATAAAATGTGTCTCGTTTCGGTGGTTTTTCTTTCAATATATTGAGAATGCACGTGTACACCTCTTTGAATATTCGATACGGCATACTATAACCGTTACTTTTCCTTCTCAAATTGAATAACGTGTCATCAAGTTTCAATATAAAAAAAAAAAATACCTTACTCGTATTTCAATTATTCTATTGAGCCAATCGAATTTCTGCTTACTTGAAAATTTATCACATTAAATTGCCATTCAAATTTTAAAATAATAATCTGATAATTATTTGAAAAAATTATATTTTTTTCGATATTTAAAGAAACGAAATCAATTATTAATTACAGACTTAATTAAATTTAAAATCTAGGGAAGAAAGTACTCTATTTGAAAATTGTGACAATAAAATATCATTTCCTAATAAAACAAAAACAACAACAAAAGGAAATGGTTTTCTTGAGAACAGAATGACTCTGTGAGTTTCGTGAAGTGAATATATCACGATGAATTGTTTTCTTTTCACCCTGATGAATAAGAGCGTGTGCTTGACTTCGATATAGGACCTGGTCGCATGAAAGTGGAATTCATTACTTTTCCGTTTTACAAAGTAACAACGAGTGGAAATAAATATATATATATATATTTCTATACGTGCAAACGAAAGTAAAATCATTAATCTGTCGAATGATACACGATTCTCAAAGAGTCAACATATAAACCTTCCTATATCATTCTAGAGGGTATACGATAATTAATGCAAGTGAAATGCTAGTTAATTAAAAGAGGGTAAATGACTTTGGCTACTTGAACATGTAATTGCCTTGAGTTCCAACTTGGAACCACGCTCCTAAAGACTATTTATCTGATTGATACATCATATATCTTATTTCAATTTTGATTTCCTTCCATTCATATAATACTAAAAGTTCCCAGACTAATTATTTTTTTCTAAAAAAAAAAAAAAATTCCCACACTTCTTTCATTTACCGAATTAAATTATGTCCGTCATTTGGAAATTTGCATTTTTTTCTATTTTTCAAAAGAAATTGATCTACTTTTATATAATTATTAATTAATTACTAAATTCAAATAAAAGATATTTTTTTGTAATGAAAAAAAAAATGAAAACCTACTGTTATATAAATAATTGTTAATTACTAAATTAAAATAATAAAAAATATTCTTTTGGAATTCACAAAAAAATCATTCCTGAATAAAAATTCTCAAAATGAGAATTTTTTTTAAAAAAGTAAAAAAAAAATTTTTTTTTTGAAAAAGTTATACTACCTAATCAGAATTCCTGACACTCAGCACTTGACCCCTTGCAGCATGAAAGAAGTTTCAAGTTGAATCCATCAGAGTGAGAAAACATGGACTATAGTTTCCTCTGGTTCCTCTAATAATAGTGCAGATAACCCTTGGTCGATGTGCAGATGAAATGCCACCTAGGAACCGAAGCACATCCAAGGTTAAGATGCTCCCGGGATTAGTTGATGCTTCGAGATCATTATCGGCATGCATACGCGCTAATTCCATGCGTTTCTCAATCCCAGCTGAAAAAAATCCCAACAAAATGTACAAGGGTAAGCGATGTTGTTACAAAAAAAAAAAAAAAAATATTCAATTAGTCTTTCAAACTTATGGAAAGACTTTTTTTATAACTGACATATGTCAATTATTATATATAAAAGAAAAAATATTCAAACACATTTCCTATTTCACTCTATATAATCGTCGAATATACACCATTTGTTTATTTCACTGTAACCTAAAAGGCTTTTAGTTCGTTGACCACCTTTACTATATGCAGAACTGAATCGTTTTCTTCAGCTTCTCTTATTATCTCTGATAACCGATGGCGATTAATAAGTCACGAGGCAATAAAATCAAAATATATCTGCTCATTTTGTCGTTTGTTTTTTTTTTTCTTATATATAAAGGCCTTGTGTTAAATATTATGAAAGTTCTACAATAAATGCAAGAGGAAGTCTAAGTCCAACAATGCGCGCGCATTCAAGTAAAAAATACTTGGGACTTCCTCTTGCACCTATTGAGAAGTCCAGTGTGACGTCATAGTGAAGATCAAGTGGTAATTTAGCAGATATTTTTTTTATCGACACATATCATTGTATTTGTATATATACACGTCGATAAAACACAATATCTGTGGTAATTACCGCTCTTGGTGTGCTTTGTGACGTCACAATACTACTCAATTATCCAAAGAGTTATTCATTTTAGTACGATGAAAAATTAAATAAATTTACATATTTAATTATGTATTTTATATAGCAAATTATACCTATATAATTAAATAAAAAAAAATTAATTAACCTCCTCTGTAACAATGTTTAATTCAATACTATTAATTTCCATCAAGTCTAAAAGACTAATTATAATTTAAAAAAAGTTATCCTCGCTTAAAAAAATAAATATTTATTTCAGGAATGGTGTAGAAAAGAAATCCCTAATTTGAAAAAATTCATATATACTTTTAACAAATACAATTAATTGTATTATCCTCATATATATTGATTGATGCTATGACAATTAAAAATAATTCATATTTTATACCTGCATTGTCCAACATCTTGATGTTAAAAAGGTCTTCTTTTTTCTTTTGACCTTGAATTCTTCTCTTCTACTGCAAAAAAGTGGGGGAATTCAGTGCTTGCTAAATTGAAAATTCTCAAAAAAAAAAATTTCTTCAAGCGACATAGATGTTACCTCGATGACTTCCAAGACGGAACTGAGCGTGCGCGCAGGGAAAACTAGTTTTTATACTTCGAGCACTTCGAGCATTTGGCTGCTATGCCCTGATTGGACCGGGCACTCACTGCGGTAGCGCTGATTGGCAGGCGCTTTTGGTGCCAACGTCTATAAATATAGGTCGTTTTCTCCCACCACTTCAGTGAGCTGTTGACTCTTCAAGAAGCAGAACCTGCGCTGCTTAGAAAAAATATTTTTTTTAGCTTCTATTCCTTATTGGAACTGGATAACTACATCTAATGTTTAATAAAACACAATCACAACCACATTTCTATTTTATTCCTCTATATTGCTATATATGTTTAAACAAAAAGAATTATATTTTAATTATTCAAAGTAATTTATTTATATATCAAGTGGATTGATTATGTATTGAAGGATTATAAAACGAGGAAAAAAGTAATTTTTGTGGTTAGTATTAAACTTTTTTCTATTGTTGAATATATTATAGAACCTCCAGTAAAGCATATATGTATATAACGATTGTTATTAACGAGCTAAAAGATGTCAGAAATTACGCAACAAAACAACCGGTATAGGATACTTAAAAAAAATTGAATGTGACAAAATAATAACATGAATTAACTCGGACTAAATAGGAAATTTGTATATTTATGAAAGTTTTAATGGTCATTTTACATTTTTAGAGGAACTAATTTTTGTTTAAGGTCACTTAGGCTTTAAAAAGAAAATTACATTTGGTATTTAACGTTCTAGACAAAAAGTCATTTTTCTTGACAATTATCATAACCTTACATTCTTTTAGAAAAAAAAATCGAAATTTATTACTTTATTGAAAAGAATTTATAAATATCAAACAATTCTTACGCAACAATAAAAACAAAAAAGGGCAATAGATCAGTTATTAAAAACAATGGTAGTTTTTATAAAATGCAACACTAGAATTCTCACAACTTTTTTTATGTATGTATACACTTTGCAACGAAAATATTTGATCACGTGATCACAAATTTACTATAAGTTTAGAATACAATGCTCACAAGACAAAATTATAAACTATATTCTCACAGCGAAATATTTATCGCGTTTATAAATTAACTATTATTTTATATTAAATAATACAATTTATTATTAAATGAAACATAATTTTAACGAAAAAAAAACTTCTCACTGCAATCATTGATAATTAATTGTTCTATTATTCAATATTGGAAATTTTTCTCGTAATTTATAAAAATACTGCTAAATATAATATTTTTGATCTAATTCAAGTCAATAATATTGACTTCTCAGATCATTCTTTCCATCACAATCAGAAATTCACCGTGTTTTATCGCGCCCCACCATCTTTATGGAGGGGAAAGACTCGAACTCGGCTCAAGCGTCGAGTGTTTACGAACTTGCACGATTCACGACCCGAATGCAGCAATCGGAAATCTTCGTTGCGTTCGTCAGTTCCTTACGGCAAGTCGATCAGTTAGGGTGTGTTATTGTTGCATTAGTTGATTTCAAAGTTGTTTCGAAAATTATTATTTATATAAGTGATACCGCGATTTACTAATTAAATCTTAGTAATTATCAAAAGTGACGATCGTGTGATTAAATCAATAACGCTAATTCGCAGTGCGAACTCTTGTTTCACGGGATTTTTTTTTTTAGTGACGCTCCCCTTCACAAACGGCTGCTGTTGAAACCTCTTCGATTTGGATTTCCACCCTCATCCACCCTTTTGGATTTACCACGGATAATCAGCAAGGAATTTCTATTAATAAGGTAAATTTTTTTTTTATTATTTATAGTATTTTTCATAGTTAGTAATGAGAATATAATTTGGAAAATTATTTGGAGCAGTCTATTTTTTCCCGCTCTTTTTTTTAAGAATCGTTTTAGCAAGTGTTTTGGGGTTATAGGATTTTCGGTTGACATTGTTATTTTTAAAATGAAATCTCTTAGTATACCGGTGAAGCCATAAAAGTCCATTTTGCTAAGTTTATACCTCCAGTCTGTTCTCGAAAGAAACGTTATCCGTTTTATAGAAAGCCTACAAATTCATTAACAGAATTTCTTTTTTTTTGAGAAATTTGATTAAAATCTGTTAGATTGTTAAGATTAGCATGCTCTTCCGTTTTGTTGAGTCGGCTACAATTATAGTAACTTAACCTAAATTTTTTAGATTTTCTTAATTTCTATACTATTTTTAAATTGTTTCTCATCGTTTTTTTCCCTATTTAAGAATATATAATTCCTATTATCTTATTAATGACTCTGGCAGTAATTAACAAGTTGAATCTTTTTTTTTAAAAAAAATGTCTTGCCTGGTATAACCAGATGTCGTTTTTCACTATAAGCTTTTCATAAATCAACGATTAGCTGTTACTTAAGGAAAAGAAAAAGTAAACATCTTTAGAATTTTAAATTTCTCGACTGTCCTTAATTACATATAGCGCTTCCAGCTAAGAAATTTTCTATTTTATTCATTCTGTCTACAATTAATTATTCAACAATTTAAAACAAAATTTATTTATTGCAATATATAATTAATTTTATAACTTTTGAAAAAGTTTTCTATTGTATTTCTAAAATTTATTATAGCGATTACAAAATAATTTCAAATGGTATTTTTTTTTTTTTTTTTTTAATTTCTTTCTTACTCCGAGGCATAAAGTCCAGTTTCAAGTGCATATAATACAAATATATGATCACGATCAATGTCTATTGAAAATTGCATCTGTTTCAATTATATATGCAACATCACCCGTGAGCGACGGTAATCAATAAAAAAATAGTTTCTCGATTTTTATTCTCTCTTATCACCTGTGATAGAACTTTAAAGAAAATAAAAATTTTTTTTTTTGTTGATATCTATTCTGCGTGGCGCAAACAATATAATCTTTCAGTAATAAATTATTTTCAAGTAACAATTTTGTGTTCTAAAAACAAACGAGATTGTTTTTTTTAACCAATCGGTTAGCCTAGCTTTTAGATTAAATTAATTTAACGTTCTTTTTAATTAAAGCGAGTATTTAAAAAAAAAACATTATTTTAACAAAATGAAATTTAATGCTATTGTGGAATTCAGCTGATCGAGTAAAACTTTTCCCTTTAATTGAAACTTTTCTGTCTAGTCAGCATTCTTTTCTTAATATGGAATTTGTAATTTGAATTTATAAACTACAATAAATTTAATAAGAAATTTTAAAAATATATATTTTTTTTTCTGTAGGCGGAAAACAATTTTTTCAATTGTTATTGAAATAATTTTATTAGAAGAAATAAAACTGTGTTAGTTTTTATTTATTTTTTTATTTTTAGTTTTTGCTATTTTGTGATAAAAAGGCGTTAAAGTAAATGATAAATTATGAAAATCAATTAACAAGGGGTTCGAGTTTTTATTTTCAAATTTATCTTTTGAAAGACATTTAAAAATCTAAATTTGTATTTTCTTTTTTGTAGGATCCATTAAATATAATAAAAATTAATTTTTTTTATATTCTTTGGTAGAATTTGAGGTTTTACACAATAATTTATCATTCTTTTTTTTATTTTGTCGTACTTTGATGTGCGAAATTAGTCGCATCATTTTGTCATTAACTTTTTTTTTTTTTCTTGTGAGTCAAGCTGAATTCTGAAAGGATGCTGATCTTGAAAGATTAAAAGACAGATATTATCATACATGAGTAATTTTACCGGTTCAATGAACTTGGCAAGGTTGCCTTTTGTGTAGCTACACACACACACTTCCATCTCGAAGAGATGCTCAATTTCATTCTTCATCGATTTTCGAACGCGAAACGAGAACCTGGCAAAACCGGTTGGTTAAAAAAATAAAAATAAAAAAAAAATTTTTTTTTGGTAATAGAAAGTGATTTAGAGTGAGGCTTTCAAAAAAAAAAAAAAATTTGGGGGCTGTTTCCGAGTTATATAAATTTTTGAAAATCAGGTTATGTCTTGGAAAATTAATTGAACTTTAACGATAAGAATTTGTTTTAAATTTACGAAACATAAAAAGCTTTGTCTTCCGCATTTCTGTTTTGGAATATATATATATTGATTAAAGATTAACAACCACACGCGCTTTACGTTTTTATATTTGTAGTCGCAACATTTCACGAATGTCTCGTATAATCAAGATTAAAAATATATTTTAATTCGTATCAGATTTGAATTTTTAAAATGTGGATTATGCAATATTATTTGTATTAAATCTAATTGTTTTTTCTCTTTTGCTGTTATTTTCACTGGAAAAAAAAATTTATTTGATTCAAATAATCGGTTACGTCGACTATTATCAAATAAATATTTATTTGTATTAAATAATTATTATTTGAATCAAATATATATTTTTGTTTCAAATACATAAATTATTGCTTCAATTACAGTTTATTTAATACAAATAAAAATTATTTGGATCAAATAAATATTTATTTGATAATAGTCAAGGAACAAATTATTTGAATCAAATAAGTTTTTTTTGCAGTGTGCTTCGGAGAAAAAAAAACTTTACCTGGAACAACGATAAGTTTCTCTGGAACAGCAATATATTTCTCTAGAATAGCGAAAACTTTCGCTGTTTTAGTAAAATCGCTATTCTAGGTGAATATTTTTTTGTTTTTTTTTTAAATTATTAAAATTTTAAAATTTGAGAAAGTATAATTTTTTTTTCGGAGAATTTTACCATAAAAAATACGGTGACGTTTTATTTCTTTTGTGACAAAGGAGGAGGCAAAATAACGGGTTAAAAATTGGACACAATTGAGATGACAATTTGCTGAGGTTGTTTCTTCTTTTTTTTTTCAAGATCGTATATACGAGAGGGAACATTAACCTTAGTGACATCTTCGACTTTTTGGGGAGAAAGAGAGAGAGAGAGAGAGGTTATGTACCGTACGTTGATCGTAAAACTCGCGATACGAGGCATGCATATATACACCACCGAGAAATATAAACATGCGTTGGCCCGCGTATTACAAATGAACATAAATATATGTGCATTTTTGCATTGGAGAAAAGATGCAATCCAAAAAAATTTATCGTTTTTTTTTTTTTTACCCAAAATTCTTGGCAATTTTTCGAATTAGAAACGAATTTTAATTAGAACACGTGTTTTTTGACATTTTTTTTTTTTTTTTTTTTAATCCAACTTTTACTAATAAGCAATAAATAGTCCTCTCTTCTATAAAACCTGTCTATTAAAAATTATGGATGAAAAAGATAAGAAAATTGATTCATAAATAAAATTTAATTATTGGAGAAAAATTTTAATAATCAGGTTTGAGAAAGTTTACTCATAAATTCTCTAACTGAAAGTGACATTTTTAGTTACTATTTTGATTAAGATCAAAATCGATCTAGATATTTTGGAATTTATAAAAAAAATTTTTCCAAAGTGAAAAAAACATATATATTTTACTGTTAACATTTTTATTTTTCGAAAATATATTTAACTGTAATTGTGTGCTCGTTATGAAAAATTTTAATGATCATTTGGATAAATGAAATTTTCAAATATAGGTATTTATGCATTTGTCGTATATAATTTTAGAACTTAAAGAGATTTTACAGTTTTAAAAAGATGGTTATACCTCTCCTTTTTGATTATAAAGGAAATATTCCTTCTCTCTCTCTCTCTCTCTAACTGGTGCAATTGTTTCGAAATAAATATTCTGTTTTATCTTATGACCGACATAATAGTGTTTTCACCTCGAAACATTACTTTTACCGCTCTTTATTATTCTTTACCTCACGTGTATTACTCGCTCACGTATATATATATTCGACCATCAGTGCCGTTATGACGTCCTTTGGCGGATTCTTCATGAGGTTCGATAAACTTGAAACTCACGCTTCGAAAAACATTCCAAATAAGGAGGCTCAGGCAAAATATTAGGTTTGGTCAGAAATATTCCATTGTTTTGCCATATATATATATATATATATCTTTTTTTGAAAAAATTTAGTTGATTTATATAAGGATCTTTTTTGCCCGCGAGGATATTAAAAGGAGAGTGACAAGGAGCCAAAGAAAATAAGTTCAATTCATCATAAATTGTATGTTTTATTATTTCTTCTTCGAATAATATTGTATGCAATGTGCATGAGCATCGATAAATGAATGTGCCTTTACTAATAACCTGCCCCCGGTGAATCGCATATTGGAATGCAAATTGAATGTTGGAACTTGCCTAGACGAGATAACAGGCTTATTTGCAGTATAACTCAACTCCTCACTTGGCCAACTCTATCCACCAATCAGGTCGGGAAATCCGGCTGCTATAATGTCGGGTGCAATAAATGTGATACATAGTCACATTTCATGTCCGTCATTTGTGCTCCTTAACCCCATTGGATTTTATTTCCGGTATTTTATTTTCTAATTTCATATATATATATATATATATATATATATATATAGTAATCTATAAATAAAATCATATTGATTTTGAAGATTAAAATTAAAAAAGTGATTTAGTATGTTGTATAAAAATGAAATTTGTTTCATTCTTTGTGAAAATGAATGCAATACACAAGGGCTGATCGAAAGCGATAGGATATATATATAATTCCGAGAGATTTTGAAATTGATCTTTGCGATATTCGTGACACTGTGAAATGTTTTCTCTATATAGCACTGTTTATGTGTGGCTAAGCGATGCATCTTATCAATAGCGGGGTGAAAGTGACTCTTCTCCATTCGATATACAAATTTAGAAAGTCAATCGAGCGTTCCAAATACGAAAACGCGACTTCATTTTATTTATACATATCTCACGAGAATCTTCCTTATACAAGTTTTGCTAATTAAATCTCATAATTTTTAAAATTGATTTTGTAAAAATTTGAGATTAAAAACTCTTTTTCACCCTCATTTTCTCTTGAGCAAAATTAACAGGAAATTTCTTCTTCCGCTTGAGACACCTTGGGGTGTTACAAACGGAAGAGAGACCTATTTGTGAAAGTGAAGTCCAATTATCTTCTTTAGTGCTTCATTCCTGTATATACCACGATTACATCATTTTTTAAAATGCAATCACTCCATAAACACTTTTTTTTTATGTACACGAAGATACTTTTTTTAAAAAATAGATATATTAAGTTTTGTCATTGCATCAATCTTTTATTTCAATCAAATATTGAGAAATTAAAAAAAAAATTTGAATGTTATTGCCTATACTCAAAAATTCTAAGCTTTCCAATTTTTAATAATGCGCCAAAAAGAAAGTTATTTATAAAAATTTTTTGAATTTATTTTATCTTAAGAATTTAATTCGACTAATTGTTTTTATTATTTTTCAATGATGAAGGTGAATATAAGGGGGCAAAATAGAGTGGAATCTTTATCCGAGATTGAATTGCAAGTTTTCTGTTGGTGTCGAAAGGCCTCTCTCTCTCCTACTTAAGAACTCGTAAGGCCGCACCTGGTTGCACCTGCGCGACTCTAGATATCGGCAAAGGCGAGAAAACGTGGGATGCGCTAGTATATACTAATGGGAAAGTAGACGCGCGTCATTATTTTTCACCTCTTTGTTTATTCAATGTCAAAAACTCTTTCATTAGGCGCTTAGAGCAGAAGCTGTTTTTCATTTTATCCTTTTCCTCTTTAAAGTTTTATTTCAACCGTTTGTTTCGCTCTTTTAGAAAATCGTTTAAAATCTTTTCTCTATTTCCGTATTATAATATAATGAAACTTTAAACTATTTCCATAAATTGTAAAATAGCTGTAAAACTTAATGGGAAAAAAAATAGTTATGGTTTGTCGACTTTAAATCCCACTTGGAAAGATTCCCCGGAAAGTGCCCACTGGAGGTTCTATCAGAATTCCGCCGGAAGTTCCAACGTAATTCCGTCGGAATTCTATTGGAGTTCCAAAGAATTTCTGATGGGATTCTAAAGGAGTTCCGACGGAATTAGGACTCTAAAAATTTTGAAAAAAATTAATTGGAATCCCATCGGAAATTCTTTGGAACTCCGATGGAATTCCGATGGAATTACGTTGGAAGTTCCGGCGGAATTCTGATAGAACCTCCAGGGGGCACTTTCCGGGGAATCTTTCCAAGTGGGAAATTATTATTGAAAGTATAGGTATAGAAACAAAATTTTTGATTTCCTTGGACTTAGTTTCATGTAGTGTTAAAAGAATTTGCAAAAGGAAAAACAAATTTCCATTTTTCTCCTAACAAGCAAAGCCCTCATTTTGTTTTGTAGTGTTTATAAATTCTTGTATGCGCGCTATTTTCACTCATTTAACGTAAATTACTCTTTCTAACTCTCTGACAATTAATGCCACACTATACACAACGATTTTAAGTGACGTTGACTGCAACTGGCACAATTCTCAGAGAGGATGAAATCACACATTGTTACTGCCTAATTAAGTATAGAGAGAAAAGAATGCTTCGTGTTTTTTTTTTTCGGGTAAATTTTTCTCAATTTCCCTTTTTTCCTCGTAAAAACATTGACAATTTTCCTTTTGTACAATCTTTTGTTCCAACTGTTTAGGTTATGTGGATGTGAAAAATTATTCTCAGAAAATAATTCTTTAGGTTATAAATTTTTGAATACATAATTGAAAACGCACATTTGCTCCCAAGGCTGATTATAGATTCGCGTTCGTTCCGGATATCGAGTTTCTTCTTCTTCTTCTTCTTCTCTTCTTCTGACATGCCCTCGTCAGATAACATGTGCTCAACTTTCATAAGGTCTGCTCTTTAACGAGGTCTTTTACAGTACCGGATGTCCGGTGACACTAGTTTTTTTTTTTTAAGCAGAAAATGTTTCAATATTTTTGTGTCTAGAAAGAGCGTATTTAGAAACAAATTAGTTTTCATTCATTCCACAGTCTCGTGGGCAAAATCACAGCTATTGGTTGTCCAATAAAAAATTCTAAAGAAATGATTCTTATGCATATTAGGCAGTTTGAAGACAACATTTTTTCTGTTCATTCATACAAATAGTTGATAAATTTACATATCCTTACTCAATATGTGTGGGTATTTTATTTTCAATGGGTTGAAAAGCAAATAATCAAAAATCTATTGACCTTATCTCATTGATTTCGAAATGGGTCAAGTGTTCTTAGTTTTTCTGTATTATATCTTTCTTTCAATCAGGTTTTATTGAAGAAACGTTTTCGATTTTAGAAAACCGGATTAGGTCACACAATTTGAATTCTATTATTACAGAAATTTGACTTCTTATTGTTCTAAATTCTATGTTTTAAAAATAATAACAGTCGCGATGAACCATAATCGTGGTTATGCCACAATGAATGCATAACAAATGTATCGTGACATCGGAATTTCACAAAAAGAAAATGTACAAAAATTTTATCGGTACAAAATTATACATATAGAATCGTTGCGTGCCTTTCTTGAAATTAAATTCTTTAGTAGTGTAATAAGAGAGATGTCGACGCATGTAAAATGTAATGCATGGAATTTTACTTTAAAATGCTTTTAAAATCTTAAGCAATATATTTGGGAATTTGTTTCCTGTTATAAAAAAAAAAACTTGACAAAGAAAACATTCGCACAATCCAATTTTTAAATTATGCACGAACGTCCGTCATCTTTTTTTTTTTTTTTTTTTTTTTTCTCTTTACAACATTCTCGAGGCATGACGCGCTATGAAGGTTTATCACACCCACGCACTCTTGTTAGTTTCTTTCCAAATTCTGATAATGTGGGTTTTTGTAAATAATTTACTTCAGTTTTAGGGTCTATTTTCTTTTGATGCTTAAAGAAAGTTTTAGTATTTAAAATGGGAAAAATGGTAAATGATGTAAATGTGACAGACACACCTCCTTGGCGATAAAATTTTATATATACTATAGAAAATAATATAAGAGTTGCCTCATTGAGTTTTGCATGGTCATACAACAAAGAGATCCACTGAGAGAAGATTTTTTTGGCAGCTGCTCGTTGGCTTTGTGCTTATTTCCGAACTGACCTGCTTAGCTGGTGTATGTTATACCTGTTTCGAAGAGTTCTGGGAGCTCGTTGCTTATTTTCAAGTATATTTGCACCGCGCGTCTTGGATACACAATTCCCCCTTAAGAGAGGTTCACCTTATATTCACGAAATATCGCCTAAACAATATTTGAGAATTTTTCTTTCCCATGAAATCAGTGTGAGAATTTAGGTTTCCTCTTTTTCACTTCAAGTATTGAGGTTTACTTATTATTGTTTTAAATAGCTTGATAAAAATCTTTATTTTGTTTAAAAAAATAACAATATTCGGCTTTGTACAATTTTCATAGGTTTGTTTTTAGTAAAAACCAGAACTTTTGCATACATACTTTATTTAATTTATGTTTGTGATTCTTTTGAAATAGATCCGAGATATATTAAAATCATGAAACTATCAAAGGTCAGAATGTCATTAACCTCATCCTTAAGATGCAAAAACGTACACGCGATACCGTTGGCACGAGTTTTGATGCACCTGCCATTTTGTTTGAGAAGACCTCGCGGTAGCTGCATTCCTTTTCGCTTTGGGAATTAAAATAAAATCTTTTGTTATTGAAATTCTAATATAGAAAAACGGAAGGAAAATTTTTTCTCATTTTAAAATTGAATTCTCTTTGCGATATTATGAAAGAAAACAAAAAATGAATCTTAACTTTCTGAAAAGTGCGGTTCCTTTTTGAGATGTTATATGAGATTCGCGGTTTTAAAGCATAAAGTAGTTAAGACGGAAGTTACATAATAATCTAGCGCCTAGCGGTACTCGTGGTGAGAGGAGCCCATCCGGCACGTCATAATAACTTAACCCGTGTGGTTGAAAAGTAATAGTACTGAGGGAATAGAAAAAAAAAATGAAGATGCAAAAAAAGTTTAGTTTGTGGGCCCTTGGCAGGTTGTTATGTCTATAATACATATATACTATGTTACAAATGAGAATCGTTTGTGGTTAATGCAAAGTGTAGCCTGATTAGTTGAGGTTGTAACACCATTTTATTTCTTATAGAAGAGATTTTAATTATCGGTTTTGATATTTCTTTATAATTTGTCAAATTGAATTTTATTATTGAGTTGATCGAACTATAACATTAGTCAATTCGCGATCGCTTAAGGGAAACAAGTGAAGGTACAAGTTAATGGACCATGTTCTAGCAAGTAACGGGTAATAAAATAAGGCAGTAACGAGTAACAATATAGGAGAATAAATCTTTTGAACGACGAATGCAAGAGTAAAGGGTGTAGAAAAAGAAAAAGTGTCAGTCGTTAAAGGTATTTTAGTGACAAAAGAGAATTTTCTCTCGAACAATTTTTAATCGAAAATTAATCAAAATTTTACTGGTTTTATATCTTCATCAAAAAAATTTTTTTTTTTCTTAAAAATACGGGTTTTCTTTGACTTTTTCTCCTTGTACTATTTCTAGGAATAAATTATAGTGTATCGGGAAGTCTATTGTTTCAAAAAGAAGAAGAATAGTAAATCTAGTCTGTGGAGAAAATGAGTCGAAGTTTTGTAGCCAATTTCCTGTCTTCTGCTTTTTCAAAGTTCTGGAGTCTTCCGGTTGAACAGATGAAATGATTTACACAGTCTTGTTATACTGCGAGTGAAAGAGAGAGAGAGAGAGAAGAATGTCTTTCAAGTTCAGTGTTGATTTCATCTAGAAATAATTATCTTTTGATGTTTAAAATTAGATCAAAAAAGAAATTTTCTATTTAGAAAAATTAATTTTTAGATTAGAGTATACCTTTTATATGGATTTGTTTGGTTTTTTTTTTTTTTTTTTTTTTTGACGCATATCAAAAATAAATTGCACATAGCAGTGTCTGACCTCGCTGTTAGACATTTGTCTTTTGTGTTATACACTAGTGGGATAGTACATCATCCGTTTAGCGTTTTCAAAGGTCTCTTTAAATTCAACGTCTACGTTACGTAATATGCGCAAAAAGTAAAGTAAACAAATTTTAAACAGACAAAATTTTCAGATTCACACATCCGGCAGATGGTATTATATATATTTTTCATAAATAAACTTTGTTTTTTCTAATATAAACTATTAATTTTAACTAGTAACAAAATCGCACTGATTGTATAATTAAGAAATTATATAAATATATACTATATATGGTTGAATTATGATCATTTCCAGTAAATTAGACAGATGAAAATGAATAATATTAGGTATCTTGTATTAAATTACACTTTTGTAATTCTAAGCCTGATAATCAATTTTTATATTGATTTCAAAAACGTTTATGTCATTCCCAGGTGTGAACTTACAAGTTTCCTTGCGCAATTTATATCTAATAGATATTACAAAATAAAGAGATATATAAATTTTACTTGAATGTAAAGTAACATGCAGGTTTTCGCATATATTTATTTATTCGAGTCATATTTACCCGGGTAGAGTAAAACTCACAGGTGTTCAGATTGATTCTGCTTCTTTTAGGAAAATAAAACCTGTTACCACTGCGGCAACTTCAAAAACAGGTTTTCTTCAACGAAAAAAAAATCCTCAAAGAACCCGGAAAAGTAAAAAGTCAATTTTAAAAATTAGAGAAATAACAGTTTTCCTGCTTTAGGAGTATTTTTCTTTAGGTAAAAAAAATCCCCCCCCCCTTTAATTTACGAGAGTGTTCTGATTAAGACACCGTTGACTGATCACGATAGTAAATAAATTTTAGATATCTAGCGGATTAGAGAGATTATTTTTATTTTTTGGAATGATCATAAAATGCAGGAAATAAATTCCAAAAGGCGTGAATTCCTTTTTTTTCACATATATAGACGAAACTTGGCGATATAGGAGTAATATAGAAACAATACATATATATATATACATCTGTAACAACAAAGGAAACGGTTGGCAAGCTTCAAAGCGAATGAACGCTCGACCTACTTGTTTCTCTTGTAATGCACCAGGGACTCCATCAAAGACGATGTGTTTCCTGTCTTTCATTGACTAAATCGCCACGCCGGAACGTCCCACCTGGATCCTTAATTTCTTGAGAGAAAGAGAAAAACTGATATAATTTTCGAAAAAAGAAAACAATTTTCTTCTTGAGCGCAGATGTCTCTTGAATTCCTTAAACGAATAGGGGAATAAAAGAAATTATAGTTGTTTAAAATACAGTTTTTCTGATTTAATAAACATTGGATCTGTAAATGAATATATTTGATTATATTGTGTGTTAGGTTATGTTACGTTATTTTATGATTATGATGATTGTATTTTGGATGTTACAATGTTTTGATGATTCTAATGATGATTTTTTCTTTTTGTTGCAGGTTCGTTTCTAGTCTTGATGATCAGTTCTTAATTTAAAATTCGTAAGTAACATTCATTTATTCTGCATGTTCTGAACGTACAAATGACCGGAAAATTTGTTTCTTGGTCCATTTATTACATAGGTCGACAAAATTTTGTCCCACTTTTCCGAATTATTTTTACGTGTAGAAATACGTTTTTTGACACATATTTGAGGTTATTCAAGAGATTATTTTTTTTCTTCAAAAAGGTCGTTGCAGCATCTGAAAGTACTATTCTTCTGCTTTAAATTGCATTTTGATACTTTAAAAAATCTTTATTTAGTCCTGAGTTATCGTCATTTGAATTTTCTGTATCTGATACTACACAAAATTTACCAAACTCAGAAAATTCAAATGACGATAACTCAGAACCAAATAAAGATTTTTCAAACAAAATGCATTTTAAAGGGGAAGAATAGTACTTTCAGATGCTGCAACGACCTTTTTGAAAAAAAAAATTATCTCTTTATATTAAACATGATCTCAAATATGCTCAATTTTGAAGTCAGATTCTGACCCTAAATATGAATTAAACGAAGTTTTGAATATTATTAATATTTTTTCTGTAATATAATATTTCTACAATAATAGAGTGTAATACTATTCACAACAATCAAAAATTTGAATTTCTTTTCTTTATAGTTTATGAAGAACATTTTATTTCTTATTACTCTCTAAATCTGAATCAGTCATATTTTACTGATTAGCAGTGGAAATCTACTAATTGCCATAGCGAGAATTGAGCAACTGACAATTAGTAGAAATTTACTGATTCAATTAGTAAAATATCAATTACTGATTGAATCAGTAATATAAATATATGGCGGCGGTCACAAAATCTACTGATTTAATAGTTAATTTTAAAGGTTATTACAAATTACTGATTTACATAAGTTATTTTCTATTGCTTGCATATTCACTAATTATATTAGTAAATTTCAAAAAATAACTGAATCTTCAGTTAAAATGAAAAGTACTGATTGAATTAGTAAAATTTCTACTGATTCAGATTTAGAGAGAGTACACATGGAAAGTGTAATATTGCGTATTATTTAATAATATTGAATATACAGAAAGTGTTGGTGTATTAAAATACAAAATTGAATGCCGATTAAATTCCAAATAGGTCATTATAATTTTCATGTTCGAAACAAGAAAGATCAATATTATTAAAATATATTTGAAAATTTAAAATGTTATCGATAAGTGGATGAAATGCGCATGCACGCACGCAAAGCAATTGAAATCTGATATAACTGTTAATTATTTTCCAAGTGACCTACGTATTTGTAGGAGCTACACCTGCACACTCAGGTTTCTTTAATTAAATCGCACCAGAGGGAAAGAGAGAGAGAGAGAGATAGAAAGATATTCGCGTCAAGTGAATCGAACGAGATTACGAAAGATTTAACATAGATATTGCAGCTCTAATCCGCTAAAGTCTCTGGCAAATGTGTATTATATTTATATGAGTATATACCGCGCCGTTAAATATGATAATTCTGAAAATGTTGTGGGTTGTGCGCACTATCTTTATATATTCATTATATTAAGTACCGTTGTCGCGTCAAGTGACAGAAATGTTAATGATCCATTCAGTTATATTTTTTTCTAATACCTCTCTATATATTGATTAATTATTATTTTTATTTGTAAACAAAGTCGTTGATATTTTTTTACGATAAATCAAAATTTCCAGAATTTTTTTCTTTTCCAAGTTAGATTAGACTTCTTTTACTTCTGTATAGGAAAAAGTATATTTCATGAAGGAAACTTGTTTTAGAAAATTATTTTATCTTGGAAAATAAAATTTATAGCAACAAAAAAATTCTTGTATTACAAAATGGCTTATATTATCTTGTGAATAATTTCGATTCTCTTTTGTATTGCAAAAAAAAAGGGATATTTATTGTGAGACAATTGAGGACAGCATGTTTATGTGACTCCGTTATAATTATTGTCGTTGATATAAGACGGTCGGTCGCGTTCCGCTCCATCTTCCAAGGACAAAGGACAAACTTCACTTTTGCTTTTCCACTATATATATATATACTCTCACTTTATAAGACTTCTCTCGATCGGGAATTTATATATAAATCTTTTCCTCTCTTGTGAGAGAGACATGCCAGATGAGATAGTCCTTGACAGTGAGATGGTCCAGGAACGTTTCTGTTCACGTCCTTGAAATAAACGATATCTTTCTAAATCGGAAATATAATTTGCTGCGCATGCAATCCTTTCACTATTATATAGTGACTGGCAAAAAAAATTGTTGGAAAAAATTATTTATACTCGATTGTTAATCTTGTTTTTAATTTAAAGAGTTAAAAAGAAATAAAAATATTGATGCTGCAAAAAAAAGTAAAATTTTATTTTGTGATTATAGGAGAAAAAAATTTTGGTTAGTAAATCAGTTAATTATTATTAAAACCGTTTTTTTTTTTTTTTTTTTTTTTGTTCCTCTTTTAAGCTTCTTTAAGCAACGGTAGCAAGTCGAATTCCGTTATATATAGTTTACCTACTACTGCGTTCATACGCCATCGAAGTGTAGCAACATTTTCATATTGCGAGAAAAGGAAATGATAGAGAGAAAATTGCTCAGGGGAAATAAACACGCTTCTTTTGCGTTGTTTTTTTTTTCTCAATGTGTTGGTGCGCGAGAACAACACCACGACGTTCGAAATTAGAAAACAACTCTTTTTTTTTTCTTGCGCATTTTATCTTTCGTACATCCTCTATAAAATCTAGATTCTAACGTGTTTCGTTTTCAGATATGAAAAAAAGAAACAGAAAAGAAATGGAAATTTTCTTGAGAGTACTCCCACACACAATTTTCAATGCTTTTTTTTTTGTTAAAATCTTCGCAAATAATTCTAGGTACAAAAAAATGGTTTTTTTTTATTTATTTTTTTAATTTAATTAATTTTTTTTATTTAATTTATTCATAATTTTATTTGTTGAATCATTTTTAATTTAGAAAATAATTATGAAATTATTGTCTTATTTTTCTTTCCTTTTTTGAGAAAGTGTACTTTTAAAAATAATAGTCAAGGTATGTTCCCTTTTTTTAACGATTAAAAATAAACAGCCGTCAGCTGTTTTGCTCGTAAAATAGCCTCAACATCGTAGTTTTCATCGCGCGTTTGAAACGTTTCTCCAGTGAATATATATATATATATATATGCAAGATGTAGAACGACAGGTGCATTTTCTGTACCAAGCTTAATTAGAGAAGGACAAAGAAGCAAAAGAAAAAAAAATATATATAGAAGTTGTAGTAACGTAGTAAAACTGAGATAGCAATTTACATAAAGTCGTCCTGACTTGAGGAGAAGCCAAGGTCGAAGAAAGCCGAAGTGTGGCACCTACATAAATTTCTGGGTTTTGTGTTTATTATGTAAATTTCCCTTTAAACTGGCGTCAACTTGCAAAAAAAAAAACAGAATTTCATTCATTTTTTTTCGACTAAAAAAAAAACCTAATAATTTTTCTTCAGACGGAAGAAAATCTAGTTTAATTTTTAAGAAAGTGAAATTATAATGTGGAAATTAGAAAAAGAAATATATTTATTCTTTCAATGGAAAAAAAAATTTATGAAAATTTATTTTCGATGAAAAGATAATATATAAATATTAATATCATATTGAAATTAATTACCTTTTTTATTACTATTGTTCATTGTTTTATTTTGTTACTTTTTTTCTATGGTTATTAAATTACTTTCTCGGGTAAAAAATGGGGGAGAATAAAAATATTGTTGGAATTGAAATTAATGAATTATTATTAATTAATAGGTATTAATTAATTAAGCGCGGCTTTTTTTTGGGACACTATTATAAACGAAATGTATCTCAAGCATGAGTGTTATATATATATATATATATATGTGGTTAGATCACGTGGAGAATCGCCAAAAAGGGATACTCAAATGAGCCGACTACCTGACACCTCTGATCTATATTTACAGGGAGAACGACCGATGGACTATGCGATCGATCGTATGCTGCCAAGTACTTTCTTGGCCCCAAATGACTACTAGCTCTGATCAAATCCACTTTGACAAAATTATACATATCAAAACAAAATCATCATTACACTATAAAAAAAAAAAAAAATTATTTGATTCAAATACTCGATTACTTGACTATTATCAAATAAATATTTATTTGTATCAAATAATTATTATTCGAGCCAATTAAATTGTATTTGTTTCAAATACAAAAATTATTCGTTCAATTACAATTTATTTAATTCAAATAAAAATTTATTTGGTTCAAGTAAATATTTATTTGATAATAGTCAAGTATTTGAATCAAATAAACTTTTTTTAGTGTATAGATTCCATAAGTTTCATTAATTTTTTTCTGTACATGGAAAAAATAATTAATTTTAATTTTTTATTGTTTTCTAAACATTTTCTTATAGGATAAGTGCAATATTACTACCGATGCCCCAATTACTACGATTTCTATAAAATTAGTAAAACTTACTAATTGAGAAAAAAATATATTTTCAAAATAAATTATTTTAACTTTTCTCCGTTTTATTTATATATATATAAAATATGAAAAGTGGAAAATTAATGTAGATTGGGTGAAATTTCCCTTGATCTTTGATCTTGTGTATAGACTGTGAACAATTCTTGTTTTCCCATCGTTAAATATCATGTGTTTCAATCGGTTCGTAATGATCATTTATAGGTGCGAGGACGTGTTTTAAATCACTCTCTTCTCTTGAAAAGATATATATCGAATTAGCATACATGTGTGATTTATGTCGAGTTAGATTCTCAGCCAAAACCGCATCTTCACATTATGTACATTAGCAAAAAGAAACATATGGTAATCACAACGCGCGCATATATATATATAAATTCCTCCATTGTTCAAAAGTCATCTGTTTAATAATATTATTCTTAAAATATTATATATATATCCTCTCAAAACGAGTTTATGAATAAGCTTTTGAAAATTTTTTTCTTCTTTGCATTTCTGATATTTATTTTACTATTTCTATTTATTTATTCTCTTTTTTTTATTATTGTAAATAAATTTAAATTTATAATAATAAAAAAAATTATTTATATAAATATTGTTTAAAATTAAATTTAAAGCTTTCTGGGTTCAAATTGATAAAATAAATAATAGAAAATAAAGTGGAATTGGGAGCGTAATTTTGAGGTTTACTATTATAATATTTCAATGCGAGGAAAGTTCTTCTGCAGCTGCTACAAAATGACGTTTACCTTGAGCGCAAAAGTCGTGATTGCATTTTGCTGCAGTTGAACCACACCTCGATCGCTCACGTTTCCTTGTTTCACGGAAGACATTATACGCGAAGCTTAATAAAACTTTTATAGAATCGATCAAATTTTTGCCATCCCCTTTCGTTTTTTTTTCGTATCAAAACCACAAAACGTTCAATATTTTTTCGTATAAACAATTCTCGAATGTTCCAAAGAACTAATTAAATATAATTATTATATATAATAATATTAATTATAATTTTTTATTATTTTTATTATATATTATTAGTATATATACTATTATTATAAAATTTTTATATCATTATTATATTCCTGTTTTTTTATGTTTCAGGTCAGTATTGGTGCCTCTATTTTTTTTTTTTTTTTTTGGAGTCTGCGTTCTCATGCTTGGGAGGTTAAGTTGGGGTTAAAAAGCAAAAAGAAGTTCACAGCTTTAATTCTTAAGACCTGACCCGACAGCAAAAGCGTCGAGGGAGATTATCGCGTGGATAAAATAGCTGGCTTAATTATCCGGTAGGTACCCAAAGAATGAGGGAATCAAGAACTGCATTGCTTTTTGACCTTCTGATTTCACAGAAAATAATATATTATCTCTTGCTTAAATTGTTTTAAGATTGTTCATATTTTTTTAATTTATATATATAAAATATTTTTTCAATTTTATATTTATTCAAAATTTTTATTTTTATTCAATGTATTTCTAAAATTTTATAGCCAAAATTTTATTTTTATTTATCAAAGTTTTAATTTTATTTCTATATCGAAAGTTTTATTTTTATTAATAAAAACAGAAAAACGTAATTGAAATATCACAATCTTAATTTAATTTAATGCGCTGAAAAAAAAATTTATTTAATTCAAATAATCTTGTACTTGACTATTATCAAATAAATATTTACCAAATAATTTTACTAAATAATTCCTATTTGGACCAATAATTTCTGTATTTGCAACAAATAGAATTTAATTGAAATAGTAATTAATTGATAGAAATAAATATTTATTTGATAATACTCGATTATTTGAATCAAATAAATTTTTTTTCCATTTTATTTTTGTTCTGTTTTTTAATGAGTCATATTTAATTGACATGAGTCTTCAAAATGTTGACAAGCGGATAAACATATTTTTCAAAATTAATTTCTATTTTTCATCTAAGATATAGTTTTTTTTTTATTTTCGTCTCAAAGATGCGTGTTTTTTTTTTTTTTTTAATTCGTTAGTTTCATTTAGTAATTGTCGAATAGAATAAATTTTTTTTCTCCTCGATTTAATTGAATCAGATAATTGGTAGTCAGTGAAGATTTTTTATTTTGGGTGGAGAGTTTTTTTTTCGAGTGATTAAGCTTTCATGATGGATAATTATAATAATTGTTGAACCTGTTGAAAGAAATTGCCCATTGGATTAACCTAATTAACCTTCATCAAAATTTTATAGGATGCGTGGCCCCTCTTTCTCTCTTTCTCTCAATAAATTAAGTCACTTACCGAAACGTAAACTGTTATAGTATATATACTTGATAGGCACGCGAACATATAAACTATCGAACAGAAGGAGAATTATATATATATATATATATATATATGGATTTGTTTATAAAACCGCGTGTGTGCTGTAATCGCGTTCAGCTATTCATTAAATCGACCATTAACTTCTAATTAGTTTCGCTTTCGTAAAATAAGACATTATCAATGAAAAATCTTCTTCCGTTAAAGTTGAAAAAGTTTTTTTTTTTTTTTTTTTTTTATAAATTACTTTCTAAAGTCATTGATTTCAATCATTGTTGACTGCGAGTTTGTGTTGCAATTTGTAATTTTATAGAGAGGAAATTTGATATTCTTTTAGAGATATATTTGTAATCTTGAAAAAATAGTGATTTCAATTAATTATTATATAAAAAAAAAGGGGGGGAGGGAATTATTTTTATATCGATTTATGTAATAGTATTGAAAGTGAAATATTTCCATATATATAATTTAAAACGGAAGTCAGAAATGTATGACAAAAATTTAGTATATATGGCAATCTGACTTGTTCTAATTACTTATTCAAATTAATGGAAATTAAATGTCACTACTGTAAATGCTTTAGCAAAGCCACCATGCTTATTCGTTCTTGACAAATTTAGGTCATGATTCACGTTTATTATCTTCTCACGCAATTATTATTTTTGGACTTTTGTGAAAGAGGTAAACATCAATTTAAAAAAAAAAAAAAATAGTCGCGAAGTTATAGAAATTCGGAACTTGAAAGTTTGTTTCTATTTTTTTGTATTTAAAAAATTAAATTTTTATAAGTTATTTAAAAAAAATTTTAATTAAAAAAAATTACTAATTTTTTAGAGAGTAATTAAAAAATTATTTTCGAAATCAATTAAAAATTTTTTTTTATTAAAAATTGATTTTGTTTTTTTATAATGATAATATTCATGATAGAGAAAAAATTGAGTGTAATTAGTTGTCTGCAGGAATCTTAATACAGTTGATAATATCAGCCTTTTTGATATTATATACGAGATTAGCAATTAATTGTAGAAATAAATCATATTACGGCGTGAAATATTGAAAGAATCATTGTACTCATTATTTTCTGTTATAATTATAATCGATTGTTTCACGACAACAATCTTGATTCACATTTTATGTATAATAGTTTAACTATTCGGATATAAATAGTTTATATATATTAATCGATCTTATCGAAATCGTTTAACATGTCCCGATTGTCCAAGGTCCGGTATACACCTATAAGGTTACCCGCTGAGGTGAGAGAGAGAAAGAGAGAGAGAGAGGTTTTTTTTTTTAAAAATCGTTTTATATTATAATGACCTTGGCGCTTTCTCATTATTTTCTTCCCATACAAATTATAAATATTATTTTCCCAATTAATTAACAATTATAATTTTAATAGCATCCTTTTTTAAATTTGACTTATTTGATACACGGAAAAAAATTTTCACCTGAAGCGATAAGTTTATAACTGGAACAGCGATATTGATATTATATTTCACTAAAACAGCGAAAGTTTTCATTATTTCAAAGAAACATATCGTTTCAAAGATTTTTTTCGGTAAAATTCGAGTATATACACAGAAAATTATAAGGTATTAAAATAAGCTGCAACGCTTATTATTTTAATCCAATTTTGCTTATTTTAATACCAAAATGGATTAAAATAATCAAAATTGGATTAAAATAATAAGCGTTGCAGCTTATTTTAATGCCTTTAAATTTTCTGTGTAATAAAGTTTTAGAAACTGCTTTCAAAATTAGAAATATTTTTTTTTTTTAATGAAGACAATAAATATTGTTTCTTGGAAAAAAAATATTGAGGTCTTTGGAAAGCAGCACATTCTGAATTCAATGAGAGAGAGAGAAAAAAAAAAGTACAAGGACGATGGGTATATTCTGTCACACGACTTTTGTTCATTGTCGTGCATATTTCAAAGATGTTACGTAACGCAGAGACAGGTTATATCTCTTTTGCATGTGTTTTTCTTGATACTAAAATCGTTTTTAATAGAACTTTCACCATCCGGCAATATTTTAAACCCCTTCTGTTATATATATATATATATATAAATAAGGATTAAGGATCTATAAATATTTTCCATCATGTTTCTCTTAAGTAAAATTCATTGTACAATCTTTATATTTTCTAAACTCGTGCCCATGTTTACATCCAATTGCACTATTGCAAATTTTATACTTCCAATAGTATTTTCAATTTATTTTATTATTTGGACATTTTTGCTTATAAAATGTTTTCGATTTTTTCCCCTGGGGATTTTTTATTGGTAATAATTTTATTCATTCTTGTTTTTTTGAAATAATTTTATAGGTATTATTTTCGTAGATACACTGAAAAAAAAATTTATTTGATTCAAATACCGGTGTATTTTGGTTATTATCAAATAAATATTTACTTGAATCAAATATTTCTTATTTGAATTAAATAAATTGTATTTGCTTCAAATACTGAAATATTTGATTCAAATAAATATTTATTTGATAATAACCAAATACACCGGTATTTGAATCAAATAAATTTTTTTTTCAATGTAGTAAAATTTTCATAGAGAATTTTTCTTAAGTAGAATTTCTTAGTGTAGAATTTGTTTTATATTAAAATATATGTTTTTGTAAAGATTTCGTGGTGCGTTCCACATATAGAAGAGGACATTATGATATTGAATTTCCGTTCATGGATACGTATGACATTACTCTTCTTTTGAAATGAAATGCCACCTGTTGGTCTATTCGACATTCGAGGATTTCCGCTGTAAGACAGTGCAGATTTCTATTTCACGACCGGTATATATATATAAACGCAATTCTCTTTTCTCCTCCAAAGCGAACTATCTTCTTTCCGTCTTAATTATTATCGTTATACTGTAATTATATCGTCGAGAGTGTGCGCCACAGTCTTGAAATCCATTGCTACTTCAATTTCTCAGGAATCCATACATTCCTCAGATCAAAAGCCATTTCAGAAAAATTATTTTATGAAAATATCGTTTCTTTTATATATATATATATATATATATATATATATATATATATTCACAAATATTTCACATTTTATTTTTACCTTTTTTTTTGAAATTATAAAATAATTTCACTTAAAAATTAGAAACGAAAATTAAATTGATAAATATGTTATATGTTTAATATATTTTATATTATTATTTATAATTTATAATATTAAGTGATAAATGTGGAATTTAAGAGCATAACTTAGTATTTGAATTGTGAAAGAAAATAGAAAATATAGCGGGAAATGGAATGAAAATATTTAACCACAAAATCAGCAACTGTAGAAAATGTTACATGGTCGATAATTTTTTATTATTAATTTTTTCATCAGCTTCTTTTTCTTCTTCTCAATAGCACGTGACAAATTTTAATGAAAGAAAATCGTAGTGTATATAGTTTAAAAAGATTCTTGTGGTTGTTTTACGGGATCCTTTATTTTTGTCACGGTGACGTGGCGCTCGCAAAGTGATATAGATATATAATTCACGCAGCTTATAGGAATAACTAAATCTCTTTATAGTTTTGAATATATTCGAAAATAACCCAAGAAAAACCCTCTTATTTCCCCATATACGCATTTTTTTCCAAAAAACTAATAACGAAAGAGAAAATATTGACATCTAAAAAAAATCATTTAAAAAATTTGTTATCTCTTTTTTATCATTTTTTTTATCATTTTTTTTTTTTTTTTTATTTACACTTTTCTATTTCATTTAGAGGAATTAATTCCATGTTTCTTATTTTAAAGAAAAAAAAGATTAAATATGAGAAGATGAATATTTCCTATATACGTAATATAATTTTTTTTTTGTCTATGATGACACGTGGTTATTAGAAAGTGAAATCCACAAATAATGAAAATCAAATGTAGGCTGAGCTTAATTATAGGGAAATTTGTAATATTATACAATCATAATTTTATTCCTATACATAATTTTTTTTAAGCATTGCCTTTTCAAAAACTAATATCCAATTGCTTATAGTGTTTAAAAATTATGAACCTTTTTCTAATATTTTTCAATATTTTTTAAATTAATTTATAATTAAATATTATAATATTAATTGAATATATATTTTTTTTAAAAATGATATTCAATTAAAATATATTATATTAATCTACAAGTTGAGATCTGTAAGCTAGGCGTCTTTCTGTATACAATGACTGTTTTTAAGTCAATAGCAAAGTCATGTTTCATTTTCTAAAGAGACCTCGCCTCGCGCTTCTTATCGACATCAAAAACTCTCTTGATGTCAGTACGGAAGTCGTTAAATGATACTTCATTTTCAAAGTGCGTTTGCCACTGTCACGTTTGTCAATATCAAACTTCAAATAATGCTGACGTTATTATTTTTTTTCTCAAAATAAAACGAAAAAAAATTGTTCCTTACAAATATCATTAAGTATTTTTAAATTATAAATGTGTTTATCAATAGTGACTCAGAATCACTGTATCATAGTATTAGAATCATAGAATTGGAATTACACTATCATAGTATTATAAAATCATACTATCCTAGTATGAGAATGACATAATTAGAACCACAGTATTATAGTATTAGAATCCCACTATCATAGAAGTAGAATCATACTATCATAGTATTAGAATTATACTATAATGGTATTAGAATCATAGAATTAGAACCACAGTATCATAGTATTAGAATCCCACTATCATAGTATTAGAATCATACTATCATGGTATTAGAATCCCACTACCATAGTATTAGAATCATAGAATTAGTACCACAGTATCATAGTATTAGAATCCCACTATCATAGTATTAGAATCCCACTATCATAGTAATAGAATCCCACTACCATAGTATTAGAATCATAAAATTAGAACCACAGTATCATAGTATTATAGAATCCCACTATCATAGTATTAGAATTATACTATCATGATATACGAATCATAGAATCAGAACCACAGTATCATATTATTAGAATCATACTATCATAGTATTAGAATCATACTACCATAGTATTAGAATCATACTATCATAGTATTAGAATCATAGAATTAGAACCACAGTATCATATTATTAGAATCCTACTATCATAGTATTAGAATTATACTATCATAGTATTAGAATCATAGAATTAGAACCACAGTATCATAGTATTAGAATCCCACTATCATAGTATTAGAATTGTACTATCATAGTATTAGAATCATAGAATTAGAACCACAGTCACATATTATTAGAATCCCACTATCATAGTATTAGAATCATATTATCATACTATTAGAATTATACTATAATAGTATTAGAATCGTACCATCATAGTATTAGAAACATAGAATTAAAATCATACTATCATACTATTAGTATCATAGTATTGGGATCTTACTATCATAGAATTAGAATCGTAGTATCATATAATATTAGAATCTCACTATCATAATATTAGAATCATATAGAATTAGAGCCGCAGTATTATAGTATTAGCATCATACTATCATAGTATTAGAATCGCATTATCATAGAATTAGACTTATAGTATCATATAATATTATATGTCACTGTAAAATAATGATATATTTTCAAGGAGGAGAATTGCCTTTCCTCTCTCATATCAGTTTTTCTTATACTTTGTAGAGATGGTATACATTTATAGTGCGGGATAGCAATTAAAAAAAGATTGCTCGCACATTGAACAATAATTCGCCTTTCTGAGGATCATGATCGCGCGTGGAAAGAAGAAACCAAAGTCTCGCTCATAATCTCTTACGTGGAAACGCCTCATAGACATTTCACAATTATCTCCTTCTCTCTCTCCCTCTCTCGACATTTTATTATTATTTTTTTTTTCACTTCTATATCGTGCGAATTGTATACAATCCGCATATATATGTCTCGCGTAGAAAAGATAGTGTCAGTTCCACACGGCATTTTATATATTATATTTGGTAGTCGCAATTGTTTTATTCTTTTCATTCAGTAGCGGCCGTTATTTTTCTCGTTGTGTAATTATATCTATCTACATTCAGCTAACAATGTATAACTATATTTGATTATAATTTTTCTTCTTAACATTTTTATTTGAAAGATTTATATCGCGAGTTTTCGAAATAAGAATATTTTTTCTCTTAAAATTGTTGGAATTTTTTCATTGAATTTATTTGAATTTTTCATTTAGCTTAATTTTTATTGGTACGAATATTTATAAAATTAGCAGAATTATTTTAATTTTATCAAAAAAAATGGAAAATAAAAACTAGAGATTAAATTTCATACACAATTTATTTCATACGCTAAGTATAAACAAATAATTGTTTAATATAAAACATTTCGAGCTTTAATCAAAGTTTCCAGATCTAGGAATATTTTTTTTACAAATTAAACACTTGCACATGTTTAGAATAATTTGAAAATCAAAATCACTATAGTTTTGATGTTGCGCTGTTATTTTTCCTTATCTTGTAGCCTCTTCTCGAGTCTTTTTTTCATCCGGCGAACCATGTCATCTATTAGTGAACGACAATCGAATTGGTAGTTGGAATTGTTTATCAATGGAGGAATCATTTCAGTTGAATTATTGATAGCGGGTAGAGAGAAATTTGGAAAGATAATTTGTTGTTGTTGTTGTTGTTGTTCTGTTCCAAAAATACGTCCTGGTCCAGTTTGAGAATTAAAATTTCCCATAGTATCAAAACCACTTCTATTAATAATTGTTTGACCTATTGGATTAATTCCACATGAACAATTAATTGAACAAGGATTTAAAACTCGTTGTTGTTGTTGTTGTGTATTGAAAAAATGTTGTTCTTGCCGTCTTTGATTTTGAAATTGTACCATTTGAAGATCGGTTATTTTTATCATTCTGATATTTCTATTAATTGTCTGATGATCGGGTAATAAATTTGGATTATTTGTTGGTGGATAGGGTGCAAAATATGTTTTTCTCATAACTAATGGATTGACATTTGATCGAGATGAAATTTGTGGTAAAGAATTATTTTGTTGTCTACTTCTAAAAATTTCTTTTAACGGTGTACATACGTTACATTGATCTCTTATACAACTTCGCCAATGTCTAAGAATCATTTTCGATGAAAAACAATGATGTACCTTGCAAGTACTCAATTGACAATTTCTTATGTGATTTAATACATTTTTCATTGTTCTACAGTGAGGTAGAGAACATTCACTCTCTTCATTTGATTGAATCTCTTGTTGTAGACAATTTTCAGCGTGTAGGAGTAAAATAAGATGTTTTTGAATTTGGTACTCCTTCTCAGCCACTGTTGTTTCAATTCTTTGATTACGACCAATTGAATCAGGATTCATTGCGCGAGATCCTAAAAAAAAATTTTAATTAGAGATTTACTAAAAAAAAAATACTTTAAAAATTACACAAAAATATACACTATTTAATTATAAAAACTTGGTTCTTAGTTTAGACTTTAATAATAGAAAAAAAGTCTTGTTTCTAAATATGAATATTAAAAATTTTTTTTATAATATTTATGATACTTTATTAAAAATGATTATCGACCAAAATAATTTCACAATGATATAAAATATCAAAAATTAAAAAATATTTAAATTTAATTTTTTATGTAAAATTAAATTTCTTGAAATTTTATTATTGTAAGATAAGAGAAGAACAATATTTACCATTAATACACCAGTGATAAAGTCATTAACGTTAAATAGAATTTGAAAATTAATATAAACAAGAGTAATCGAGTCAAAATAGAAATGAAAAACAAATTTTAAATTAGATATTTAATAATATTCTTATATTATACGAATTTGAATACTTTTCGCATTTAATTTTTTTATATTTAATTCATTAAACATTTTTTTGTCGTCGATATTCTTTTTAAATAAATTTAAAACCTTTAAATAGTATATTAAATTTACACAAAAATTTATTTAGAAATTTTACTGTCTTTTTAGAGCGGTAAAATTAAAAGAAAAAAAAAATTTTATTTACACTAAAAATAATAAAAGTAAATTTTTACCTGTTTAGCTAATTCAATTAGGAAATTTCAACTCTCAGCATAAATATAAAAATTTTTAAGACGATAGCAAGAAGGTTCTTTCAGGTAAAACTTTTGTAACTACACTGAGGACCACGTTTCAAAGACAATTCCAACTACACTGATCATAACACACTGACGTATAATAATAAAATTTCAAATCAGAGAAAATTTAAACTTAGCGCGCAAGACGAATTTCTGTTTGCAAAGAAACTCATTTTTCAAGGAAAGGAATTTTTTTTTTTTACTATTTTACAAGAAGTTTTTTTTCCAAATTATAAGAACAAACGATTAAATTGTTAATTAAAAAAAGGATTATTTTTTTCCTTTTCTAATTTGCATTTTTGTGGAATTATATATTTTAAGGGGGCACATGCTACATCCAATTTGGTTGTTGCAAAACAGAACAACTTTTCCTGAACGGGGTCGTTACCTTTAATAGACATCGGCGTGACCGTATTACGTGTTCGACAAAACGATGCTCGCTTTCGGTATTGCGTGTCCAATTGTGGATTCGGCATACCAAGTAATCAAGCAGCGAAATCAGACCACACAAACAAACACACACAGACACAAACACTAATTTACAACCATAAATTGATCACTCTGTTTCACCAGATTTTTTTTTTTTTTCATTTAAAAAGCCTGCGGTAATTCAATATTTAAATGAAAAAAAAATTGTCTTGCATAAACCATTAAAGCAAACTGTTAAATACATTTATGTAATAATATGTACAACCAAATATGTTCATTTTTAACTTATTTGGTATAAAACTATTTTCTGAATATATATATATATATATATATATATAATATATGAATGACGTGGATTTATTTTCCATAAGCAGACAAAAATGGACCGACATTTTTATATTAATAGAATGTAAAATATAGAAAATTCCATAACAGATTTAACGGCGCGTAAAATTGAATGTATAAAAAGAAATTTCATTTACCGCTGATCGCTAGAAAACTTTGTGTGTGCACTGATGGGAAAAGATGTCTGCGCAAAGTTATAGGACAATCGTTGGACGATTTCCCATGAATTATTATTACGTCGTTTCTATTATGTTTTTCGAGCGTAAAGTCTGTAACCCTTTGCTCAGCAGCAACAGCAGCAGCAACAGTTTATTCAGTCTAATTCGTTTGTAAAAACAAAAGTAACGGCCACGAAGATTCGTACCTACTTCTTAAATCAGAGGATAACTATAATTCAAAGTACCGCTCCTTCTCATTAAAAAGGCCTTTCTTTCTTTTATGCATTTGGTATATATATACAACCGCTTTTTAATTTTTACGGTTATGGGGCGTAACGTCTTCTTCCCGTGGGACCAAATTTGCATTTCGCTTAATAAAAATAGAATATAGTAGATTTTCAAAATCAAAAAATTGAAATTGTATTTCTATATTGAAATATGTAAATTATATTGAGATTTTTTGTGAAAAATAGAAAAAGCAATAATAGATACGTGAAATTGAAAATGGAAGTTATGGATTGTTAGCTGGCAAATCGATTCGCGATCGATGGTTATATACCGTGCGTGGAGGACAGTAAAATTCTTAGAATGCATCCCTAGGAACTTCCTTATAGCGTCGATGTATAAACTACATGAGCAAAAGCGAATGCCTTGGCTTCATCACACACAGCGAGTTTATATATGTCGTTCACTGCTAACTTACATAACGTCTTAACTCCGAGATCAATCTCCAAGAGCGTCTACAATAATAATGGATATTTCTACTGCAATTATATGTACCAAAAAGAGAATAAATTTCCTTATTTCTCGGTAAAATCTCTACAGATTCCTTTACCGACACTGAGAAAAAAGTGGTTCTGATCTATGCTAAATGGAAAGCATTTTTTTTCGAGGGTCGGTAATATGTTGGTACAGGAATTTGCAGCTAGAAATCCTTTTTTTCGAGAGAATATATAAGAGAGAAGAAAGGAAGAGTTTGGGGAAAAAGGACAATGGCCGGGAGGAATAAATTTTTGGCATAGAGGGGAAAACGAGCTCTTTTTTTTCCCTACAAAAACACGAACTGAATAAATTGCGTCTTGGCACGCGGACTCTTGACCATCGCAAAAATGCTTCCTCTTTCCTTACTTTGTTCTTCTTCATTGAGGCGACGACAATTTATTCTTTTTTTTTTCATCACATTCATCTCAGAGGCAAACCATTCAGTGTGTATATAGAAAACCGCACATATAAGCAGAGAGATGACAAAACAAGGATAACCACTGCAGACAGAGAATTCAAGAAACGACTCAATACACTGATTTACGTAATTGTACTGATGTGACGGTATTATTAACGGTTTTACAATTAGCTGCTCTAAAGAATCGTTGAATATAATTTGCTTCTTCAATGCAGAATATGATAATGCACATCTTTTATTCTTCGAATTGTTGTTTTTTTCGGAATTATGTTTCTTCTTCAACCAGTTAATTTTAGTTGACAATACAGTTGGATTCACAAAATTTTGAATCTATTTTCTAGATTTTTCAAAAAGTCAACAAAATGTTGTTTTTGCAATGTTTTTATATATGTGTGGCTTTGGTGCCATATTATCCTAACGGTTTATTTGAAGCAGACTTTCCGAGAATCTTGATTTAAGGAAAGAGTGTGTTTTCTCGTTGAAGAACTGGACCTTGGAAACTGGACGGTTGAACGAGATGACATTCCATAGAGTTTGCTACCGCGTTGTTACAAAATGCAGGTTATGTCCACTGTTTGTTTTATCCGTATATACGTATATATATATCTTTTAAGCCGCACTTTAATTCGATATCCCTCGGCTACAAAGAAGATGAGAGAATTCCCTTGTCGCGGGAGCTATTATAAAAGAATTGAAGCTAATGTTCTTGTTCAGACAGAGAAAATTACGTCAAACTGCTCGTTTATCTTCTCAACAAAAGGGGGTCAGAGTTTATGTAACTTAATTTAAAAGTCGCGCAATTTCTTTGCCACTTTGATCTCGATTTATACAACTGTAATTTTAATTGATATAATTGCCATTAATTGATCACCTTCGTTTAGAAAAAAAAATTTTATTTACGAACATAGAATTATTTATTTATAAATTTTTTCCTAATAAGTCAGATCAATAGGACAAATAATAAAGATCATTAGATCGTGATATTTCGTTATAACGCCCATAAATTAATCTCAACTTGAGTGATGGCCAATCAAATTTCAATTGGCAATATTTCTTTGAGGAAAAAATCATTTGCCACACATGGCGATGATTGTAAGGTCAGTTTTATAAAGATTACGAAATTTGAAAGTAAACAATAATCAGAGCACATGTCCTTCGATGTAAAATAGTTATTAAAATTTAAGAAAATGGATTAAATTCATATATATATATTTATACCGTTGCTAAATCCCGTTTTGTGGTATAAATGCTATTTATTGCATTGGGTTTTTATTGTGACGTTGAGAAATCCTTGGGTATTACTATCCTAGAAAGGAGATATACATTGCGGTCGCATCCCAAGGAATCCGATCGATGTCAGATCGGATTCCTCGAGATATGTTGCTTGTATACACCATAGAAACAATTAATAATTCTCTTTCTCTCTTTCTCTAGTTTTAGGAACCACGATTCGCGATTTCGAAACACGAAGCCCGTATAGTTTTATCTTTTTCTAGCGAAAGAGTGAGATAGAGAGAGCTGTAAATGGGTATTTCACAAGAGATCGACCTGACATCAATCTCCTTTCGAACCCGTTTCAAGCATGCAATTTACTTGCACATTTTACCTGAAATAAGTAAAAAGAAAAATTTCTAACAAACACGTAAATTGTGGAAGTTTTGTCTAGTTGCGTTTAAATCAGATCTTGGGTGGTATTTGATAAGAATTTTTGTGCAAATAATAAGAAATTAAAATGCAACAATTTTAACAATGTTGCTTATCGTTTTTGTTTTTTTGCCGACTGACTGACCACGCATTTTCCCACGAGCTAAACGTAAACTATGCGCGCACACACTTTTGTGTTAGTGTGACAAGCGCAGAAGTAGCAGCTCCCCCGTTGACACCGACGCGACTCTTTCGTAAGGACGACATATGCACTTCTTGTCCGCTTGCAAGACCGCTATTCCATCCGCAATAGTTTGCGCAATTCTCGAGCCAGCTTATTATTCCCTATCATACAACATGTCCTTCGCTTGGCGCCAGACGGGAAGTATAATTGTCACATTATACTGCGTTCCATCTCGTAAACGTTCCAGGGACTGTATAGAAACTTTTTATATTTTCATTCCTTAAACTTGCCCAACCATGATGAAAACCCTACACGGAATATATTTCAGCAAGTCTGTATTGTAAAAGCAGTATGTTGTTGTAATTTTTATTTATTTCGTGTGATACAGAAAATGGTAGCCAGTTATCCAGGATTTTTAAAAATGCAATTTTTGGTAGCAATAACATTTGTGCAGGAATTAACTGGATGACAGTTTCAGAATTAGTTCATCCGTTTGGTTCTGTCGTAGTAGTTCTGCAAACTGTGGTACGAAAAGTAATTAATTCTGCTCTGTTTTGTGATAACATCTGTTAGGTTTGATTTAACTGGATAGTTTCAGAATCAGGTGATCCGTTTGTTTCTGCCGTAGTAGATTCAGTTTTTGAAAATTTTATCTATACTTGAAGAAGAATTTAGTGCCTCATAATGTACAACCTTATGAGAAAATTGTTCAATGAGAGAATGTGATTGATGGTACATTAGTTGAGTCTTTTGTTATTGAAGAAAATAATCATTATAAAACTTATAGGTTTATGACTGATGAAATAAATTATCTGCAAATCTGAGAACTATACACCACACACGAGAAAAAACCTGTTGATGTATTACTAGGCCGTTTACAACTATACAGGATCAATGAATATAAAACACAAATAAATGGAATATTATAACGAAATTCAAGAGAATGTAAACATTCTTAGAATAGTGCAGTTTCACACGTCAAGATGTAAAATACATTATTAATCAGGCATTACGCAATATTAATGTTTCCTATATAGAGAAGAAATCATCCACTAGGGAAAAAAATTATTATTTGCTTACTTAAATATGGCTCATGAGAAAAATTCTGTCAAATTAAGAAGTAGTTTGTTTGTTATATTCATTGTTCGCGAGTGCACAGATAAAATGTTGTACAACATCAAAAACTTTACTATATACTTACATCATTCTTATTTTGCAATCGCTTTTGTCTCGACTACCGTCTCTCTCGAAACCATTCACAACTTTATTATTTTGTTGATTATTCTTAATATTTGTTACATGCTCCGTGAGAAAATATTACATTAATAGGAATATCATTAAGCTTTCACGATTCAAAATTATTGAAAACAGTTGAAATTTTTTTTTTTTGAAAATGGTGTTTTATCGATTCCCTTCGGATTCTTTTCTCACACAACCGGTTAGAAAATCAATTTCTATTTCTTCTTTTGTGCGCTTATTTTATATCATTTTTTTTTCTGAATAAATTCCTCCCGAAATATTTACATAATTGAATTTTAGAGAAATGTAAATTTCTTGATGTGTTTGTAGTTTATATAAACAGTTGTGTAAAATTACTATTCAGTTGTATAAATATTACATATGGCCCCCCCATACAGTAACATTTGAGTGCGTGGGCCTTCTATGATATATACAACATACACTGTAAAAAATTTTGGGAATTATCACCAACTTTTTTTGGTGAATATTTCATATTTTTGGGGAAAATGTTTTCCCCAAAAAAATAAGTGATTGTTTTCCTAAATTTTGGTGAAAATTTCCTAAAATTCTAATGTATATATTTTCCCTAAAAAGAGTTGGTGAAGATTTCTCAAAATTCCAATGAATATATTTTTCCCCAAAAACAAGTGGTGAATATTCCTCAATTTTTTTGAAATCCTTCTTCAAAAAAGTTAAACTTTAAACTTACTTAAGTTACAAAAAGTTATTTGTAACTTGTAATATAATTTATTCATTTCATAGATAAGTTAATTATAACTTAACTTAATAAGTATTTTTAAGTAGACAAAAATTTATATTTCTAAAGAATTAAATTAAAATTTAATCAATATTTGTTTAACAGATCTTATTTTATTTATTATATAACATAAGTCACAACTATTTTCAACGTGTGTTTCCTTTTTTTAAAGTTACAAAGCATGTTTACATAGTTTCATCTTATATATTGAAATTATCATTTTATTTTCATGAGCCTCCGTGGCGTAGTTAGTAGAGCGTTAGACTTCTAAATCTCTCCTAATGACGCTTACGTTCGAGACCTCATGATAATATTTGATAATTTTCAAGAAAACAAATTTTCATCAATAGGTACCAATAAATAATGTAAGTAAGATATAAATGCTACATGAATCAAATTTTTAAATTTTTATTTCAATTTTTTAAACTATTGATATTAATCTTTGGGAAAATTCACTAATATTTGTGGAATATTCCCTAAAATTTTAGGGAAAAGTTTCCCCAGAAAATTTTAGGGAATTTTCCACAAAATGCCCTGCAAATTTGCGTCACTAGAATTTTGGGGAATTTTAACCAAAAAATTTTTTACAGTGTAGGTTATGTGAATGTATTTGCAAGCTTACGTCCTTGCGTTTCCTCTCGAGTGGACGCGCCTTCCTCCGATTACGTTCACTCTTCCCCTTTCTTCTAACCAAGTCATAAATGCAGAATCATTTTATAAAATACTTTTTGAAATTTAAAAACAAAAATTTAAAAAAAAAATTATTGACAAAAAATGTATATACAAACATATTGGGGGAATGTATAAAAATTTGTTTAGATATTTACAAAATTCTTGTATACAGGATTTAATAAGACGTGAAAAGATATTAAGACAGAAGATATAAGGATATAAAATATACATAGCAATGTATAAAATGTGTAGGCAAGATACATAGGTTATATGTATATATATATATATAGTTAGAAAAGTACAGCAGCAGTTTCCATAAGCCTTGCAATCTATTGCAAACGATACGCAACTGTGCTTTATTGCCCTCGGCCACGCCAAGATATTCACTGGCATAATATAAAGGGTGGCTTCCGATTCCTCTCTTGGTTGGAAGAAAATTGAGCTATTCTTCTCAGAAGGAAAGAAGGAGAGAAAAGAGATTGCTGAGTATTTTTCCTCCTGCACATAGCAGCATATCCGCGTGATTGCAGTGAAGATTTTTCGATTATTTGAAGAATTCTTCTTTTTAGAATGATACACAAGATATGATCTTCTCAAATTGTTGCAGGTATTTTTTTTTCGACATAACGTCAAACTAAAAATTGGTATGACTTTTCATTTTAAAAAACATCAAAACGCTTCAGAATTTCCTGATTTTGGAAAATTTTGATTTTGATCTGAGAGCTAATTCTGAAAATAATCAGAAAAATCTGAAGTGTTTTGACTTAATTTTTTTAGGCGCACCATTTCAAAATGGGGTTTTTGTACTATTTTGTCGTATGAAACTAGTTTCTAACCAAATATATTACTGAAAATTAGTTTGGAACATATAGTAATTTTTTGGTTATTATCACTGTAAAACGAAAGGTATTAATTTAATACCGACTTTAGGTACTAAATTGTCTTTTGGTTCTATTTTGATACCTAAAATCGGTACTATTTTAGTACTTTCTTTTTACAGTGTAGTTTCATACTACTATATAGTACAAAAACCCGATTTTAAAATAAAAATCCTTGTGTACCAAATACTAATGATTTTAGAAGTATATAGATAAATTTTTTTTTTAACTTGAACTCTCTGTAATAGAAATTACTGTTCTCTGTCCAAGAATTCTAGAATTATTAATAGTTCACTCTTATGATACATAATTCAGTTCTCACGGCATTGGAGATCATAATACGTAACGTGGAATTAAAGAAAAAAAAACAGATTGCAACGATTGTAATTACCGTTACTGTCATATCATGAATAAGTTATATTAGAAGTCTAGAATTCTCGTTTTTTTCTTCTTCTTCTATTTTTTCCGAATAAAGTTGTTAATTTTTCTCGCATAAGAATCACTGATTGTTAACTACGATTATCTTGGAGGTTAGGTTATTCTTCCTTGAGGCAAAGGCACACACAGGTATTTATATATAGTCTTTTGAGGATAGGGGGGAATTCTGACGATAAAATGCCAGTTCTTGATAATCTTCTCCGAGGTAAAAAAGTGGTATTTAATACGAAAAGAAAATTCTAAAGAATCATGATACTTTTAAAAAAATGTATATCCGGATAATCTCTGAATTTCGAATTCAGATATTTCAAATAGGAAACAATTTTCAATACCGGATATGTTTTAGGGAAAATTTTTTTATTCAAAACATCAACCCTTTTTTGCGAACCGTGACCAGATTTCATTTTCATTGAGAGAGAGAGAGAGAGAGGTGTAATAGTGCAGCAGGTATATATACACACCAGAGAGATGAGTTTAGAATGCAAATGATCTCCATAAATTGTAAATGCTGAACGCACGGTGGTTGGGATTGAAAGTAAGTGCCTCGTTTCCTCTCTCTGGAGAACACCTTTAAAAGGCTTGTCCACTTGCGAACACGACGAAGATGAAAACGAAAAAAAAAAAAAAAAAAAAAAACACGAAAATAGCAGCAACGATTACCAATTGGTCATCCTTTTCAGCCCAGCTGCAGTTTCTCGTTGTTTTCCATATATTATATTTACAAAAATCTTATTTCTTCTATTACAATATAATAAAATGTAAAAAAAAAAAAGTTAATTACAATTTTCTGATGGAAATTTATTTTTTCTGTTACAGGTGAGAGAATAAACATTATTTCAAGGATGTGTAAGGTAATTTTATTTTTAAAAAGCAGTGTCCTCTTGCGAATGAACGATCAACAATCACAGATTTGATCGGTAAAAATATAGTCTCCCTTTAACGAGAATAGATAACCGGTGAGTCCGGTATGCTGTGAACGCAATAAAATAGTTTTCATATAAATGACACGCCGGCAATGAGAAAACAAGTAAAATCTCTCTCTCTCTCTCCGAGGAGAGAATCTTACAATCAGCTTAGTTAATCTCAAAAATTAATTTCAAAGAAAAATTTCCCGGATCGTTAAAACAGATTTTCTATTTTTTTTTTTTTTTTTTGCGAAAAATTCCCAGTAGCGATAATTATCAAATATAATGATTTTATTTTTTGAAAATGATTTTTTCTTTTTGTGTTCATATGGGTGGGTTAGAGGTCAAGGAATATGCATTGAGGCGCAAGGTTACATATATATATATATATTGTACATTGGGCATTGGGCCTTATCTCGATGCAAGCGATCTCGGGTGATTTCTCTCGATTTCTTGACGTAGAATCAACGGCGGCAGTTAGGACTCTCTCGAAGTTGTCCTTGAACTCGTCCTCCAACGTGGCCCGGACCCCTGAACTCTCAGGGCCCTCTCTTTCTCTCTTCTACAGCATCTCTGCTGTACCACCACCCTTTTCGCAAAACTATCATCATCTTCTTCTTCTTCACAATCCTATATATATATATACACGTTACGTGCAACTCGAAAGAATGCGCATGAGTAAGCAAATATCTGCACACAAAATACTTACAGGAATGTAAAATTCATTTTTTTTTTATGCTGAGAGTGATTTTTAATGGTAGTAGTAGAATTTGTTTAATTTTTCATTTAAAAAAAAAATAATAATAATAATAATCTTAACTTTTTAATATTTTAAAAACTGGAAAATCATTTTTCCATTCCTATAATTACCCATAATTTTGCCAGGGCCCAGATTGGGACTGGATCAGGCTGCCCTATTAGGGAATGAAACGCCGCGCCTGATTAGAAAATCCCTATTTTCTGGTCGCCCTGATTTGTCCCTGATAAGGTGCGGCGTTTCATTCCTCACTAAGGCCCTGATAGGGCAATTTCTACACGAGTAAAATCGATGTATGTTATGCCTTTTATAAAAAGATAATTGAAAAATTCTATAATGATATAGGATAAAATGTATTTTCTATAAATTATAGTTAAGTATTCAAAAAAAATATATATACCAGTTTTCAAAAAATTAAAAATTTACAGATTGAATATATAATTTAAATTAGATGAGCGTGACAAATTCGAATCTAATCTCCAGAATTCCCATCGAGAAAAAGAAGATGAAAAAGGAGTATAGATATAATTTTATTATACAACTCGAAATATTTCAATTATAAATTCTAATTCCTCTCCTATATATTATTTATAAAGTCCTTTCACCTTCGAATATAACCGATGAAGGCTATATATATATATATATGAAAACCTGTAAAAGGTCAAAATGGCACAAATTTCCATAATCCTACTTGTACCCCATATTTTCTCATTGCTCGCACGCGAGAAAGCCAATGTAAGATGAAATTTTTTCTTTTTCTCCAAATGAAAAAAAAAATTACGGATCTCATATATAGTAAATAATTTGAGTCGGTGAATCTTGGATTAAAATAATCTCCATACGAGATATCCTTTTATACAAATTATTTTATATCGTGCGAGAAAATAATATATATATTAGTGGAATTTGACTCGTTCACGGTGGCAGTTATGTAGTGTAGCGAAGAAAAAAAAAAAAGAAAAAAAAACGCAAACAGGAAAAAGAAACATATATCGATGGTTGGCATTTCTACCGCCTGCAATGAACCTCAAGGACGGTAATACATCATAAGTTAGTAATGAACGTGTTGATTATTGCAATCTTTGGTCTCGTATATAAATATATTATATATATATACTAATCGCGAATTATGAAATCATATCCTGATGTAAAAATTTTTTGAGTCGTTTTCACTTTCATATATATATATATATATATATATCAATAAAAGATCGAGCGAAAAACAAAATTACAGTTTTTTTTTTTATTTTTAATTGTTATTGACACAATGATTTAATAGAAATTGTTCTATTCTCTAGTTTGGTGTAATTGTTATAGGGAAAAAAAAAAGAAATAAAACCGTCATCATGTAGGATACGATTCTAAGAAGATAGTAAATCAGTGAAAACCTGTTTATTCTGATCTTGTGCCGCTTCCTAATGACTAATAAAAATTATTAATGGCGCTAATCGTACTAAAAGGATTAAAAAAAAATTATCGCACTGATAGGATGTGAAAACGTAGTTGAGAGAGAGAAAATATTCGCGTAACAGCATCAAAACTACAATGGACCAAACTATTTGGTCCAGTTCGGATGCTGTCCAGACAAAAATTTTTCGAGATAAAGCCTCGGGCATAGCAGGAATGTATGGAGCACTTTTTGATAGGACCAACAGCATCTGAGCTACAATGGACCAAACTACAATTTGCTCCAGCTCGAATGGTGCCCAGACAAAAATTTTTCGAGACAAAGCCTCGGGCATAAAGTATATAAAGCAATTTTTGATAGGATCAACAGCATCCAAGCTATATAATGGACCAGTGTATTTTGGTCCTGTAGTTCGTATGCTGTCCAGTGGCAAAAAATTTTCAAGATGAAGCCTAGGAGGAGAGTTATGCTCAGATGAAAAATTGTATGATGCACTTTTTGATAAGGACCAACAGCATCCGAGCTACAATGGACCAAATTATATTTTGGTCCACTTTAGCTCGGGTGCTGGCAAAAAAGTTTCGAGATAATAAAGCGTCGAGCATAGGAGGAGCATATATAAAAAATTGTATAGACCACTTTTTGATAGGACCAACAGCATCCGACTCACAATGGACCAAATAATTCAAAAATTTTAATCATTCCGTTAAATTTTTCTTATCAATTATAAGTTTTAGAGAAATAAGGATATTAACATTTTTTTTTATTCATTCTATCTAATGAATAAAATATGAGAGTAATCTTGATATATATGATTATTTATGTCGGGCTACCTTGTATTTAGCGGGCGAGCGTAAAATTTCAATTCTCTTTGAAGGGAGTGAATCTTTTTACACACTTCAATCGACAGATACGGTTTTTTTTTATTATTATTATTATTATTGATTAGCGCGCGAGCCGGAATTAGTAAAAGAGAATCATGCACAGCATCTGGGCGCAGGGATTAATCGAGATGCAGGTGGATAGGAAAAGAAAAGAGAAGATGAGACTTGTACTCTGTATTACTCTCGAGACAACTCTCCTCTCTTCTTTACGACTTATTTTATATACGATGCTTTCTCGTATGCGTTTCAGAATGGGGGAGCGACTCTTCTCTCCCCATATCGCTGTTACGATCTTCTATTTTACATAGTCATTTAGAGAAAATGCCTTTCTTGCCTTCCCCACACCAAGTGTTCTGATTTCGATCCCTTTTTTTTTTTTTTTATTTTTATTATCATCATCATAATAATAACTCGTTCAGTGACGTAGAAACTTGGGGAGCAAATAATCTATACTAATTGTTTTTTTACGAAAGATTTTTTATTGGTCGGTACAACAAATCTGTATTGTTGCATTAACAATATATTACTACAATAAATTTTTAGTGGCGACTAAACAAAATTTGTTAGTTCCAATAATTTGTATATAGCGTAAATAATTGTTTCAATATAATAATGTAAGGATATATTATATATATACATATATATATATATATATATATACACGTACATTATTTCGCATGTCAGGATCAATGATGAGAATTAACAAGATTCTCCTTCACGATTTACGATTAAATATATTCATTGATCGAAAGATCGATTGCAGATCGATTTGTTAAGACAGCTATAGTATCCCACATTTGATTCTCACGGTGTAAGACTATATAATTCTGCGCTTCTTAGGTATAATTATTACCTATCCCTGACGTGTTTCGGATCTTGTTTTACAAAGAAAAGTGAGAGTGCTCATCAATTAACATATCCTGGCTTCAATTAAACATATATTCGTTGTGACTGTAAAGAAAAAAGTATCCCACGTGAAAAAGTTCCCGAGAATTGACCACCGGAAATTGTTGCGAAAATTCCTGTTGGAAATTTCGACTTTTTTGTCTGTAACTTGACATATATAAGAACTCAGTTTTTCAACATAAGTGAATTAAAATTACTGTTTGTACTGAACATTGCAGTTAGGAAAATTTTATTAAAGTCGTTTTATTTGTATTTGTAAAAGTGAACAAACAAAACTTTTTGGTTAGGAACTTATTTGGTTGCCTAACCTAACTTAACCATTCCTAACCTATATAATGAGCCAAAAGTTTTGAACATTCAAATGAACAAAATTTTTTTTGCAACTTCTTTACGTACAAATTTTATTACAAAATATTGTTTTAAATATCTAAAAAGAAGTTATTAATTTAATAATAATTGTTTAATTTACTGTTTAAATTTACATTGTCACCATAATTTTTAATAATTTATAGATTGAAAAAATATTTCGTTCATTTGAACGTTCAGAACTTTTGGCTCATAACCTATAAGCATTCCTAAGTTAACCATTCCTAAGTTAACCAGTCCTAAGTTAACCAGTCCTAAGTTAACCATTCGTAAGTTTACAATTCCTAACTTAGCCATTCCTAATCTAACCCAACCTAACTTATAACCATTCCTAAGTTAATCATTCCTAAGTTTACCATTCCTAACCTAACAATTCCTAACTTAGCCATTCCTAATCTAACCCAACCTAACTTATAACCATTCCTAAGTTAATCATTCCTAAGTTTACCATTCCTAACCTAACAATTCCTAACTCAGCCATTCCTAATCTAACCCAACCTAACTTATAACCATTCCTAAGTTAATCATTCCTAAGTTTACCATTCCTAACCTAACAATTCCTAACTTAGCCATTCCTAATCTAACCCAACCTAACTTATAACCATTCCTAAGTTAATAATTCCTAAGTTTACCATTCCTAACCTAACAATTCCTAACTCAGCCATTCCTAATCTAACCCAACCTAACTTATAACCATTCCTAAGTTAATCATTCCTAAGTTTACCATTCCTAACCTAACAATTCCTAACTCAGCCATTCCTAATCTAACCCAACCTAACTTATAACCATTCCTAAGTTAATCATTCCTAAGTTTACCATTCCTAACCTAACAATTCCTAACTTAGCCATTCCTAATCTAACCCAACCTAACTTATAACCATTCCTAAGTTAATAATTCCTAAGTTTACCATTCCTAACCTAACAATTCCTAACTCAGCCATTCCTAATCTAACCCAACCTAACTTATAACCATTCCTAAGTTAACCATTCCTAACCTAACAATTCCTAATCTAACCCAACCTAACTTATAACCATTCGTAAGTTTACTCATTCCTAACTTAGCCATTCCTAATTTAACCCAACCTAACTCTGATCTAACCTAAAAATTTTGTTTGTTTACTTTCATGTATAGTACAAATAAAGCGACTTAAATAAAGTTTTCATAAGTGCAATGGATTGGTTCATTGCAAACAATAATTTTAATTCTCTTATGTTGAAAAACTAAGTTTAATGACACAAAATTAACGTAAATTTCCAACAATTGTTTAAAGGTTTTTTTTTTATTATTTTTTTCAAGTTTGTGTTATTTCTGTTTTAAAAATGTTGAATACTGCTACATGGAAAGCGAAATGGAAAAATATTATAGAAAGATGAGATAGAGAATTCAAAGCCTGTTGAGAAAACGTGAGTTGAAAAGATGTCGAACTGATCGAATGTAATAAAACGGCTAATGCTACCACTACCAGACTACTCTCCGTGAGAAGTGATCTGGAGAAGATTAAGAGAAGAAATGATTTATAAAGCGGTATTTGTTGATTCCCACGTAAGAGTAGTAGGGGTTTTGTCTCTTCTTCTTCTTCTTTTTCTTTTGCCCCAAGGTCTCGATCTGCAACTTTTAAATCATGTTTTACAACTTATTACTCACTTGTTTGAAACACTCATTTATAAAATAGTATTAATGTCGTCTTACTAAGAGATTCTCCTTTTTTTTAACCCCCCACCCACTCTTTTATATTTTTGTTCTTTATAAATTTAATTAAATTTTAATTGTTTGCATTTTTAAAATTGAATTGTACGAGTAATGTTATAATGATCATAAGAAATGCACTTTGAATAATTGGTTTTGGCCATTTAGCGGATGCATTAACAGCTCATCAATTTTTCTTTCTCTTGTCTTTGAAGCGTCCTCGAATCCTTTATTTGCTGTGGTAGTGAAACAGCCTTGAGAGGAAAAAGAGGAAGAGGGAAAGGACGCGAACATTGCCATTTCGCGCGCATAGTTTACGGTTATGTTAAACTTTAAAGGTCACCAGGATTCTTCAGGATAATTGAGAAGGTATAACGAATACAAACCTTGCTAAATTCAAACGCGGAGCAATAAAAGAAATTACATTTAATAGCTCGCGCTAGCAGTCTCTCTTTTGTTTACAATCTAATTATAGCTGTGTATAATTTTTTTTTTTTTCCTCTTGAGGATTTAAAATTTTTGGTTGTATATAATTTCTAGATTTTAGAATTTGACTTTCTCAAATTATTAATTTGAAATTTCATTTGTTCTTTTTCTCCTTTCGCTGGTTCGGTGACACTTGCAAATTGCCAATCTATATATCTATCGTCGAAGGTTTATATTTCTTCGTGGTAAAACGCGAATTCAAACTTGTTTGATGCTCATCGACGCCTTATATGTTCAAACGACGTGATTACCGTGTGTTTTCCAAATACGGATTTCTTAGCCTATAGTAGGATCGTAAATTCTGGTTAAAAAAAAAAAAAGAAAAACCGGATTTTCTCTCTTCCTCTAAAGAAAACGCGGAAAATGCGCTGCGCGCTCTAGAAACAAATCTTTTCCTGGTTTAAATATAATTTTTAGTTTCTTTTTTCTTTACAAAATATCATTTCCTTTCAATTGAAAATGGAAAATCGAATAGTAAAAAATGGAATGGAATTTGGTCTCGGAAAAAAGAACCATAAAAAAGAAAAAAGAATCACGTCTCCTCAGGTAGGATTCAGGGTCCAGAAACGACCTTGAGATTATTGTTGTTGTTTCCCTCCTCGAAAGTGATTGTGATCTTTTGAGAAATAAAAAAAAAAACACACCTGATCTTTCACTTTACTTTCGAGGATGATAGTGTGTTCTAAAGGAACGTTATATATGTAAGTGCAAAGAAAGTCATGTCAAGAGTCGACTCGATGACGATAATTTTATCTCCTTTAACTAGCAAACTAATTTCTACTTTAACACCTCTTGATTTTTTTGCCTTGGAAAAAAAAAAAAAAAAATTTCCCCCCTTTTATCTATAACAAATATCCTTTATATGAACATTAACTAACGCGAATGTATGCATGAATGCGTGTCTAAAATGTATCCATAAGTTTTGCCACTGCGATATAAGCCTCTTCATTTGGCTTTCACGTGCGCGCTTTAGTGAGTGAGAGAGAGAGAGAGAAATTTCATCGTGACTTCCATAAATTTGTTGCATATTTCTCTTCCATGTTCGATAAATCCTGTAATTTTTAGGTTCTCGAGAAACTGTGCTGTGTATATTTATATATATAGGAGAAAAATAAAAATGTATGTACATTAAAAAAATTTGTATGTACAGAAAAAGGGAAATTGTCTACAAAGGGTGCTTTGTAAGAAAAAAAAAATGGTAGAGAAATGGATAAAATTAATGCAAAAAAAAAGAGAATTCTATTTTGTTTCTCTTTAAATCTGAATTGGTGAAAAATAATTAATTGTTAGTCAAAACTTAGCTGATTTTTTGCTTCAGCAATTTGGAAAAAATATAAATAATTTTTAGTAGAAAGTAACTAATTTTTAATGGAAGCATAACTGAAAACATAGTAAAAACTACTAATTTTAGTAAAATTTAATAATTGAAATTCGTTACTAAATATTTTGTAGTTTTCTACTAACAATTAGTAGTTTTCTACTACCAATTAATAGTTTTTTATATTATACTAATTTGTTAGTTTTATACCAAGATTTAGTAGTTTTATACTACTAATTAGTAATTTTCAGCTTATAATTAGTTATCTTTTTCTACTAAAAATTAGTTAAAATTATTAATAGTTTTTTTTTACTACTGAATTGTAATTTTCTACTAACAGTTAGTTATTTGGTTTTGTTAAAAAAAAATAGTTACAATTAGTAATTTTCTGCTAAAAATTATTTACTTTTTTCTACTAAAAATTAGTCAAAATTATTAGTAGTTTTTTTTTTTTTGCTACTAATTTGTAGATTTCGACTAACAGTTAATTATTTGGTTCTGTTAAAAAATTAGTACTAATTCAGATTTAAAGAATTAATTTGTAACAAATTTTTCCTTTTCGATTTTTATTTCTTCAGAAAAAAATTTTTTTTTTATAATCTTTATTTATTTATTTTTTTATTCTCTTTAATTTTTTTTTTGTATTGTACTACATCGTTTATTGTTTGTCACATGTCTTGAAACCGAATACGTGCCTTAAAAACATAATTTTTAACAGAAAAAAATAATTCTTCAAAATCATTTCCTGCTGATTCATATTTTTTTTTTTTATTTTTTATTTCTAAAATTCGTGTTAAAATTTTCTTTTAAGAATTATAAATACGTGAAAAGATTGAATTTGACTGGATTTATTTTTTTTTCAGTTAAATTGTCTCTCTTTGAGATTTTACAAACTGCAGCTGCATTTACCCATTAAAAGAGTATACATAATTATGATGAAAAACCATTAAAATCGCAAAACGGAAACCACAAATCTTTGTTGCAGTTTATTTTCAATTAGTGTTTTAACTTACGTGAATTTTTTTTTCTCTCTCTCTCTCTTTCTCTTTATAATCTTGACAATGCAGTTTCATTGTTATTCAACTGGTGGAATGTCACATATATAAATGCCATTTTTAGTTTTTATTTTTTTTTTTTTTTTTACTTTATAATAGACATTGGATTGATTTAATCTTCAATATATGTAAATTAGAATCCTGTCTTCAGTGTGTTCACTATTATTATCGTTACCCATGGGGGGAGACTGTTTTAAATCCTTGGAGATAAAATGGAAAGGAAAATTCGTGGTATGCTTATCAGGTTGAATCTTTTTTGTCATTGAGAAAAATCTTGACTTTTTTTTTTTATTTCGTCTTTAAGTGCATTCCTTAAATTCAGTCAATTATTTATTGAACCTTTTTTTATTTTCTGTGTATAGGAAAAAAAAACATTATTATGAATTAATATTATTATTACTATTATTATAAATATATTTATAGTAATGTTTTATTTAATTAGGAGGTAAAATAATAATTGAGAGATATTTTAATTTTTTTTTTTTTGTTAAAATTTTTTTATTATTAGGTTATGAAAATTTTGTTTCTTTTTGAAAATTAGAAAAGTTGAATTATTTTTTTTTGCGCTGATAGTTTTTAAAAAATATTTTTAAATCGAAAGGGTCGTGTCTTCTCTTTTAAAAAGTTTCGAGAGAGGCTGTATAGGGTCTGGACCGTTTCAAATCCAGTTCCTGGCCATCATTTATTCGTCCTCGCCTCTTCTTTTCTCGGATCCCTCGATTATATAGTGAAGGGCCTATCCTTTCGCCTGACCACAAAGACTCGTTTTTTGTCCTTATAGTTTGAAAAAATAAAAAAATAAACATTGAGAATTTCGGATCCTCTCTTTTTGACGTTTATACGTATCCAAAATGAAAGGAACTAGTCTACTATTTTATTCTTTAGCAAGTATATAGTTATTGATCCTCTTATATATATATATATATATATATATATATATATATATATATATATATATATATATATATATATATATATATATATATATATATATATACATATAGAGGGAAAAACTCAAATTTTGTCCCTTTTCCTTTTTGTCTTTTATTTATCACCACCCAGTTCTTTTTTCTCTTTCTCGTTTTAAGAATTCCATAAAATATCTAACTTATTGACTTTTTAGACTATAAAAAAAATATATATATGTATAAGATTTGAAATTTATTTTTAAATTCCCTCCCGTTCAAAGGGAAATGAAAATTTATTTTATGGTTTCCTGTAGATATATATGGAATGAATTCTTATGGGGAAATAATTCGATTTTTTTGAATTCTATTTTAGGAGGTATTATTATTATTATTATTTTTGAGGTATTGGAAAATTTTCATTTATATTTTGAAAAAAAATATCATTGATTCAAGAAAATCATTTACTTGTCGCGTATATTTGATTAACTAATTTTTTTAATTCAAGAAAATTTATTTCAAACACGGAAAAAAATCTTTACCTCACAAAAAATTAAAAGGCATTAAAATAAGCTGCAACGCTTATTATTTTAATGTCTTTTAATTTTCTGTGCTGGAACAATTAAGCGATAAGTTTCACTGGAATAGCGATATGTTTCACTAAAACAGGGAAAGTTTTCACTATTTTAGAGAAACATATCGCTGTTTCAGATATAAAGATTTTTTTCACGTGAACTATTAATATAGAATTTTCTTGCATCAAGAAAATATTAAATCAAATACGGACAAGTAAATGGGTTTTCTTGATTCAATACTATTTTTTTCCACTGTATAGGATATCGTTTAGTTAATCATTTATTTTATTTATTATTTATTTATTCAATTTATTAATTTTTTTTATTTATTTATTTTTTTATTCTTTTTTTTTTGAAATAACTAAAAATGACTGTTTTGTGAGTGGATGGAACAAAAAAAAAAAAAAAAGAATATTACACATAGAGGGAACAAAGTAAATTGCAATATGGAGTCCGCGAGTAAAAGCGTGGCGTCCTCCACGGCTGGCTGGCAAGGCTGTTTTGTCGAGCCATATAGGCTCACGGTTGTTATGGCATTAACACGTAAGTGCATAAGTGTGGCTTGTGGTAAAGAGTGAGTGAGAGAGAGAGAGATAGGGCTGCTGGTAGGTTATAGAGTTAGGTTTAGAAGCCGCGAAGGTTGCGGTGGTTGTAAAAGCTACAACTCGAGGTGAATGAACCCTTACAGTATATATATATATATATACATCAACTACTGCACAACTTTTGTTATATTGGTCGACTAAAAACAATCTCATTTTTATAACCTTTTCTCAGCTACCGGATATATGCAAAAGACGCTTTTAAGCTCTTCTCGGATTTTTTTTTTCGTTTCATTCATATATATTTATTTTCCAAAAAAAAATTTTTGTTTCTCATTCATATATTTATTTTTACAAAAAAATTTTCTCCTCATTCATATTTATTTTGGCAAAAATTTTTTCTCTTCATTCATATTTTTTTTGAAAATTTTTTTTTTTGTACCGAAAATCTTTTTTTCTAGTAGAAATTAACAGAATTCACTATATATACTGGCGCAGTAAAATGGTACCAGTACTGCGCCAGTAGTCGATTTTTGATAGGGTTCTTATAACGAAAAAAAAAATTAGTAAAATTTTACTAATTCAAAAGCATAAAGTGAGTCACTATAATTTCACAGAAAATTAAAAGGCATTAAATTAAGCTGCAACGCTTATTATTTTAATCCAATTTTGCTTATTTTAATATCAATATGGATTAAAATAAACAAAATTGGATTAAAATAATAAGCGTTGCAGCTTAATTTAATTCCTTTTAATTTTCTGTGTTAAAATTAATTAAGGTAGGTGGCTAGGTGGCAGCTACTAAACACGTGTTCACATGTGTCTCGGTTGATTTTGTTTAAATAAAACGGTTTAAGTTTGGTCTGTTCTTTTACAACCTTATAGTTATAAACATTATTTTGTGCTGGTTTTTAGTGAAAGTTTTTTATTATCTGCACCATTTGCCTTAACTTGGCTCTCTGATTTGAATTTTTTCTAACCTAACATTGGACTGATATACTTGTGTGAAGTTTTTTGTTTATGTAACTTCAATTGGAACTGTTTTCGCTCAATTTACTTTTTATTTTTATTTGAATGATTATTTGTGTGCAAAAATGGCCTCTAGTGTTGAAAATTGTGCAAAATGTGGTAAAGATATTACACGTGCTATTCCTACTTTGTGTAGGAAGTGTAATCTTCCTTATCATCCCAGCTGTGCGTTACAGCTGTCTACTTTGCCTGATGGGTCGTTCACCAAATGTTGTAAACCTAGGTCATTGTCTCCTTCAAATAATTCTCAATCTTCACAAACCTCTGTTAACTTGGATAGTATTTTGAGAGCTATTAAGGTTTTATCAACAACAGTTTCTGATAATTTTGCCAATATGACTGAAAACATGTCAGATATCAACAAAAAACTCGATGACACACTGTGTAGGCTGAGTAATATGGAAAGCAGAGTTGTTGATTTGACAGAGCGTCTTAATGTTGTCGAAGAGAGACTTGATAAATCTGAGGCAAATGGTTCTACAAATATTGATTCTAATTCAGTAACTAATGTCTGTATAAATGAACTTGTTGATCGAAAGGAAAGAAAGAACAATCTTGTTTTATTTAATCTTCCAGAATTGGACACTTCGTCAAATAATAGTTGTTCTTTGAAATCTGTGGTTACGAATAAATTAAAAAAATTCATTCAAACAGATGATCTTGAAAATATACGCACATTTAGAATTGGTTCTAATGCGCAGGTTTCTCGTAAGCCTCGCCCTGTTAAGATTGTATGTGAGACGGAAGAGAAGGCACAAGTAATTCTAAAAAAATTTGTAAGTGTCAAAAGAGACTCAACACGTTCAAGGGAGTTGGAAGATCTTTGGATGTCGAATGACAGGACGGTTATGCAGAGGGAGGAGATTAAGAGAGTGAGGGAGGAACTAGAGACCCGTCGATTAGACGGAGAAATGAATGTGTCAATGGTCTACCGGCGTGGAATCCCTACCATAATTAAAATCCCCCCTAGAAATCGCACATCCACTCTTACAGTCCAAATAGATGCGTGTAAGGAGAATCTATAGTGATTTCCCCACTTGGTGCCCAAGGTTGTGTCCCTTCCTTGAGATAAACTTATTTTATTTCTATCTATGAAAGTGATTTAAGGAAATACATACAAAACTAAACGTAGACATTGTGATTTAGATAAAATCAGTATTATTGAACAATAACAATTATTTTTGAAATTAATTGATATAATGGTAAAGCAGATTCTATTTATCGAAAATTAATCTTCTCTTTTGATAATAATGTAATTTGATTTATGTTATTCTTTACTGTATAAACTTATAATGAACTTTAGCCATTATAGCGCCTACCTAGATTTAGTTAATATTTTATATTTTGTATTGTTACTTACGTAACTATTAGAATTTAGGAGTACTTTTGTACGAAAGGGCATGTCCCGTTATGTTCTAAATAAATAAAAAATTTTTTTACTAATTCAGATTTAGAGATTTATTTTTATCTTAAAATTTTATAAATTTTTAATATTTTTCAATTATACTACATATATATATATATATATAGGTATAGTGATATATACACCCTGAAATTAATTCTCTGTGTCAGGTTTTATTCATTATGTTTAAAAGGTGTAAAAAAATATATGATGTGAACGTTGAGCACTTTAAGTACATGAGAAAGTATCTTTTAAATTGAAGATGACGAAGCATTACAATGTTGCAGGTGAACATAATATTTCAGCACGATTATATATATGTATATATATATTTGAAAGTTCAAAGTGCGTATTCGATCTCAAGTCGCGGATGCTTTTAATGCATTTTTTTTTTTTTTTGTTCGTTTATATTTAAAAATATATAGTCTTCGTTTGTTTTTTTACGATCTAAGATAGACTTTATTTTAATTGACTTCATATTTTTTTCTAAATATATCATATTTTGATTTATTTATTGTCGCATTTCATTTTTAGTTCAATGCTCGTTATCTTTAAGTAATTTTAATTTTTTTAAACTATTATTAATAATTTATTTATTTCCATAATAATAAATAATAATTATTAATAAGATTTATTATTATTTTTATAATTGAAAATTGAATAATTTGTGATTTTCTTTTTGTTTCAGGTAACAAATTTTACAATATGAAGATATAAAATACACGCGGTGAAAAATATAAAGGTATGACAAACTATTATGAATATATAGTTGGAAAAGTGCGACAACTCTCTCTTTTTCTTTGTCTCTTATATATATATGTATATGTAGCTTTATAAAGGAAACGCCGGGAGAAAATATCTCTGAGAGACTCTCATTTTTCCTCCACCCCCCCCCCCCTCTCTCTCTCTCCTTCTGTCTCTCTCTCGGAAGAGAGAAAATCGCGCGTTACTGCAGTGGGAAGTACTCGTAGAAATTCCTGTACAAAAGTGCAATTCCTGCTAAGTTGGCGCACGATGCTAATGTACTTAGCACTTGGCCGTGGAACATCCTCGAAGGATCCTGACATTAGTGATGTATAACGTAAAGTTGAACATATAAGCAAACTTGTATATATAGCTTCGTAATTGAATACATATATAATATATAAAACGGGGAAAGTGTATTTTAATTTTTAATATTATCTAAAAATTTTTATTTATAAAGTAATTTATTTGTTCTTTATTAGTTTAAATTAAATTTGAACCGATACACTTTTTTTTCTAACTGTTACTTAATTCTTATTTCGAATATTATTTGATTATAGAAAGTTGCTATACGTTTAATTATTTTTTTATCTTTACTCTTTTTTTTTTTTTATTTGAGGAAATAATTTTGAAAGGCATTATTTCGAAAAAAGAAATTTTTGTATTTGGAAAAAATATAGTATATTTTCTAAATTTGAATTAGTTACTTTTAGCTAATTTAACTATGCCGATATTAAATGTATTATTATAACCGTTTTGACTCATTTTTAGTTAAATATGCGACTAATTTTTAATAGAAAATTACTAATTAATTTAGTAAGGCTACTAGTTTAATTAGTAAATATTAATAAATGAATTAGTTGTTTTCTATCATCAATTAGTCACTTTTTATACTCAAATTTAATTAAAAGTAACTAATTTTTAGTAGAAAACTACTAATTTGTTTTGTGAAAAATGACTAATTGTTAGTAGAAAAATACGAATTTATTTATTAAGGCTTCTATTTAAATTAGTAAACTTTAATAAATGAATAAAAATATATATAAATCCGAATTAGTTAAAAATAACTGTTAGTAAAATCTTGATTGACTTTTTAGTAATTAGTAAAAAAATAACTTTTTGTAAAAAGAAGTAACTAAAAGTAATAGTAACTATAATTTTCATTGGAAAAATAACTGTAAAAAATATATTCAAAAACTAATTGAATTAGTTACCAGAAATTTTGGTTAAAATTTTAGTTTTAGTTTAGTTGAAAAATAAATTTAACTAATAATAAGTTATTTTTAATTTAAAAAATCAGCAGAATTAGTAAATTTTTTAGTCTGAATCAGTAAATGACATTTTGCAATGAAATTAATTACTGCAAACTAATTCTAAATTTAATTTAACAATAAGGAAACGGAAGGTGTTCATTTTGACGCAGACAACGCCCTTTTTTGAGGAGAGAAAATTGAGCAAGCAAACGATATAGTAATTTCACAAGACACCAAGTAATTGTGCTCGCGTTAATTGTCCGCCTATATACACACACGTATGTAAACACATATACACTAACACGTGATTACATTCTTAACTTTATAGTGTGGGCTCACCTTGCTTTTGTCGGCGTACCAATAAATATATATATATATATACTTTATACTTATAATACAGAGAGTGCATCGTATTTCATCTATAATGTGTATATATACATATAGTTATATTTATTTCAATGTATCGCTAGGAATACAATACACCAATACAAATATCGTTTCAAGACACAAACAGAGCGGAACTTTGCTGCCGGCGGCCTGTTTCGTATCGCAATAACGCACGTCCTTCCCATCGTGTAACTCAAGATTCGTGTAATCCACTCCCATCCCAGATTTCAACACTATATAAAATTAATACATTTTATTTTTTCTTCAATTTACATTACAACTTTCACAATTTATTATTTATCATATGTAGATATCAAAATTGTACTTTTTATCCACGTGAAAAATTTTTTTATTTATTTGTTTTGAAAAATTTCGGTTAATATTGTAAGTAAGAATTTTTGATACAGATTCCTGCATCGACATTTTACCGACACTTGAAAAATAATGGTTCTTATGCTAAATGTCGATAACATGTCGGTGCAGGAATCTGTAATATATCTATATATCATAATAGAATAAAAAATAAATTCATGAAAAAGATTTTTTTTAAAAAAAGGCGAACTTTGAAATTGGAACTATAAATCTTAAATTTCTCGCGAGATTATTGGGTGGTTACGAAGCAATTATATATTTAAACGGGCAAACGAATAAATATGGGACTTGTTTTGAATGATTATACTCTCACGGTTTTATATACGTGAGGTCCAATTTTTTTTTCTTTTTTTTAAATAAAGCCGCGCCATCAGTGACCGGAAGAGGAGTGGAGAATCAGCGGAAACTTCCCGTTATAGTCGCTCAACATACGTGATTCATTGTAGATGGGAGATTCTTGAAATTGAGTAAATAATATGAGGCGCAGTGAATATATATATATATATATACGCACTTGCTTGCAGCTGTGGTATACTTTCGCCAAATTATATAGAGATTCGAATATATACACTCGCGGAAAACAATAAAAGTTGCCGGAGTACTTGGCAAAAAAAAAAATAATAAAGAAATTCATGTCCACCTTGGTTAACTTCCTGGTGCCAGGATAAAAATATCGTATTTTGTTTTATATATATATTTTTGTAAAAAAAAGTACTTCCGAGAAAACGCCATGGAAAAATTAGAAAAATATTTATAACGAAATAGCATAAATATAAGAAAAAGTAAATATTATTCGATCGTAAAATTGTGATATAAAATGTTTCTATTTGATATGGATAAAAGAAATTACGAAATTGTGTTATTTGCGAAAATTAGTTTGAGGTTATGTCAGTGGATTGAACGTCGTTAATCGTTCTAAATTGTAATTTAAATAATTTGATATAGCAAAAAGTCAATTACTGATTTAAATAGCAAATTTTTCTTTTAGGTTATGTTTTTTTTAAGTAACTAACTACAAATTTATTTTTAGGTTATGCTATATTAAAATAACAAATAGTAACTAATTCAATTAGTTTTTACTATTTTTAGTTATTTTTCCTAATAATTAGTTTTGTGAATAAAAAAAAAAATAATTAAACGTCCTTGCTATAATGGATATGATGTCTTTTCTATCATCTCAAATGTCTAATGTGAGAGAAAGGCTATTGGTCCAGAAGTCAAATAACTGGTTTTAGATGCCAATCCACCCGCACAGTATTCTCTCTCTCTCTCGTTATATATATTATATATACATATATACTGTACTTGTGGAAAGGCATCTGATTTTATATACTGACACTGCGGATGAAATTCATTCTTGCGTTTCAAGGTCCGTATATTATTTACGGTCCAGATCACCAAAGAAGGAAATTGATATCAGTGGCCACGGACAATAACCTCCCATCGATTTCTCTCTAGGGAATAATATTTTTTTTTTATACATATAAACAATATAATTCCATATTGTTTTATTTTTCGTAAAAAAAAAATCGAATTTTATTTTGATTAGGACTGATATCACTGAAAAAATTTCTGTATTTGAAACAAATGCCATTTAATTGATTCAAATAATAGTTATTTAATATAAATCAATAACTATGCAGTGTTCCTCTTGCGGTGGCGTCTTCAACTAAAATACTCCCCCTAGTGATGGCGTCCTCAACTAAAGTACTCCCCCTAGTGATTGCGTCCTCAACTAAAATATTCCCCCTAGTGATAGCGTCCTCAACTAAAATACTCCCCCTAGTGATGGCGTCCTCAACTAAAATACTCCCCCTAGTGATGGCGTCCTCAACTAAAACACTCCCACTAGTGATGGCGTCCTCAACTAAAATACTCCCCCTAGTGATGACGTCCCCAACTAAAGCGCTAAAAATTTAGAAATTAAAACAAAAAATTATTAGTAACGTAAAAATAATAATTATTTCATACTAAAATAGTTGGAGATTAGTAAAATAAATTTGGTTGTTAATTGTATCGCTCTTTGGAAATATAGGGGAAATATTGAAAATTGAGTTGGCCTTTTTTCAGGAATCGTAAAAATTTATATTTATGAAAGAGGATGTTTTTTTAAAAACACATTTCGTATATATGTAAGGACACGTGCTCACCACATGGCTGAGAATTTGTTTTTTCTTCATCTTCTTCTTCTTCTTTTTTTATAATCTTTTCTTCGAGAGAAGCCGGACTTTGAACACGTGTTCCTTATATACTCTCCGTATGATATTCTAACAAAGGTTTTTAAATACAGAATAAAGAGAACTACTTCCTTGATGCATTAATGCAGTTCACTGAACTCAATATATATATATATATACTGCAAGCACTGTAAAATTTATTCGTCGACAGTAATATTATTAATTTGTTTTCAAAAAAAAAAAATTTCTCACCTTTTTGGAACCTTATAAAGATTAAAGGGAAAAGGGTAGAATTTTAGTATTTTGGTATTGGTACAAAATCTGAATTTCAGAATTGGCAGAGTGATTTTGAATTATAATTATTTTTTTTATTTCTATACAATAGAAAGATTTTTTATTACTGTATGAAAAATATAGTATTTATTTAGTTTTTTTAAAATCATTTTTGGTTATGGTACACTTAGAGATTAAATTTTAAAATAACCAACATCAAAAAGCTTTTTCTCTCTCTTTTTTCTATTTTCAGAGTCTGATGTGATGGACATTTGAAAAAATAAACTCGTAATTTGAAAGCAATTATTCTTATCGTCCTTGTTAAATTTAGACGAGCATTAAAAGTGATTCATGTAAAATGCCTTATAAAATAGCCTCGAAAATAGCTAAAGAAGCAGAATAACTTGTGAACCTGAAAGATAGTGATTTTATCGAAAAAAGAGTTGAGAAGATAAGAAGTGCAATGTTTCTTATCTGAGTGATGCAAAATATATATATACTTTGTACAAGTTGATTTACATGTAAAGGTGTTGTCCTCAATAGCGCGTGTTTCTGACCAAGAGAATATTCTTTCATGATGCGGTGCGTATTTAATTCTCGATATCAAATTTCCAAGGTGTCGTCATGTCAGGCATTTATTTTCTATCAATGGATTTTCTTTTTTTTTTCGTCATATATCAATTGATTCCACTGGTTTCACTTTTTGATTTTTATATCTAATTAAGATCATCAAAAAAAAAAAAAAAAAAAAATACCATCCTCTATCGATCTGTCGATCAATGTCAGAAAAAAAAACATTGTTCTTAACCCACTTTTTCATAAGATGAGTTTCTCTCGTTGTGGGACACACAAGTGCAAGTAAATTATTATTCAGTTTCAAGGAAAGTTGCTTCGCTCAATTTTTTTCTCTATAGACTCGCGCGAATATATAGAAGAGACATTCTATTTGTATTTTCTCTTTCATGGATTTTTTTTTCGACAGTTTTGGAAAATATTTTTGTATAGCTAAAATAAATAATTTTACGCGGAAGACAAAAAATTGGCTAAAAACTTAGTTTTGTTATATTAAAATAACGAAAATATAACTAATAGTAAATAATTCAACTATAGTTTTTAGTATTTTTTCAGTTATTTTTCTACCGAAAATTAGTTACTTTTTACTAATAATTAGTTATTTATTATTAATTACTAAAACAAACAGTCAACAAATATTTTACTACACTTAAAGAAAAAAATTATTTATTTATTTATTTATTTAAATTGTAATAATAATATAATTAATAATTAATTTTATATTAAATAAATAAATAATAATTATAATAATAGTAATAATAATAATAATAATAATAATAATAATAATAATAATAATAATACCTAATAAAAATAATAATTTTAAAAATTGTAATAATTATAATTAGTTTAATTTTTTGCTAATTCAAATTTAGAGAGTAGGGGCGGAAAAAAAATATATAAACGTAACTAGGAAGTAAAGAAAAAACATGCAGTATTCTGTTATTGAGCAATTAAGATTGCAATAATTTTTTTTTTTTACTATAAAATATTATTAAAGCATATATATATGTTGAATGTGAAAAACTTCATTTCCTCATGTTTAGAAAAATAACGATATTAATGTATATATATCTTGATTCGTATATATACGCTATAATTATCTATATTAGCGATTTTAAAAATAAAAAGGAACAGGTTCGACGAGATGAAAATACTGTTAATTAGATTCATTCGACAAGTTATTTCTGTGAAAAATTCAACAAACTTCATGTTGGTACTATAGATTATATTCCTATATATATATAAATGTGAATGGTAGATATTGATTCAACTCGCAATTCTGTCAAAATAACAAGTAATAGTTTATTTATCAGCCAATATATATATATTATATATAAGTTATGAAATAATCACGTAATTAAGAAATCGCATTTGACAATATTAATTTATTTAAAAAAAATATATAATATAAATTGCATTAAAGATTCTCTTCGCAAAAATTTGATTTTATATTTTGGAAAAATTCACCTCTTGATTTTTAAAGGTCAACCGGTATTAATCGAGGCTTTTTTTAAATTTTTTTTTAAGGATTATTATATATAAGGCGAGAATTTTTATTTGATTTTCTTTTTTTCCACCGTTTATGATTTATGTTTTGCGCTGTCGTGTCAGTGTTTCACTCACACACAATCCAACGAACTATATAATGTATATAAAAACATTACCTATATGTGTTTTAATGATTGCACGTGCGACTATATATATATATATATATATATATATATATATATACTTAATGTCCCTATAATAAAATTAAAAAAAAAAATAATTCTACCTCCCAATTCGCGACCTTGCTTATTAAAATTACATTATATACCTCATGCGGACTTTTCCCGTTTCAAATATTATATATAATTTCATATATGAAATTTGATTAACTTCTGCTCGCACTTGAAAAAAAATCTATTAATCACAATTGGATCATTAATAATATTTTAGCAAAAAACTATTTTTATTTGAATTTATATATATATATAAATAATTAATTAATCTTTTTATGTATTTTATATACAATTTTGCAAATTAATCACAGAAAATTATAAGGTATTAAAATAAGCTGCAACGCTTATTATTTTAATCCAATTTTGCTTATTTTAATACCAAAATAGATTAAAATAAGCAAAATTGTATTAAAATAATATAAGCGTTGCAGCTTATTTTAATGCCTTTTAATTTTCTCTGAATGTAAAGTTATTACATTGAAATAATATTTATTTAATTCAAATAATAGTTTACTTGATTATTTTCAAATAAATATATAATGAAACAAAAATTTATTTGGCACAAATAAAAAAATTATTTGAATGAAACAAATTTTTTTTTTCATTTTTACTTAAACTAAATAATTTTTATTTAAAAAATATAATAATAATATATTAAATAAATTTTCCTTGATTGATTTTATGCCAAAAGCAATAAAAAAAAAAAAAATTTTTTACAATAATATTATCTTCAAGTTATATAACAATTTGACGTAAAAATCATAGAAAATACGTAGGAGTCAGTTGAGAATTACGTAAATTGTTGCGGATATTTCATTTACATATCTGATGAATATAATATAATAATAAATATAATATAATAATAAAAAATAAATCATTTGTAAAAGTTGTAAAAAAATTACGACTAAGATTTATTTTCAAAATTATTTATTACAAATTATTTATTATTATATCATTCTTATTGTTATTATTATTTTTTATTATATTAATTTTTTTTCATCAATATTTGTTACAGTAAAATCATTTAAATATCACGAATAGATGACTTGCCATTAATCATTTTTATTAACTATTAAATTTTAATGAAATTTTTTCAAAACCTGAATCTTATGATATATTGAGGAAGTGCGTATATTATTTATACATATATATAGAAATGCGCGGTACACTTTATAAAAGTCACGTGTTGTAGAAAAAATAAAAATATATATATATATATATATAGATGGATTATTGATCGGATTTGTCCGCAAAAGGATTCCTTATTGAATAATAAATTTATTTTCAACATTTAAAATCAAATGAATTTTGCAATAGAATTTTTATTTTAAAAAAAGAGGGGGGGGAAGAAAAAACAATAACATAAAGAAGAAAAACATGCCTATTAATCATATTACTTTCCATCGCTTTGCCTGGATTATGTTATATATTTATATACATATATGCAGACACTTTAACCGATTATGAAAAAAAAAATGGTCAAACTGGCTATATATTAAAATTCATAATTGCCAACTACTTGCAATGTAAATATATTAGTTATCTCAGACTATATACATATGGGGAAGTGATTAATTTGATTCGCGAAAGTTAATTTCTGTTTTATAATTGTGCAATAGTTTTTTTTTTTTTAATTTTCTAATTAATATCACCATATATTAGAATATTTTTTGGATTTAAAAAAATTTTTTTTTTTTAATCTTTTTTTCGCTTTATAATTTTTAATTAAAATTTCATAATTCTAGACTTTTCGTGATTCCTTTTTATTTATAATATATTGTATATATATAATTAGTCTTTGGATGTAAAAATGATATAAATATAAATCAGTAATGGAGAAAGTCTAATCCAAGGCTGTGATTTGCTGATAATTGTAGTAGTGTGATAATAATTTGCGAAATAATTGCAAAAAGAGAATATCAAAACTTAGATATAATTATCCAAATGTGTGCGCTTAAATAATGAATTATTTTTAATTTTTTTTTTCCTGTTTGAAAGATGATCGACAAGTATGTCAAGTAAATTACATATAATATATTTTTCAATCAGATATTTTATGCAGTTTATATTATGCATGAAGGTAAATAGGGGAGTGGATTATATTTCAAGTTTAATATACACACATACTGTTATAGTATATATAGAAAAAATCCACCTGTTTATATATTCATGTCAATTTCTTATATAAATGAAAAGATGTAAAGCCGATTATAACACAATTTTTTTTATACTTCAAACGGATTATCTGTTATTACAAATATTGTAAATACTTACTGCATTTTTTACATTTTTTTTTCTCCAAAACGAATTAACTGTTATTACAATGTACTTACTGCATTTTTACAATTTTTTTTTTTTTATTTATTTTTTTTATTCATTTTTTTCTTAAACATACGGGTAAATTAAAATAATATTCGTAATTGCATAATCAATTTAAGTGACTGATAGCACACTTTGTATATATAAATGAACCAGAGTGAGTGAAAGTGGTTTTAATGGCATACAAATTTCCTGTTGTGACAATATCAGCGTCATTTCTTTAATTAAAAAGCGTCTCTTTATATGTATATATAATATAACATAACCGGCAGTATTTCTAAATAGGTACAACCCTGTTTTAGTCCTGATTAAAATTCATTATTTAAAGAGAGAGAGAAAAAGTAAAAGTATTTTTTTTTATTCGAATTTAAAAAAACTAAAAAAAATATATATTAAAAATTATATTGACGTAACAAATTATTGTCCTATATTTTAATTTTTTTTTTTATTATTATTATTATTATTATTATTATTATTCTATACACTGAACAAAATTTATTTGATTCAAATAATCGGTTACTTGACTATCAAATAAATATTTACTTGAACCAAATAATTTTTAAAATCAAATTAAATAAACTGTATTTGAAACAAATATACAATTTAATTGAATAATTATTCGATACAAAATAAATATTTAATTGATAATATATAATCAAGTACAAGATTATTTGAATCAAATAAATTTTTTTTTTTAGTATTGCAATTGTTAAATATGGAAAAATTAAATATATATTTAAAGAATTTATCTAGAGGAAAAAATAAGTATATATTTAAGTTACGAGGAAAATTTAGAAATAATATATTTTTTTTTTTTTGTTAAACTCCAAAGTTCTCTGGTTTTTTTTTATAAGAAAAAAAAAATATTCAGAAAATCGTAAAATCGAGCACATAATTTATCACACTTTGAGATAAATTATTTATATTATATATACATAATATAGTAATTGTAAGTGAGAGTGTCACTATAAATAATTTTAGTACCTATTTTTCTTTTCTTTTTACATTATACAGTTATGGCAGATAATCACGTCCTTAAAAGCTATTATAATTTTATTATATTATATTTGCAAAATAGTTTAGTTTACTTTGCTTCCTATATAAAATTATTTTTAACACTTTGTTTTTAAAATCCGGAGATATAATTCGTCAAATACTTTTTTTCCTATTACATCTCTATTTTTATATCCTGCGAAAGTGCAATAATTACGTAACAAGTATATAGTAATAATAATAATAATAATAATAATAATAATAATAATAATAATAACAGTAACAGTTTGGAAACATTTTCTTGATTTCTAATAAATATTCAATTATTTTTTATAAACACTTTATCATTAATTATGCACTTTTGTAGGAAAATAGTTTAAAACAAATAATTTTTTATAAAAATATACAGAAAATTAAAAGGCATTAAAATAAGCTGCAACGCTTATTATTATTTTAATCCAATTTTGCTTATTTTAATACCAAAATGGATTAAAATAAGCAAAATTGGATTAAAATAATAAGCGTTGCAGCTTATTTTAATGCCTTTTAATTTTCTGTGTAACAGAAAATTTAATTTTTCTTTAAATTTACGAAACTATTTTCCATGCGTTTGGTAATTTTATTTATACTCTGGTAATTGATCAGTCTCTAACAGACAAAATTATATAAATTTGCATATTTTGAACAAATCGCTATTATCAGTCTTATAATTTATATATATAAAAAAAAATAATGTCTGAAAAGTCAAATATTTTTTGTCTCTATTATGTAAAACTATATATATATATATATACGAAACTGTATGTATAAAGCCATAAGATTAAAATTGCGGTTTGGACATTAAGGAACGGTTTATTTCATCTAATTGAAGGTCTTTGCTACTTTGTTAAAAGTAAAATAGCATTTGATCAATTTTTTTTTTTCGTTGCAAAATATTTAAATCCAAATATGGAGGTTTATATAAAATTTTAGTAATAATCATGTTATCATGTAAGTGAAAAAATTCAGCCGCACACATAAAATCAGTAAATTTTTTTTTTTTTTTTAAATACTTTCTCTATAGGAAGCAAAATGCATATTAATTTTTACCGCAAAATCTAAATTTCTTTTGTTATTGTAGGATAAATTCTTTAAAAACAAATAAAATACTTTTTCATACAATAAATAAATAATATATACAATAAATTATTTTATAATAGCAAATAACCTTATCAAAAATTAATTACTGAGGCAGTACAGCGCCAGTACCACCAGTAGTGGAGCGATATTGGTACCAGTATCGCGGCAGTATAGTGAACACTGGTAATTTTTGGTATAGGGAAGCGATTATATTTGAACCAAATAAAATTATTTTTAACTGTAATTAATTTTTTCAAAAAATATTTTAAAATAAATTCGAGATGAAAAATGAAGATTGTCGCACTTTGCAAAGAAACTAATATATATATACATATATTATATACACGGATGTTGTCAATTATTTGATTGGCAGTAATTCTTATAAAGCTATATGCAAAATCATGACAAGTGCTTATTATAATAATGTTAATTTCTCTCTCTCTCTCTCTCTCTCGATCAATTTGTTATATTTTAATAATGAATCTCTCATATCACAACTTTTTAACCCTCCCCTCTAATTTAATTTCCGAATATATTTATACAATAATTTTGCACCTATCAGGGAAAACATTTTTTTTTTCTTTGGCCACTGAGTTCATTATTATTATATTAAAATAGGAAAATAGTAATGCATGTAATGGTATGCTCCCCTATATCTTGACACTTAAAGACACAGATTAGCTTATCCTATATAATACTGGTGGCTAATATGGAGACATGAAACGGCAGTCGTCACGGACGTTAACGCCATGACACCTTCACTACAACCATAAATTTCACGTTCGCTAGCACCTTGCATGTCTTCCTGAAATTTATCACTCTCTTAAATTTTTTTTTTCACCTTTTTGTTTTTTTTTTTTTTTTGTTGTTGTTCTTAATCGATTAAAACTCTTAATTGATATTTCAATCTGTTAAACATTTTTTTTTATTTAATTTTTAATTATTTTTTTTTAAATTAATTATTGCACTGAAAAAAAAAATTTATTTGATTCAAATATTCGGTTACTTGATTATTATCAAATAAATATTTACATGAAACCAAAATAATTTGTATTTGAGTCAATTAAATAACTATTTGTTTTAAATACAGAAATTATTGGTCCAAATACATATTATTTAAATACATTATTTAATTCAAATAAAAAATTATTTTGGTTCAAGTAAATATATTTATTTGATAATATTAAGTAAACGATTATTTTAATCAAATAAATTTTTTTCTCAGTGTGTAAATGTATTAGAGTAGCTCACTTTTCACCCATTCAGATTAAGAGAGTTGATATTATTAAAAAAAAAAAATTGATAATAATTAATATTAATTATTATAAATTAATAATTATTGACATTAGTTAACCATTGATATACATAAATAATTAATAATAATTTATATTAATTAACAATTTATATAAATTAAAAATTAATAATAATGTATATTAATTAACAAATTTATATTAACAATTATTATTATTAATAAATAATAAACGTTAATTATTGATATTAATTAATAATTAATAATAATTTATATTAATTACTATCTAAAAGTTGATATTAATTAAAAATTGATATTAATAATTGTTATTTACTGAGAAAATTAAAAGGTATTAAAATAATAAGCGTTGCAGCTTATTTTAATGCCTTTTAATTTTCTGTGTATATTAATAATTGACATTAACAATTGTTATTCAATAATAATTGACATTCAATAATAATTTTTAAGAAATTATATTAATTAACAATTAAATTTAATGATTGATATTAATTAATAATAATTGATAGTAATAAACAATTGATGTTAATAATTGATATTAATTATATAATATTCAATAATAATTTCTATATTTAATAACTAATATACATTAATATAAAATATTATTAATTAATAATTGATATGAATTAATAATAATAATTATTATAATAATTATTAATTAATAATATTTTATATTATTATTAATACCAGATATCCTAGGATATTCCAAAAACATCCCTTGGATATCCTAGGGATATCCTAAGGATACTTTAAGGATATCCAAAGTAGCGGCGGTTAGGATATCTTAGGGATATCCCAGGGATATCTAAGGATGTCCCTAGGACGTCCCAGGGATATCCTAATCATTTCCTCGGATATTATTAGGATATCCTCAGGACGTCCTAAGGATATCCCAAGGATATCCCTGGAATAATTAGGGATGTCCTTAGGACGTTCTAAGGATATCCACAGTATGACTATATTATCTTAAGGGTTAGAATATCCTTGAGTCGTTCTAAAAATGTCCCTAAGATATCCATAAAACGACCCTAACATATACAAAATAATTAAATAAAAATGGAAAACATATTTTTTGGATGTATTTATAATGTATTTCCAAGATATCTAAAATGATTTACCTTGTCTACAAGAATTCTTTTTTCTACTTTTTCTTTAAAAAATCTCTTGAAACCAACTCAAGCGCTAACTATATTTGTATCGAAAAATCGCTATCTCAAATAGTCAAAATTTGAATCATAATGATATCCTAGGGAGATCTTAGCGGTATTTCTAAAATATTTTAACGATATACCAAGTTTATCCCAAGAATATCCCCACGATATCACTAGGATATCCCAGGGATATCCCTAAAATATCCTCAGTATATCCCCAGGTTATCCCAAAAAATATCCTACGTAACGGCGATTTGGATGTTCTGTAGGATATCCTAGAATATCATATGGACGTTTTCAGGATATCCTACATTAGTTTAGGATATCCTGAGGATATCCTTTTGTTGTGAGGGTATATTTTATGTTAATTAATAGTTGCTTTTTATTATAAATAAATAAATATAAATTATAATTTTGAAAAAAAAAATCCATCTCTCTGGGGGAAAGTGTTTGGAAATTTGTTTATATGATTCCTCGCGGGGACAAGAATGAAATAGAGTGATTATTATTATATAGGCGTGCGTGTGCTCTACTTTCACGCGATGTAATTAGCGTATATACTAGATGCTCCTGTAGGGCTTCTTTCAAGAAGCTAGTTTGTTTACTGCTCAATGTTTGCGATTACTTCTGGCAATATTCTACTCCCATATAATACTTATTTTGTTATACTATATATATGCTCTAAAGGAATTCATCGCGTAAAGCTTGCTTTGCCAATCTAAAGGCACGCAAATCATTCCCCTAATGATGCTTTTCTTGATTAAGCTAATGGGATTATAACGAGAGGTTTCCTGGGTAATGCAAGAACTCTTTTGCGCTGAGGAACAAAAAAAAAAAAAAAAAAAAAATTGCAAGTAATTGATAATACTGATGTGGTCCTTTTTCCTCTCTCTCTCTCTCTCTTTATATATATGGGGGAATTGAGAAAAATTCAAATAATCGGTTATACTTGACTTATCAAATAAATATTTACTTGAGGTAAATAATTTTTTTATTTAAATAAATCAATAAAATTTTTTTTTTGCATTTTTATTTGAAACAGATAAAAAAATTGAATCAAATAGAAATATATTTGTAACCTTTTACTTGTTTCAAATAAAAAAATTTAATTTAGCTCAAAAATTTTTTTTTTTTAGTGCAAATAAATTAAAATTTTTAATCTTGCAAAAAAATCAAGATTATATTACGTTTCACGGTCAAAAATGTATAATACGCGTGGGCGACTTCCGTAGGCAATTTTTTTTTTTGTCTTCGTCTATTCAATATATATATATATATATATATAGGAGAGAGGTTTTTTGGACGAGAATCGAGATTTGTCGCCTTATCCTTGTCCTCCATCGTTCATGTATATATGCGGCGATTTCATGGTAACTCGATATATATATATATATATATAGGATATAGTAGCAAAGCCAGGACCATAAACCATATGGTGCAGAATAATAATATATATGTATAAGAGCGACAGATCCTTACAAAGATAAGTCTTATACCGATTTATATTGGCGTGATTGTAATTTACTGCGTCTACAACTAATACTACTACTACTTCTATACTCTCTTATTTAAATTGAGTAAAAAAAAAAAAAAAAAAAAAATTTTTTTGTCCATCCAATTACTTTTTTAGATTTTTCGTCAATTAATTAATGTAAGGGAAATTACAATTTTTCATATAGTAAATAAAAGTAATAATAATAATAATAAAAATAAAATATAATTATTAATATAATATAATTTTTTTTCCTAAAAAAATATTTTTTTTTTTTAATATGTTGAAAGAAGACTTCGTGGTGGGTAGAAGCTTTGGTGGGATAGATGGGATAAGAAGGGATGTGGAGAGGGGTCAAGACAACGAGGAGACGACGTGTAGTAGTAGTAGTAGTAGTAGTAGTATTTCCTTGGAGAGATGAGGGCATCGGCCTGACCGTGACCTAGCCACCGCTCCGTACTCCACGCGTCTCTTCTCGCAGTTTTCGTATACCATACATTTTACGTCTTATATAAATATATGTATACATATATACAGATTTTTTCACTTTTCCGCGTAAATTTTGCCAAAAAAAAAACAAGAAAAACATTTTCTAAGGGAACAACATTTTTTTCTGACAAATTAGGGGTTTTTTTTTTCTATACAGAGAGTAAAAAGTGTGCCTGGCACACAGATGCTACGAATTTGTTTTTTGTCTTTCTACTTTAAGTAGAAAACGCCTTTCTGAGTCAGACAGAATTTAAAATACATTTAAATCAGGCGGGAACTCGTCTGACGAGTAAATGTGTTTTCTACTTGAAGTAGAAAAATAAATTCGGTACTGGAAGTAGATTTTTTTATTACTTAAAGTAGAAAAGATTTTCCAAAGTAGAAATATTTATTTTCTACTTGAAGTAGAAATATAAATTCGTTACTGGAAGTAGAATTTTTTTTACTTAAAGTAGAAAAGATTTTTCCAAAGTAGAAATATTTTTTTACTTAAAGTAGAAAATACTTTCTATAGTCAAAGTAGAAATATTTATTTTCCACTTAAAGTAGAAAATACTTTCTATAGTCAAAGTAGAAATATTTATTTTACTTAAAGTAGAAAATATTTGTTATAGTCAAAGTAGAAATATTTATTTTCCACTTAAAGTAGAAAATACTTTCTATAGTCAAAGTAGAAATATTTTTTTTTACTTAAAGTAGAAAAGATTTTTACAAAGTAGAAATATTTATTTTCCACTTAAAGTAGAAAATACTTTCTATAATCAAAGTAGAAATATTTTTTTACTATTAATGTAGAAAATATTTGTTATAGTCAAAGTAGAAATATTTATTTTCCACTTAAAGTAGAAAATACTTTCTACACTGAAAAAAATCTTCACCTTGAAGAGCGATAAGTTTCACTGAAACAGCAATAGGTTTCACTTAAACAGCGATATATTTCTCGAAAACAGCAAAACTTTTCGCTATTTTAGAGAAACAAATCGCTTCTCCAGATAAAGATTTTTTTCCGTATAGTCAAAGTAGAAATATTTTCCACTTTTGATGTAGAAATATTTTGTTTTAGTTAAAGTAGAAATAGTAAATATTATGTAATAATAATATTATAATATAATATATTTTTCTACTTAGATTAAAAAAAATTTTCTAATTAGAGTAGAAAAATATTTTTAAAATAGCAATATTTTATTTTACTTAAACTATAGAAATAATTTCCACTCCTTATCAGCAGTAGGTGAAAATAATAATTAATAAGAAAGTGGAAATTAGAATAAAGTTTTGAGGTTTTTTTTTTTTTTTTTTTTCTTTAATTAAAACGAGCGTGTGAGGGTTAATGAAGAAACGGATACTCTCATGTGAAATGATCACGACACTGTTAGACATTTATGAGCACCATCATCTCTCAACGCTGAACATGTTTAGCAACCAACGACTATTCGTTTAAGCCATCAAACATTCTGCACGTTTACATTTTAACCTACCCTTATATATATTATGCGCTTACATTTTCATTTGCATACATATACATATAGCCATAAGAGAGAGAGAGAGAGAGAGAGAGAGAGAGAGAGAGAGAGAGAGAAAGAAAAAGATCCTAATAAGCAACGATCAGTTTTCTTCGCTTTTATATGCACACATTATTTTCTCTTCTCCTCTATATATATACTCTTCTTAATGGGAAATTAAAACCAAAAGGGAAAGTAATATTAAATACAATTTTTTTTAATGTACCTATATAATGTATGTGATAAAATATTATGTATTCAATCAAGTCTTTTGTTTGTTTCAGGTGAGCTTTCATTATCGATGTGTAATTAACTGAAACTTCGGGTGAGATTTCATCTTTTTTTTATTATTATTTACTTAAATGTTACTAATTAGTACTTATTAGTTTTTTATTATTACTAATTAGTACTTACTAGTTTTTTTTATTATTAATAATTAGTACTTATTAGTTTTTTATTATTACTAATTAGTACTTACTAGTTTTTTATTATTATTACTAATTAGTACTTATTAGTTTTTTATTATTACTAATTAGTACTTACTAGTTTTTTTTATTATTACTAATTAGTACTTAATAGTTTTTTATTATTAATTATTACTGATTATTAATAACTGTTATTACTATTTGTATAATTAGTACTAATTATTATATTAATTAGTACTTATTGATTTTTATTATAAATAATTAGTACTTATTATTACCGATAATTACTAATTAGTACTTACTAGCCCTTTTAAATAGTACTTATTGGTTTTTTATTATAACTAATTAGTACTTATTATTACTGATTATTACTAATTAGTACTTATTAGCTTTTTTATTACAACTAATTAGTACTTATTATTTCTGATTATTACTAATTAGTACTTATTATTACTAATTAATACTTACTAGTATAACTAATAGTATAACTAATAGGTGAAAAATAATTTTAGATAATAATTTTTATCACAAAAAATAATAATTGATATTTTCAATATTATCTAATAGGAAAATTGTAGACATATATGCATATTTTTTTTTTTTTTTTAATTAAAAAAACAAGATAAATAGGCTTTTTTATCTCTCGACCCTGAAAGGACACGACACTCGGAGACTGATAACAACACACTCGGCACTTCCGGTATTTCCATTGTCTCTGTGATTTCGCGTGCGGGTGTGACCATATTTGCAAAGTCGATCGTAGGCGCAGCAAATGAAATGCCATAAATTTAAGAGCGAACCAGTTGTATATATATATATATATATATATATGTATGGTGATTCGTTTATTTCGTTTTTCGTTGATGGAAACTAAACGTATGTCACGATAAAATGCCACAAGATTTTATATGGTACATAAAGCGATAACTTTATATACACACACGTCGACCAGTTTCATGAATATACTTTGCAATGTTAGCCGTCAAAACTGTGTCATGGTGTTTTACGGTCATTGAGTATTCAATATTTAAAAGTTTATATCTATGCTCATCCACTCGATAGATTTTGATCCTAAATTTAGATTAAGTGCATCAGGATTTCCATTTAAAAAATTTCAAATACCTGGAATTATCGTGGAAAATCATAGAAAATCATAAAATCATGTAATTTTTGTTTTATAACTAAAAAAATTATTGAAAATTCGTTTAATAATTCAAATTAGTAGAATAATTAATAATAATTTAAAAATTACTAGTATTTACTAGTATTTACTAGTTTTTAGTAAAATTTCCTATTTGATTTAGTAATTTTTTTTTACTAAAGTTTTAGTGAATAATTAGTAGAAATTTTTACTGGTTTTTAGTTAAATTTTACTATTTGATTTAGTAATTTTTTTTACTAAAGTTTTAGTGAATAATTAGTACAAATTTTTACTAGTTTTTAGTTAAATTTTACCATTTGATTTAGTAATTTCTTTTACTAATATATTAGTAGAAACTTAGGTTATTGGTAGTTTTTAGTAGAAATAAATTAGTAGAAACTTTCATTAATTTTTATTAAAATATTCGGTACTATTTTCTATACGAAAAATTACTAAAAACTTAAGTTTCTACTAAAACGTTAGCAAAAACAATTACTAAATCAAATAGTTTTTAGTAGAAATAAATTAGTAGAAACTTTCGTTAATTTTTAGTAAAATATTTGTTTCTATTTTCTATACGAAAAATTACTAAAAACTTAAGTTTCTACTAAAACGTTAACAAAAACAATTACTAAATTAAATAGTTTTTAGTAGAAATGTCAACTAATTTTTAAGTATAATTTTTTTTCTTTTGAATTAGTAATTTTTGTTTTACTAATGTTTTAGTAGAAATTTAAATTTTTAGTTGGAATTTCCCCTAATTTATAGTTAAATATTACTATTTAATTTAGTAATAATATTTTTTACCAATAATTTTAGTGAAAAATGACTAAAAATTAGTAAATATTTTCACAAATTTTTAGTAAAATACTATAATTTCATTGAGTAATATTTTATTATACTAAAAAAAAATTAGTAGAAATTTCTACAAATTGTTTAGTAAAAATTACTATTTAATTTAGTAATATTTTTGTAACTAAATTTTTTAGTGAAAAAAAATTAAAAATTATAATAGAAATTTTCGCTTGTTGATTTGATTTAGTAATATTTAAATTTAAATTTGAAATTTAAAAACAAAAATGCGCGAAAACAGGATGCGTTAGTTTGACGTTTTATTTATTGAGATTAAAATATTTTTGTGTATACATTGAATTTTTTTTTTTTTGCAAAGCTGTTTCCTGTAAAATTGTCAAATAATTCAACTGCCACACATTTTTATACGCACTATTGAGAAATAAACGATCGTTGACTGACATACAACGTTTTATGTACTATATATATATATAGTCTTGTAAAAATAAACTTTTCTAACGAAAATAAAATATGACCGTGAATTTTGATTATAATTCGCGAATTTACGAATGATTTTGGACCTTGAAAAAAATGTTTACTAAAATATTTTCGAACAAATTTCTTCTCATTTAATAAAAATAAATTAAATTAATAAAGAAATAAAAAATAAATGTTTGACATTAAAAATATTTTATAAATATATATATATATATATATATCGAAGGGAGAAAATTGTTTTTCTTTTTATCAATTTACAATCATTTTATTTATCATCATTAGTAAAATATCAATTTCTAATCACGAGCGGACATTTTTTTTTTTTTTAAATACAGTGATAAAAATCCTTGTGAGATTATTACTGAACTTTAAAAAGTATACTCATTAACTTAGCTCGTCTCTCGGCGGCAAATATCGTGATCGTGAGGAACTCGTTCTTCTATCTCTTTTTTTTTTTATTGTAAATTCCTAACTATATAGCAAAATGTACATATACAGAAGCATTTCAATTTAGTTGGATATTATTGATCCACCTTTTGGTATATTTACTAAATAAGGCTGTTTACATATTAAATAAATAAAACAAAATTAATTAATTAAGAAAAAAATTAAATTAACTAATAGAAAAAATAAATTAACTAATGAAAAATAAATTAACTAATAAAAAAGTAAATTAATTAATAAAAAAATAAATTAATTAATAAAAAAAGTAAATTAAACTAATAAAAAAAATAAATTAACTATAAATATATAAAAATAAATTTAAAAAAATCAAAAATTGTTAATTTAACTGGTTCAATTTAAATAATCTTGGTAGTTAAAATTTTAATTAAATAATATTCAAAAAAAAAATTGTCATATCGTTTCCTTGCATATTTTAAGACTATTTATAATTAATTATGGAATGCGCTTATAAATTTTATGACATTAATAACAATGTCTTATTCAAATGTGACAATAATTTAAATAATAATAATAATAATAATAAATAATAAAAATATAATAACAAATATATAATAAAAATTGTAATTATTACATCTTTTTTAAAGTTTAAAAAAAATTGATCGCTTAACAGTTTATAAATATAGAATCATGAACCAAGGTTATTATATATGAAAAAAAATTTTGTTTTCAATATTCCTTTTTTTACGCCTCATTTTCTCATCTTTAATTTGCAATGAGGGGGCGTATTTTCGCAAACCCACGAGATTGCATTTTTTTTGTTTTGCGAAGTGGTTTTCAAATATTTTCAAGTTATACATATATGTATATTCCCTCTCACGATCGATCGATTTTGGTTTGAAAAAAGTGATTTTTTTTTCTCACATATATGTAATTGACTCCCAGAGTTAAACTTAAATTACATACATTATATATAAAATTTGCGATAAATATATGCAACTTTGTTAAAATTCTTTTATGGAACATATTTTAATGTTTCATCTTCACATAATAATACATGAAACAATATATTGTGCATAATAATAATTTTTAATAATTATATAATTTTTTCATTTTTTTTTTTTTATTATCTTTATCATTATTTTATTATTATTATTACAATTATTATTATTTTTTTAACATAATTAGTTATGTTAATTGGTCCTTAATGTAATAAAATATTCGTTATAATTATTATTTTTATTATTATTATTTTTAATATTTTTACTATTTTTACTATTATTATTATTTAATAATTTTTTTTAATTATTTTTATTTTTTATTATTTATTTTTATAATGATTTTGATATTAGGAATGATATATTTGTCTCACAGCCTAATAAATATTTATTTGATTTAAATAAAAAAATTTATTTACGACAAATATAAGTAGGCTAATATGCTGTGTGAGACAAATATACGTTTATTTGAATCAAATATATTAAATTTGGTTCAAATACTCTCTAAATCTGAATTAGTAAAAATGTTTACTAATTGAAATTAGTGACTCACTTTTTGCTTTAGAATTAGTTAAATTTTACTAATTGTTAGTAAAACTTACTAATAATTAGTAAAATTTTACTAATTGAACTAGTTTACTAATTGAAATTAGTGACTCACTTTTTGCTTTAGAATTAGTTAAATTTAACTAATTGTTAGTAAAACTTACTAATAATTAGTAAAATTTTACTAATTCAGAAGCAAAAAGTGAGTTACTACTTCAAATTAGTAAACATTTTTACTAATTCAGATTTAGAGAATAAAACATTTCTCTGAGTGTATGAAAGGACTTGGGCCCGCATTTAATATTAAATAAATAATTATTATACTGTCGTCAAAACAAAAAAAAAAAACAAAAAAGAAAATTATATTAAAATGAAGAGAAAAGGGATTTAAATTTTGTGTCTCATCGCGTTAATGATGTTCGATGTATTTATAGCATTATATTGAAAACCGTTACGAATTATATGGGAATAAATTTATGCAATGAACCTTTTCTGTCCATCATGAAGAGTGCCAAGAGTCGGTTACTTTTTCATTAAGAATATTTATAAAACGCGAGACGATTACGAGAGAGAGAGAGAGAGAGAGAGAGACGACTTGAAGATAAGACTGCGACTACCGTTAATACGTGGGTACACCTTTGGTAGTACGTCGCACATGTACTGTTATAGTCTATACCGTCAGTATAACTTTCGCAATACTCCCATTCCGATTTAATCAACCAACAGTCAAGGTCGTACACGGCCCTTGTTAAATATTCTCTAGTAAACCCCAGCTTCACTGTCACGGTCCATTATGTATATACATATATACGTTCTACAATTGAACACCGTTTAACGTTCATTCAATATAAATTTTTAATATTGCTTCGTCAATTAATTTTTTAATACTTATATTTTTGTTTCAGAGAGACAAATAAATATTTATTTGATTCAAAAAAAAAAATTTATTTGCACTAAATCAAATTTTATTTGTTTAAAAAAAAATTTATTTACACTAAATAAAATTTTATTTGTGTGCTAAATTAAATTTTATTTGTTAAAATAAATTTTTTATTTGAAACAAATATAAAAAGTTATTAGGCTCTGAGTTAAATATAATTTTTTTATTTGATTCAAATAAATTTTATTTATCACAAATAAATGCAAATAAAATATTTCTCTGGATGTATTTGAATTTTTTTAAATTTTTTATTCTAGTTGTTTATTTTCCAGAATTTTATTTTTTAAAAATTTAGTGTATTTCCATTATTTGAAAAAATCAGAAAAAAAAATTTGTTTAAAACAACAAAATTTTTGGTTGAATCGATCAAATACCTAACTATATTTTTACTATATTTTATTTATTTATTTTATTTTTTCTATTTATTTATAAATATATACATAGTTAACCAAAAATTTTGGTTCGATCAATAAAAAGTTTATTTCGCTGAATCAAATTATTTTCTCGTTAAAAAAATTTATCATAATAAATTTAAAACATTTATTTAGATCAAATAAATAATTATTTGAATCAAACAAATTTTTTTTGAAATAAATACAAAAAATTTGTGTATTAATAAAAAAAAAAATTTGTACTTAAAAAAAATTTACCTGGAACAGCGAAACGTTTCGCTATAGTAACAATAGTTTTACTTGTTTCAATTAAATATTTCGCTATTTTAGTTAAATTATTACTAATAATTCATAAAAAAAAAAAAAAAAAACGAAACGAATCCAAAGAAAATCATTTTTTTGAATGCGAAAAAAAATTCCTGCTTCGGTGCAATAATAATAATAATAATTCAATTAACCAGAAAAGAATTGACCTTTAAAATGAACTCCAGCAATTGAGCGCAAGTTTACGAAAATTGCGAGATATAATGGCTAATAAATTTGAGGGGAACAGTCAAACATATCTAGAGAATTGAATTTTATTTTGCAACCACAATTTTAAGTCGATTATCCATCTCTCTCCACAAATTGTTCATTATGTAACATTTGTACTTTAAGGGAAATTATATTTAATCACTTTTCTCATTAAAATTTTTTTTTCGTTCAAAAAAAAAGGGAAATGCAAATCGTGTATTATTTTTTGATTGTCTTCTTTTAAAAAAAAATTGTTTTATTTAGTTGGTAATTATTATTATTATTATTATTATTATTATTATTATTACTATTATTATTTTTTTTTTAATCTTAAAGCGCGTGCTAAAGGATTTATTTTTTTTTCGAGATATATAAATACGTCGCGATTGGGTGTTGCATTTATTCATTAACGCCATAATGAAGGTAACGTTACTTCTAACCGCGGATTACAGTTAGGGTAACAGTTCGAGAAACATCTCTAAGCGTGCGCGAGCAATGGATTAAGGCGCGTTTTTCCAATCCTGCCCTCAAGCTCTTGTTCACAAGATTGACCCAGACAAACAATCCCCGACAATTTATAACTTATTCTTCTTCTTTTTCTTTTTTTTTTCTATACATATTCTTCGAAAAATGTTTCCCTGAATCTCATCATTAGAAAATGTGTTCTCTTTAAAAAGATATTTGTGGGAAATTTTTGTGGTTGTCTTTTTTTTTGTTGTTTAATTAGCGGAGGCGATTATTTATTTTTACTGACATTGGTTTTTTAATTAATAGACTTCATTTTTTTTTTTTTTAATTAATTTTATATATTTATTTATTACAATCTGAGGAGAAAATAGTTTTCTTGGAGCTAAATAAACTTTTATTTTGTTTAAATAAATTTTACATGTTTCAACTAAATTTTATTGATATAAAATAATTAATTTTTATTATAATACATTTTTATTTATTATGGACTAAATTAAGTTTTGTATTTGAAACAAATTAAAAGTTATTTGTTTTTTGTAAAAAATATATTTTTATTTGATTCTAATAAATTTTAGTTGATTTAAATAAATTTTACGTGTTTCAATTAAATTTTATTTATATATAAAATAATTAATTTTTATTATAATACATTTTTATTTATTATGGACTAAATTAAGTTTTGTATTTGAAACAAATTAAAAGTTATTTGTTTTTTGTAAAAAATATATTTTTATTTGATTCTAATAAATTTTAGTTGATTTAAATAAATTTTACGTGTTTCAATTAAATTTTATTTATATAAAATAATTAATTTTTTTATTTTATTTGCACTAAATTAAATTTTGTATTTGAAAATAAATTATATAGAAATTATTAGGCTCTGATAAATATATTTTTATTTGAGTCTATAAAATTTTATTTGATTTAAATAAATATTATTTGGTTCAAAAAAAAAACAATTCATTTGGTTTAAATAAATTTTGTTTGGCTTAAATAAATTCTATACTTGTTTGAAATAAATTTTATTTGGCTTAAATAAAAAATTTTATTCACACTAAAAATTAAATTTTCCATTTGAAAAAAATAAAAATTTATTCTCAGACAAATATATTTTTATTTGATTCAAATAAATTTTATTTGTCCCAAACGCAAATAAAATACTATATAGAGAAGGATAATTTTTTTCCGTACTTTCTTTTATAAAATAAAATTAATTTTTTTAAAAATAATAATTTTGTTTATTAATAAAAAATTATTTTTTTTCTTTTTACAAAAAAAATTTTATTAAAATAATTATTAAATATTTATTATTATTGAATAGAAAAAATTATTGAAAATAGATTGGTATTGTTTGAATATTTTCGCATTTTTTTTTTTTTTTTGTTTCTTTTTTTTTAAGAACGTGCAAGCAAAATCGATTACGTTGCTTCGGAGGTCCAAAGTAGAAACTGCATCTCCCTATAATCACCCCGAAAACTTTAAAGAAATAACTACATTGGTAACTCTCTCATGTGTGCGAGTAATTCTTTTTGTGTAATTAGAATCGAGAAAAAAAAAAAATCTTTTTGGTTCTTTATCATCAAGTAATTGAAGACAATTGTTAACGGTAATCCGTTATTATATTTTCAACTCCGACATACTTTATACTTTTTTTTTCAAAATTCTTTTCTCTTATGAATTTTTTTTTCTTTTTTTTTTTTTTGAAAACATTTCTTTATTTTAAAAATTTAAAAAAAAATTTCCTCTTGAAATGTAAATAATAGAAAAATGATTAATGAACAGACATTATTTTTTGCTCATAAAAATTAATTTATGAGGAGGGAAAAATTTAGAGCTCCTGAAAAATAAGTTTTTCTTTTGGAAAAAAAAATATCATTAACTTTCCACTCATATAAAATAATTGCTGGGCATTATTTACTTCATCGCTTTCTGCTTTTTGTATAAACTGTTCATAATTTACTTATATCGTTAATAAATTTAGATTTAAAAGAGAGGAAGAAAAAAAAACGTTTACTTCTAATTTATTAAAAAAAAAAAAATTTAATTGTTTATAATTTTCAATGTTCCTAAGAAACTTTTTCTAAATTAAAATTTCTTGTTTGCTGTGAACAAAAAAGGGGAATTAAAATTTATTTATAATTTTATTTTATTTTTAGTGAAATTAAATTTTCGTTATTATTTATTTTTATTTTATTAATAAATATTAAATGTTATTTTATTTCTTGTTAAATTAAATTTTATTTATATTTACTATTACCTTTTTATTTATTTGTTTTTTAATTTAATTTATATAAATTAAATGTTGTTTTATTTCTAATTAAATTTAATTTAATTTTATTTATTGTTAAATTAAATTCTATTTATTTATTATTTTTTTTTATATTTATTTTATTTTATTTATAATTTTATACATAAAAATTTTTTCGCCCCCTTTTTTTTAAACGCAAAAGCAACATGAGATTTTAAAAGAAATTGTTGAAGGAAGAATAGCGGGAATTTGCTTTCAAGCAAAATTGGTCGATATTTTCTTCTTTTTTTTCTGTCTTCACATTGTATGCAATTCTCTCTCTCTCTCTCTCTCTCTCTCTCTCTGACTATACGTCTAGACATTTAATGCTGCCGGTATAATATAAAAGCACCAATCCTTTAAGGTTGGAGAAAAGAAAAAAAATATAATAATAAAATTATACTTATCATATACTTATGAGACTATATGATACTTATTTCCTTGATGCTTTAAGGAATGATGTTGCGTCATTTTGTCATTAGGAGTATACGCGAGTAGTTTTGAGAGACAAGTTTTGCTCCTTTTTCCAATTTTTTTTTTTATTGCCTCCAAATTAGGCGCGAATCTAATAAATATTATAGGTGAGAATTCTTTTTCTCATGATGCTCTTTGAAAAAAAATTCCTTAAGTGTTATTGCACTGGTTTTTTTATTTTAATTTTATTATTTTAAATTTATAATTTAATTAATTAAATTCGATTGAATATTATGAAAAAATATCTATTTTTATAAAAAAAAATTTTTAATTTAAAAATAAAAAATTCAATTTATAAATAAGAAAGGAAATTTGGATTTTTTTTTTTTATTAAAAAATGATAATTTTTGGAGGTTTTTTTTTTTATTGGTTTCGGATTCAGAGCGTGTCGATATATTTTTCCTCTCTTATACTTCACGAACACATTTTCTGAATGTGAAACTTTTGTGTTAAAAAAATAATTTTATTTATACTTTGAATTCATTTAACCCTTTGAAAAATCATAAAATTGGCTTCATTTCCAATAATCCGTATATACTCTGGAATCATTGAGCATAAATATTGAATAGTCGCGAGACTGAAAACGGTCGTAAAAATCAGTAAAGCCTGACAAATTGCAAAAAAAAAAAAAAAATTTGTCGAATATTGCCAACCGTTGACCTGGTAACTAAATAAACTCATTTCCAATGGTTGTCAGCTTCTTTCTTTGATGGTTATAAACCGCAAAGTTTCAGCTCTAAATTATTACGATGATAGACAACAATTTCATTGGTATTTCATCCTCCAAGGAAATTCTTCCTCATTTTTTCTTTTTTTTTGCCCTTTTTTTGAAATCATAAATGTTTTTTAAAAATTGATTTTAAAAATTTTTTTAAATTAAAAATTACGAAAAAAATTTTTTCTTTCTTTTACAAAAAAATACTTTGAATTTCCGGAATGAATTGTGTATTATATATATATTGTTGAAGGTTTTATTGTATTCATAGAACTATGTAAAAATTTATGATCGACATTGTTTCGCCATTTACTGCCTCTCTTTTTATTCAGAGAAAATATGTATTCTTTTTTTTTTTTATAACTGTTTATTACATATTTGCATTCCCTTATAAAATTATTTATTTTATAATATTTTTTTGTGCAGGAAATAATTTCTCTTTTTTCCCTAATTGCAATTTTCAAAAATAATTGTTCTACCCTCTTAACAAAAAAAAAAAAAAAAAAAATTAGAAAAATTAATTTCCCCGTTGAAATAAAATAAGTAAATTAGAAAAATTAAACTAGAAATTAAAAATAAAAAAAATTAAAATTAACTAAAAAAAATTTGTACAAATTAAAATTAACTAAAAAAAATTTATACAAATTGAAATTAACTAAAAAAAATTTCTACAAATTGAAATTAACTAAAAAAAAATTTGTACAAATAAAAATAAAATAAAAAAAAAAAATTGCAGTATGAAAAAAAAAAGTTTTAGAAAATATTGTTTTATTTCCCATGAGAAAACAAGTGACTAAATCTGCCTAATAACCACTTGTCATGTGTGCTGAATATTACGCAGTTTACGTGCTCACGAACTTGTTTAGTACAGTTTAGTTGATCATACATCTCTCTCTCTCTCTCTCTCTC